>NC_092296.1:6827218-7004718 GCF_036320965.1 Panulirus ornatus
GGGGAAACATCTCTCCAGCCTGGTGTTGTTGCAAGATTTAAGTGACTCTTTTTTCCCCCTAATCCTTTTTACTTCTTGTACAGTTCTAAGTCACCAGCACTTAACATCTTAGCCATAGCTTAAGTCCTTAGATCACTTAGTGGAACCATTGATTGATACGGTATCTTTCACTTCTATTCTAAAGCACTCTAATGACCCCCCCCATCAACTTCCAGACACTATTAGCCTCAAGACTTAAGCATCTTCAAGATCAATTTACAGCTTCCAAAGTTTTTGACTTTCCTCACGTCCACGAGCATGGGAATTCTTGTGACTACTGGAATTTACTTTATTCCAGAATGCCAGATTCCGGTAACTTGCAGAATTCACCACCTTTCAGGCTACGGAAGATAGCAGATTCCAAGAGCTTCCAGAATTCTGCAACTTTGGCATTTCAGTTGCTTCCAGGATCCGGCAATTTCCAGATACCAGCTGCTTCCAGACTCAAGCAGCTTCTAAATTCTATTAACTCTCTAACTGCAGAATTTCTAGAATTCAGCAGCTTGAAGACGCCAGCCACTTACGGATTCCAGGAATTTCCAGAAATAATCATTTTATATCATCTTTTAGAATCAGGTGATCTCGAAATTTCACTACAGTTCCAGACTCCATCAACTTTCAGGCTCAGGGCGATCTACAGGATCTAATAAGCACTGAAATACAGCAACTTTCAGATTCTACCATTTTCTTGGCACATTAACTACCAGTTTCCAGCAACTCTGAAACCCTATAAACGATCTTGGCAAATCTTGGCCCCATTAAATTCCAGACTTTGAGAAATCAATAGACCCAACGAATTTTCAAATTCAAGAGATCCAGACTCTAAGAACTCTCCCCGTTACAATATGGCCTAAACTGGAACCTGAATTAAAGGATAGAATTCCTTTCCAGTTTGGTAGAAGTGAGATTATCAAGAGTGTTTCCTGAGATCTTCTGAGAAGAGGTAGACAGTTGACGTAACAATACATCAACACTTCTTCACATTCACTCAAGTTGACCGGTTAGATAGCTTGAATTAATGTCAGGGTGGAATGGAGTGATAATGAATGGTTTTTGATCAGGTTATCCGATAGCAATTACCTTTGCGTTGTCTGTGTCTTTTGTCTAAAGTAGAGAAGCGAATGACAAGTGTGGGTTGCGTTAATTGCTTTGGTAAACGGAAGTGTTAGGAACGGAAGGGTGATCTGGATTTGGATACTACAAGACGTATGATCCTGTATGGCGAACAGACTTTCTTAAACAGACACATACAATACAAGGAGAGTATGACACACTGTGTTACAACAGTCAAACTTAAGAGAACATAGCACAGCACTCACGTCATAGCAACTTTGCTAATCCCTTATGCATGCTGACGTATGCAGCACATCCTTATAAAGGATACTGCGTCAATATAGCACATTGTAATTAATGATACTGCGTCAACATAGCACATTATAATTAAAGGATACTGCGTCAACATAGGACATTATGATTAATGATACTGCGTCAACATAGCACATTATGATTAAGGGATACTGCGTCAACATAGCACATCATAATTAATGATACTGCGTCAACATAGCACATTATAATTGATGATACTGCGTCAACATAGCACATTATAATTGATGATACTGCGTCAACATAGCACATTATAATTAATGATACTGCGTCAACATAGCACATTATAATTAATGATACTGCGTCAACATAGGACATTATAATTAATGATACTGCGTCAACATAGCACATTATAATTAATGATACTGCGTCAACATAGGACATTATAATTAATGATACTGCGTCAACATAGCACATTATAATTAATGATACTGCGTCAACATAGCACAAAACAACTCGGATAGGGATAACAGAGCAGTTCCTTAGCCACGACTTTGCGCAACCTTCCCTGATATGTAAACGAATGTAGCACAGCACGACAGAGGATACTGTGCCCAGCGACATATCCCAGCAGAGGATATTATATCAGTAACAACACAGCAAGTGTAGGATCCACCACCCGACCCTCCTACCACTCCTTTTCTCTCGCATTAAGACGATTTAATTCCCTCGACTGTCAACAGAGGCATCTATAATCCATTTCGGCGGGATGTTAATAATCTCTTGATCCTCTCCTGCAGACTTCTTAGTGGGAAGTCCTGTGGCTGGAGGACATATCTAGCAAACCAGTTCCTAGCGAGGCAAACACAACGAGTCTTAGATCATCTTTTGTTCAGTATCTCTACTATCGCTCTGCAGAAAACGTGGATTTCCTTGGGTGAGAAACCATAGTGTATTTACCTTTGTAGATCATTGCTTGAGGTAGATAATCTTGAGAAGAATATGGGTAGATGTATGGAGGTGAAGGTGGCTGATATATTGTATGGGAGAACCCGTTGTGATACGGAAGTCTGGTACATGCTGTGTGGTAGATGACTTTGGGAAACCATACTGAATGACTTGTTAGGGGTAGAGAGGCCTGACGTATGATATAGGAGGACTTGTGGTGGTGGTAGCAGAGATCCGAATTAAGAAAAGGAGAAAAGTGGCAAGAAGCCTCTTATATATGATATAGGAAGGATTGCTGTGGTAAAGAGGCTTGGAACATGATATCAGAGAACTTGTTGTGGTAGAGGTCTGTTATAAAGCAAAGAAGAACCTGTTGTGGAAAGAAATTTCCTATATGATGAGTGAGAACCTTTTTGTGGTTGAAGAACCAGGTGTTTGACAAGGTAGAACCTATCATGATAAAGAATCCAAATATCATACAAGAGGATCTATTGTGCTATTGAATCCTGTTACACTGTAGTTGGACTTATTAAACTGTGGACGAGCAAGTTAAACTGCTGTTTAACTTCATCTGCTGAAACTGGACTAGTTGAATTAAAGTTGGATTGTTAAACTGAAGTCGTAGCTATTATGATAAAGTTGCACCTATTCCTAAACCTTCACATTTTCAGACAAAGTTTTCCAGTGCAGCTGGAAAGTTCCAGCGCTGCTGGAATATTCAGTAATTAAGGTCTTTCTTTGGATATTGCTCTTCAAACTTCAGTAATCAGGATTATCCCTACATTAAGAAACTATCTGTGTCTGCTTCCTGGAAACCATCTGTGTCTGCTTCCAGGAAACCATCTGTGTCTGCTTCCAGGAAACCATCTGTGTCTGCTTCCAGGAAACCATCTCTGCCTGCTTCCAGGAAACCATCTGTGCCTGCTTCCAGGAAACAATCTGTGTCTGCTTCCAGGAAACCATCTGTGTCTGCTTCCTGGAAACTGTCTGTGTCTGCTTCCAGGAAACCATCAGTGCCTGCTTCCAGGAAACCATCTGTGTCTGCTTCCAGGAAACCATCTGTGTCTGCTTCCAGGAAACCATCTGTGTCTGCTTCCAGGAAACCATCTGTGTCTGCTTCCAGGAAACCATCTGTGTCTGCTTCCAGGAAACCATCTGTGCCTGATTCCAGGAAACCATCTGTGTCTGCATCCAGGAAACCATCTGTGTCTGCTTCCAGGAAACCATCTGTGTCTGCTTCCAGGAAACCATCTGTGTGTGCTTCCAGGAAACCATCTGTGTCTGCTTCCAGGAAACCATCAGTGCCTGCTTCCAGGAAACCATCAGTGCCTGCTTCCAGGAAACCATCTGTGTCTGCTTCCAGGAAACCATCTGTGTCTGCTTCCAGGAAACCATCTGTGTCTGCTTCCAGGAAACCATCTTTGTCTGCTTCCAGGAAACCATCTGTGTCTGCTTCCAGGAAACCATCTGTGTCTGCTTCCAGGAACCATCTTATTCCAGGAAACCATCTGTGCTGCTTCCAGGAAACCATCTGTGTCTGCTTCCTGGAAACCATCTGTGCCTGCTTCCAGGAAACCATCTGTGTCTGCTTCCAGGAAACCATCTCTGCCTGCTTCCAGGAAACCATCTGTGTCTGCTTCCAGGAAACCATCTGTGCCTGGCTCCAGGAAACCATCTGTGCCTGCTTTCAGGAAACCACCTGAATCTATCCGATCACTTAGGAGAACCACATATATATTATATGAGAAGTGTATTTGTTAGAAAGACACAGGAATCCTTGATGTATACACGAACATTATCATCACGCTCCCTGCTGTAGGAGCACGGGATCCAATAGGGTATCCAATTTCTCTCCCTTAATTTGGATTCACACTCGACCCTCACAGATTCTCTAGATCAAAAAGGCTCCCAGGAGAATCCAACCCTCCCCCTTACCTGTTGAGAAAAGGGATAATCTATCGATGAAGCAGCTTTAGATCGGCCTATGATTTCCGAAAGATGAATAATTCATTTTTTTATGATAAGATTCATCTGTTTATAGCGTTTTTGGAGAATTCGTTTGTATCCTATTGGATGATGGATGACATATTTAGTTCCATGAACTAAGACTGAATAGTATGATTGTGGTATAATCCTATACAGTATTTTGCATATAATTTATCGGTTCTAAAAGAATGATCAGAAAAACGGAGGAGGGTATGCAAACAGCTAACAGTAGAAGGGAGAGTTCCGTTGTAACAGATGGACTAACAGGATCCATTTCACTTTGAGAACGAGGTGGGAGTTAAGGGGTCACACTCGTTAGCGCCACTGACAATCCAGTTGGGTGATTAGACCATTAAGCTCTCAAACGGACGATCATTCTTAGGTCAGTAGATGGGATGATTTTGGGGATGGGGTGGATGGGGTATGAGTGAGAATGTAATTATTAGTTAACTTGCATCTATCTCTCTCTCTCTCTCTCTCTCTCTCTCTCTCTCTCTCTCTCCGAGCCGGAGGAGGTAGATGAAAATTCATTTCCGGTATTACATTCTAAGCTTTCAAGCTTGGTCTACCAGGCTTAGGCAAGAGCTTACATGTGATACCTGGGGAAAAAAATATAAATATTCGCTTTAAAGCTTGACTGGGGAAAATAACATATTCATTTACATAAACTGTAAATGAGAGGAACTCCATGAGAATTGCTGAGCCACGTAAATGATCATAGCGAATATTATAGACAGATAAATGGGATGTCCTTGGGATCGTAATGGGATTAGAATGATCTTGGGATAATGATAACATTAGGACGTTCTTGGAATAGTGTTGGGACTAGGAAGTCCCAGCAATTATCCCTAGGTTCGTGGCAGGACTGGGATGTCCTTGGAATGATGTTGGGATGCTGGGATGTCCTTGGAATGATGTTGGGATGCTGGGATGTCCTTGGAATGATGTTGGGATGCTGGGATGTCCTTGGAATGATGTTGGGATGCTGGGATGTCCTTGGAATGATGTTGGGATGCTGGGGTGTCCTTGGAATGATGTTGGGATGCTGGGATGTCCTTGGAATGATGTTGGGATGCTGGGATGTCCTTGGAATGATGTTGGGATGCTGGGATGTCCTTGGGATAATATCTGATATATAATCCACTGGGATATCATCATCAGAGCTGAGATTGCCTTGGGATAGTGTTGTCAGGATTGAAACGCCTTCTGGACAGGTTCATCATGAGATGGGATTCCCTTGGGATGATGTCACAGCAAACGGGATATCCCTTAGGGCAAGATGAAAATCCCGTCATCAAATTTTCTCTACGGGTCATCACTCAATAGTTAACTACAACCTTATGAGCCTTACCACCAGTGGCTGACAGATCTGACCTATTCATTCCACTACAGAATATATAGAATCCTGAATTTCTTTTATTTCAAAGACGGAAAAAAAAAGGAGTAGATAGATAGATATATATATCCGATTTTGATATAGCAAACCTTCTTTTTTTCTTTCGTCTTTCACAGGTTTTTGCATATCATTCGCGTGCAATTTTTTTTTGGCATTTTATTTGCAAGTGTAAACAATTCCAGAAACAGATCCAACGAGTGACTGTGAAATTTGCCGAATGCTTTCAGTTGACTGGAGTGAGGCATTGAACTGGTATTTAAGCGCTTGAAATTCAAATTTTAAGCCTCTCTCTCTCTCTCTCTCTCTCTCTCTCTCTCTCTCTCTCTCTCTCTCTCTCTCTCTCTTTGTCTGTCTCTGTCTCTCTGTCTGTCTGTCTCTCTCTGTCTCTCTGTCTGTCTGTCTGTCTGTCTGTCTCTCTCTCTCTCTCTCTCTCTCTCTCTCTCTCTCTCTCTCTCTCTCTCTCTCTCTCTCTCTCTAGCATGGTACGACGGCAGGTCATGACGTCCTGGCCTCTGACCTGACCCGTAAGAATTAGAGCAAAGGCCAGGCCATTTTACCCACAGGCAGTACCTTAATGGTTATATGGTCGTACCGTCGTGCTCAAAGGTCGTACCGTCGTGCTCAGACGTCGTACCGTCGCGCTCAGAGGTCGTACCGTCGTGCTCAGAGGTCGTACCGTCCTGCACAGAGGTCGTACCGTCATGCTCAGAGGTCGTACCGTCATGCTCAGAGGTCGTACCGTCGTGCTCAGAGGTCGTACCGTCGTGCTCAGAGGTCGTACCGTCGTGCTCAGAGGTCGTACCGTCGTGCTCAGAGGTCGTACCGTCATGCACAGACGTCGTACCGTCGTGCTCACAAGTCGTACTGTCGTATACAGAGATTTTACTACCACGTTCAAAAGGTCAGATTCACTTCATGAATTCATTATCAAATCGTTTCGTTCATAATCTTTGATGAAATTCAGAAAAAAAGGAAAGAAAATATATATATATAATGGTGGTATGTAAAGTACCACAAGGCTTTTATCATTATTGTTCAAGTGTTTCAGACTTTAATTAAAAAAGTTTTCTTTCATGTTTTTTGCTAAATATATGTTGGACACAGCATTTTTTTTTCCCCGTCTCGGAACGTTTTTACAAGCTTCATGTGAACGTTTTTTGTAAATGTAAATTTATGTTTAGATTTACCGCACAGAATATTTTCTACAAAATTCAGATTTTTCTTCTTCATTTTTTTCAAGATTTTTTTTTTACTGTGTTCGAAGTATATCACTTCGCTGCTCGAAATGCACAAGTTCAGTGGGTTTCCCAAAGCTTTAAAGTTCTATTAAATCCACAAGAACGAAGAGCTTAAGAATATTTGACTCAAAAGCTCATAAGATTCAATACTTCTCGAGATCTCGACTGCTTCAGAAAGCTCTGAGTTTTACGAGTTTTCGATACATGATTCAAAGTCTTGCTAGTTCTTACTGTCAGCAAAACCCACAAAATCCCAAGGTTCATTAACCTCAAAAGTTTTCTTAGTCTTGAGGATTTATTACAGTTATTTCCAGAATTACCTCCTACGATGTATATATATATATATATATATATATATATATATATATATATATATATATTCCTTTATTTATTCCCATTATTTATCTATTATCCCTGGGATAGGGGAAAAAGAATACTTCCCACGTATTCCCTGCGTATCGTAAAAGGCGACTAAAAGGGGAGGGAGCAGGGGGCTGGAAATCCTCCCATCTCGTTTTTTTATAATTTTCCAAAAGAAGGAACAGAGAAGGGGGCCAGGTGAGGATATTCCCTCAAAGGCCCAGTCCTCTGTTCTTAACGCTACCTCGCTAACGCGGGAAATGGCGAATAGTTTGAAAAAAAAATATATATATACATTCATTGGTCTTCTTAAGCTTACATTCTCTAATTCCCCCTCGTCTCTTTCCAATTCAACAGCGTCACCATCTAACTATCTCCCTTACAATCACCTTCGCTCAGAAATTTGAAACACGACACGAGAATTTGTTTTATGTATTCAGCACATTACTGGTTCTATATCGTTTATTAGGCATCCTAGTGGTAACTCGACTGATGGTAGCGCCAGCCCAACACGGACCTGCTCCTAAATCAGTTCATATGAAATTGAAAAGAGAAAATTGCGCATTTCCTGTGTTATACTGCCTTCCTAAATTTGATATAAAAGTCTGGTGGAACTGTAATTTACGCTTGATGCCTCCCACATGGTGTAGACCAGGCAATTACTGGCACTGGTACCGTTCCATTATTAGATAGACTGATAGATAAATAGATAGATAGATATGGATAGATAGATAGAGACACAGACAGATAACACTAGATGAAGGCTTACAAGTATGAATATATACATGCATATATATATATATATATATATATATATATATATATATATATATATATATATATATATATATATATATATATATTCCCTCAATGGCCCAGTCCTCTGTTCTTAACGCTACCTCGCTAACGCGGGAAATGGCGAATAGTTTGAAAAAAAAAAAAAAAAAAATATATATATATATATATATATATATATATATATATATATATATATATATATATATATTTATATATATATATATATATATACATAAGTGTGTGTATGTTTATGTACATGTATGTATACGTACGTGTGTATGTGTATGTATCATGCAACTTCGAGTATGTTTCAGTAAAACGTTTACATTACAAACCTGTCGGTCCTGCGAGCTGTGTGCTCCACTCCTCATCTCACATGATTGTGGCAATATTTTGGAGAGTCTGTTATCAGTTTCCTCATCACCAAAAGTATTATGGTAATATTAGGTTATTATCTGTTCTTTTCCTGTCATGTATGGTTAATAATTATGGGTTTTCTCTCTCTCTCTCTCTCTCTCTCTCTCTCTCTCTCTCTCTCTCTCTCTCTCTCTCTCTCTCTCTCATCCTTGAGCGAGAGAAGGAGGATCGTCGATACACATTCCCTTTGAGCGTTTATACATACTCAGGGGGACATCTTGTTTCTTCATTTCTGTTTTTTTTTTCTTTTTTTCAATCCTCGTCTCTTCGTTCCTTATGTCTTCATTCCTCGTTTCTTTGTTCTATATGTGTTCACTTCTTGTCTTCATTCCTTGTCTCACTTCCAGACTTACTCTCTTGCACAGTCTCCCAAGAGACATGGTTTCGTCTGAAGATTATGTGAAAATAATTTTTATATGTTTCTAATTCGAATTCTTTACCCAACTATCAAATTGTATCCACTCCTACTTCTAATTCCCCATCTTTCTTTCACATCCCTGTCAAACCTTTTTTACTGTCAAACCTTTTTTACATCTTAGTCTTCAAATATCATTTTCCAAATATGCTTACGTAAAACAGCCTTGATTTACATGTATATTTACACTAATATGTTCAAAATCCTTTTATGGTTAAGTTTTGGTTTCAGAGCGAAGATCGTATCTTGATAACCATATGTTTGTGTAGGTTCAAGGACACCTGGAGAAGATATTGCAGGTTGGGTAAAAGAGATTTGAGTTACCTGATGTCCACAGAAGACACTGGGAAGAGTCAGTCTTCTCTATTGACTCTACGTGAGCAACTCTACATCTCCATTAAGTCTGCTGGAGAGTCTGAATTCCTACCATCTTGGTGGATACAACTGGGAAGCGCATTAGTTATCTCTGCTGTTTTTATTTATCCATCAACGTCAGCTTAAGGTAATGTAAATCTAAGAGCTTCACTTTCCTCTTCGTTGGCTAACATTTAGAGGCATTCCCGGGACGCTCTCGAAATGTTTTGGATTTTCTTTTTTTGGCACAGTCACGACGACAGTTTGGGAGGGTTGGAATGGCTCCGGCTTTGTAGTGAGTTTGGCAAAAGTCTGTGTGAGTCTCTGAGGATTAGTTATGACATCATTAACGACTCTTAGTGTGTGTGTGTGTGTGTGTGTGTGTGTGTGTGTGTGTGTGTGTGTGTGTGTGTGTGTGTATGTTATATATGGAAGTGAACACCGTGAGTAAGTGTTCTGTCTTTACTTCTGTTTTGATTTCATATTTGCAATGTTATTGTTTTCATTCTTCATCTCTGACGCAACGCTGGATTCTTTCATTACAGAGACAAAAATTAGAAATAAAAATCACCTGGTTAGAGAGCATGGGGAAAAAAAGGTCATGTGGGCAGACGAAAGGTCATCTTGTCGAGGAAGCGAAATTAAAAATGCTACGCTAAAAGGTCACTAAAAGGTCACTGAAGTATTAGCAATATATGCCAACACAAGAGTTTGACCTATGACCTTAGAAAAGTAGGACAGGTCATACGTGCACTGTATCCCCCTGCCAGACGCCTCATAAGCAGTTGGCATTTCACCCACTGCAGCAAGTTCGCTATACACGGTGATTCCCGGTGATTTCAACGTCGTATTAAACAGTGAACGATGGTATGTCCTTCTATAACACCAGTGATCAAATCTCTTCCTCCACCAATGCCATCACAATCACCTACGACTTCCCTTCTTCAACACTCCTCGCCACCACTATCATACGATCTCGTCTACCACTATCTATCCATCGCTGTCTACCCTACCTCTCGTCCATGGACCATCACCACATCACTTCTAGTCCCTCCTCCTCCTCCTCCTTCTCCTCCGCTACCACAATCCCCAGGACATACTCGCTAGCCAGTAAAAGAACCATTGCTAAATTGTTCTCCTCCAGAGAACCACATCCCCGAGCGACGTAGGCCTAGCTGGTCTCGTGTAGCCACTTGGGGGAATTACAGGAAGGCCCATCTCTCTCTCCCTACACAACATTATAGCCCGCAGAATAAGCTGCTCCCCTCACACTTTATTAGCATATATATATATATATATATATATATATATATATATATATATATATATATATATATATATATATATATACATATATATTCCTATGGGTCCACGAGGAAAATGAAGCATGATAAGTTCCCAAGTGCAGTTTTGTGCAATAATCACATCATCAGGGGAGATACAAGAAAGAAATATAAGTCAGTTGACAAACAACGAAGAGACGCAGCTAGGACGCCATTTGGTAAACAAGTGATTGCCCAAGACCAATCACTTGTTTACCAAATGGCGTCCTAGCTGCGTCTCTTAGTTGTATATCAACTGACTTGTATTTCTTTCATGTATCTCCCCTGATGATGTGATTATTACACGAAAGTGCACTTGGGAACTTATCGTGTTTCATTTTCCCCGTGGACTCATAGGAATATACTTGATCACGCGCAAAATTGTGATCCTTTCCAATACATATATATATATATATATATATATATATATATATATATATATATATATATATATATATATATATATCCTCTGGAACCTGGTAGGTTCACGATGGGTAAGGAAAAGCTAAGCTAAGCATCAATCGGGGTTGGGAGAGGTAAGATCTTTCACATGCTAAACACAGACAAATTGGTTGAAATTCAATTTGTTGGATGGCTCCAACCCTTGGCTCCAGCCTGTCTTGTCTTGAATGGAATTTACATTTCTTTTAAACTCCCATGATTTACATATTTTCCTCTTATTCTAATTTTTCTTTCCTTTTAATGGGTTTGTACGTGTTTTTCTTTTTTCCTTTTTGCCTGAAGTGATCTTGATGTTTGTTATATGATTTTTTTTTCATCGTGATGTTTTCGTACGCGGAATGATGTGATGGTTGGCCTGTTGGTCAGTTTGTCTGTTTCTCTTCATCTATTTCTGTGTTTCTGTATCCTCACATTTGTGTGTGTGTGTGTGTGTGTGTGTGTGTGTGTGTGTGTGTGTGTGTGTGTTGTGTGTGTGTGTGTGTGTGTGTGTGCTATACTTGTTATACATCCACTTCATCACACGTCTACACACACACACACACACACACACACACAGATTGATGATAAAAGCATAGCGTATAGCGTATAGCGTATAGCGTATAGCGTATAGCGTATAGCCAAAACTTCGGACGGACCCAAATTTCTGCACTATGAACACCTTCACACACCTTAACATCACATCTTTGGTATCTGGTACAGGCATTATGTAACTATTATCTACACTCGGGAGCTGTCATATACACCAGGAAACTACTATAAACACCATGAAAGTGCCATATACACACTCTGGAATAACTATGGACACTTTCAATTCACAAAAGTCTACGGGAAATGAGCGCCATGGTTCCGTACTAAAAGTCTACGGAAACAACACTCCATGTTTCAATTACTCTCTCTCTTGGTCCATACACTCCTTAAACGTTCATTTTTTTTAATCATTATCATTTACACCTTTGTTGATTCTATCTCCCTGTTTTCTTTCCCTAGATGTAAACAAGGCTTTATATTATCATCTCTTTTGGTGCTCAATGTATATTAGGGAATAGACATATGTTGTGATGGTTCTTACACCGGACGAGTAATAGGATTGGCTCTCTCTCTCTCTCTCTCTCTCTCTCTCTCTCTCTCTATATATATATATATATATATATATATATATATATATATATATATATATATATATATATATATATATATATATATATAATATATATAAATCCAACACGAAGGTTATCTTCAATACCCAGGTAATGATCATTCATTTTTTGATAGACTAATTCCTCTTAATTTACATTTGTAAGTACACACGTAACTTAATAGCCAATTAAGTTGGCAATTAGCTCTCCCATAGCGACAGTGACATTAAGCGTTAATTCGATAAAGAACTTATGATTAATAGCTTATCAAAATATTAAGCGTTTCCCTTGTAAGTGATGTGAATACGTAATTAGTTTCCCTAGATGAAAAGCAGTGAGAAATAAGAAATAATTGCCAAGCTAATCTCATTTCCCTGTAAAGCATGTCTACACCTCAAATCTAGATTCAGGAATTAACACTGTAATGCAGTGAATATACAAGTTAATACTGGATGAAATAAATATACAATTTTGAAAGCTTGATGACTGTCAAAACATACCACTGTTATGTATTTGTCTATTTGTGTATGTGTTCGAGTTTGTGTGTGTGTGTGTGTTTGTGATGTGTTCATCTCTTCATGTGTGATTTTGTGATTTTACATGTACTATGTGAAAGTTTATGAGTGTAATTACCTTTATGTAATTTCCCATTTGAGCTTTATGGGTAGGGCGTTTCACATTCGTGCGTGTGTATGTGTGTGTGTGTGTGTGTGTGTGTGTGTGTGTGTGTGTGTGTGTGTGTGCATGTGTGTATTCCATGTGCATGTATATGTGTTTTTCTATGACTGCGGATCAATATAATTTTCAGTCAGTTAAATTGCCTGTTTATATATCTATCTACATATGTACACATCTATATTGCTATCGATCTTGATAACTTTAATATAACTATCAATTACATTATAACACTTTAAAGGTAACATCAGAAAAGATGATAAAGGATTCCTTCCACAGAAAATTCGGATAAGTTTCTCATTACGTTAATTATCAATTACCTCACTAATGGACAAGAAAGATTGAGTCTTCACCGTACAGGTCCTGATTGGTAGATATGATAGTTAATGGTGTGTGGGTAAATGGGTAAAGGAGATGGGTAGTGATTAATGGCATAGAGGTAATGGCTCTTAACTAATGGGTAATGGTAAGGAGGCGCTGGGTGTTATTTACTGGAAAGTGGCAGGGGGTAAGAAATGGCTGGCAGGTAATGGATAATGGTTGAAATGTAATTATTGGTACTAAATGGGGATGATTGGAAGGTAAGTGTTCTTACATAATGACTAATTCTTGTGTGTGGAATGTGAGCATTGACTTCAAGAATTATTTGTACATTTTGTTTATAACACAGGAATGCAATGTATTCCATTGTGATGTTATCAATATCTTAAAATTCTACATTGCTCTCCCTCCAATGTATTCCACTGTGATGTTATCAATATCTTAAAATTCTACATTGTTCTCCCTCCAATGTATTCCACTGTGATGTTATCAATATCTTAAAATTCTACATTGCTCTCCATCCAATCCTCAATGCTAGCCCTCTCTCCTCACCCCAATCTCTTCCCTCACGCTACAATCCACTGATCCCCTAATCTTGCCAGATCCTAAATTCCATATAAAATGATCCTACGGCAAGTCTAGTTATGATGCATCACGAAAAGAAAGTCTATATTTATCAGCCATTGTCTGTAATAAGTTTGTATTTTAGAATGAGGGAGTTGAATAATAAATGAGATTGGGTCTTCTAATATCTCTCACATGTGTGATTAAATTGAATCCAATTATTCTTTTGTCTACCGTCGCAGTAGCAAATAATCAATGGAAATTTTGAGAGGGAAAACAATGATTTATTTCATGATTAAGATGAAAGTGTCTCAAAATTTGAAAAGATGCCATGAAGAGAAAGTTACTACGAAGAATGCAATACATGAATGTCTTTGATTAGGATGATAAGATACTATGATTAGAATGATAATGATACGAGTACTACTACTACTACCACTACTACTACTACTACTACTACTACTAGTACAACTACTAAAGATTAAAAACAAAGAAGATATGACAATAATAATAATAATAATAATAATAATAATAATAATAATAATAATGATAATAATAACAATAATAATATCATCTCTGTTACCTTTACAATAACCATAAGTCATTATCATGACAAAGGTCTGCATAAATTGAAACCCTTTTCGCTATTCGTTCTACCAATTACAAGGTAATTACATCATGAATTTAAAATTGCCATTTTTTCCCATTAGTTCCCTCAAGATCCGATTTCCTCATTATTTTTTTTACATCAACATCGAAAGAAAATATTGGCTTGTACAGCCACTAGAATGAGGAAGATCTACACACACACACACACACTCACACACACACACACACACATATATATATATATATATATATATATATATATATATATATATATATATATATGTATATTTGCGTGTGTGGACGTGTATGTATATACATGTGTATGTGGACGGGTTGGGCCATTCTTTCGTCTGTTTCCTTGCGTTACCTCGCTAACGCGGGAGACAGCGACAAAGCAAAATAAATGAAATATATATATATATATATATATATATATATATATATATATATATATATATATATATATATATATATATATATATATATATGAGACACTAAGTAAGAAGGACAGTATCCAGCAAATCTCTCTCTTTCCTGAGCAGAAACTTCAACACTTGCCAGGCGGAGCTGCAGCAAAGTAACTATTGCAACTTGTTGAAGACACAAGACAAGGAGAGCTGGAGAGTGTGTGTGTGTGGGAGGGCCAGGACTCCTTTGGGTACAATAATCATCCTTACGAGAGACAGGGACTCCTACCCCAGTGCCAGAGGAAGTATCCTGCATGTGAAAGGAGTGAGTTTTGCTCTTTGAGAATCCTTCGTCTGACAGGGAAGATAACTCGGTGAAAGATAAAAGGGTCAGGAAATAATTGCATTAGCACTGTAGGCCGTGAGCTGGTTTAAAGGCTAAATGTTAGCTGGTTCATAGCTTCGTGGCGCAGATCATGCTGTAGCTTCTTGGAGAGAGAGAGAGAGAGAGAGAGAGAGAGAGAGAGAGAGAGAGAGAGAGAGAGAGAGAGAGAGAGAGAGAGAGAGAGAGAGAGAGAGAGAGAGAGAGAGAGAGAGAGAGAGAGAGAGAGTTTCTTTTCGCACCCAGGTAAAGGGACTGAGCTTCTTATACAAGTTTTATGCGTTCTGGGGAGAGAGTTCGCCTCAGTTATTCAAACCTGAAATAACCAAAGAATCAGATCCACAGAAGACGTGTTTGTGTTTGGACGTTACTTCATAATGAATTAACCCTAGGACCCCTGACCTTCGACCTTTTGACCTTGATAAGATAGCACGGCAGAATATGACAATGGATACGCAAAATACCCATCATATCAGCAATCTGGTTCATGCTATCATTAAACTTTAACCTTTAATTGCAGAAGATGATCATTTCGACCTATGAAACGCAACGTAGTTTAAGTGTAATGTGACCAAGACCTTTGACGAATGAAGGAAAAGACACGAAGAAATCGTGAATTAAAAGGAAAAGGGAAAGCAAGGCTATGGAATGACCGGGAAGAAGAGAAGGGTATGATAAAGGTATAAACAGTGAAACAAAAACAGAAAAAAAATAGAACTAGTCAAAAAAAAATAAGATTAAAGATAAAGGGATAAAAGTAGAGGACAGAAAAGTAAAGGAAGAAAACAGGGAAAGATGAAAGAATAGAAAGGAAAATAATAGAATCCACGGTACACAGTGTGTGGTAAAGGAGTGTGAAAAATGCTTCCAAAGAAAAGATTGTGAGTACCTGGGCCATGAGTGTTTGCTGAAGAGGTTGAGTGTATGTGAGTGTGGAGTGTTGGCTCAGCAAAGTATATTTTGACAGCTATCTGGAGGGACCTGTGTTGAGTGTTTGTGTTGTGGTATGTTGTTTCACAGGCGAGGTGTAAGAGTTTGCGAAGCCGAAGGCTATCTCGTACCCTGCTCTCTCTCTCTCGTGAGGGCAGTTTGTGAAGCAGTAACTTGGTTTGAACCCAGCTGTTTCATGAGAAGAGTTCGAAAAGTAGTAATCTATTTCGAAGCCCCGATGTCTCCTTGCTTTTCTTTCACACGTAGTGTCAAATGAATGAAGAAATTACCAACCCGGATATCTCATAGACTGTGGAAGGCCTTACGTTCAAACGAAGTCTATCCAATTTAGTGATTAGATTCAATGATGATCTGCTTCTTCAAGGGGATCTAAGACCGTAATACTCCAGTATATACAAGATCTAATCCTTTAACGAATTCTTGAAAGTCTTGCTTTATATTTTCTTGTATCTTTTTTTAAGCTATCTTGAAAAATCAAGATATACTCATTCCTGTTAAACATGAATGGGGATAAGAATCTACTGGCAAAATATATAGGAATTTAGTGAAATCTATGGTAAAATTAGAGAGAGAGAGAGAGAGAGAGAGAGAGAGAGAGAGAGAGAGAGAGAGAGAGAGAGAGAGAGAGAGAGAGAGAGAGAGATTATATCCTGAATGGGTACACCATCAAGATGCTGGGAAAGTCGAGTCTCTAGGTCTGTCTATCCGTCTGCTTCTGTCTATCTGTCCCTGTCTGTCCGCCCGTGTGCTTCTGTCTATTTGTCTCGGTCTATCTGTAATTCCTTCTATCCCATCTCTATCTATACACATTAAGGATGGACAGTACGACTCCTGTCTTCAGTGTGGATCACTGGATCATCGACCATCAAGTCATCTGTTACCACGTCTTCCCACGCCCTCCATGCTTTCCCTCCTACCTAGATCTAGTATCCATGTGCTGTACATACTGGGATTGTACTTCCATGACGAACTTAGTAGTGAAAAAGTCTGAACGGAGGAGAGGAAAACCTTACCTTAGACTGCAAATATAAAGATGTACGATAAACTGACTTTTTTAAATTGATTTTCTTCGTCAAATTGTAAGAATTGATGACAGCAGTTCATCAACACAGGACTTATCAGTCAACATTGAGTTGTTTTTATTTTTCTTCGTAATGATCAAAATGTTTATAGTCTTTTGTTATAATTCCATCATCAGTAGTCTCTGTGTCAGCTCCCAGCGATAGCTGACTTTGGTAGGAAAGTCGAAAATGAACTAAAGTCAAGTAAAGCTCAGGTACAATGACCGTTAGGCTTGACTTAACAAGGACTTATTTTACACACACATACACACACACACACACACACACACACACACACACATTCACACACACACACACACGCATATATATATATATATATATATATATATATATATATATATATATATATATATATATATATATATATATATATATACACATATATATATATATATGATTGAAATAAATGAATGTCTTATGAACAGAAGTCAAACGTCAGCAAAACACGACCTTCTCAAAAAAAAAAAAAGAAAATATATATAATAAAAAGAAAAGGTATTTGTGACTTCAATCTGGTTCACAAGACTGATAGCTCCACTTGAGGGGGATCAGACAGTCTTATACGATAGGTTTCACTAATCTATAAAACTTGCCAGAGCGTGAAATGACTCCGGTGGGGGGAGAGAGAGAGAGAGAGAGAGAGAGAGAGAGAGAGAGAGAGAGAGAGAGAGAGAGAGAGAGAGAGAGAGAGAGAGAGAGAGAAATGCAATGTACTTCGGAGGAGTCTGTGGTGATGAGGGAGGGAAATTTTGGGGGGGGAGTAAGCGTATGGCTCTTTTAGAGAGAGAGAGAGAGAGAGAGAGAGAGAGAGAGAGAGAGAGAGAGAGAGAGAGAGAGAGAGAGAGAGAGAGAGAGAGAGTTGGCTCCATAAATTACCTTCCCCTGAAATATGGTGGTAATTAGAAGCATCGATTTCCAGTAAGTGTCTGAGAGAAGCCACCTTCTCACATCCTTTATGATCTGCCTTCCAGGATCAATAAGGTTGACGCTACCTTGCATTAATATCTTTATTTCAAAGACGATATATATATATATATATATATATATATATATATATATATATATATATATATATATATATATATATATATATATATATATATATATTTTCTTTTTTCTTTCAAGCTATTCGCCATTTCCCACGTTAGCAAGATAGCGTTAAGAACAGAGAACTGGGCCTTTGAGGGAATACCCTCACCTGGCCCCCTTCTCTGTTCCTTGTTTTGGAAAATTAAAAAAAAAACTAATGAGAGGGGAGGATTTCCAGCCCCCCGCTCCCTCCGCTTTTAGACGCCTTCTACGACACGCAGGGAATACATAGGAAGTATTCTTTCTCCCCTATCCCCAGGGATTATATATATATATATATATATATATATATATATATATATATATATATATATATATATATATATATATATATATCTTTATTGACCTCTGTTCTACGATGGTAAAAGATGGTACAGACTTCAACACTCCATCTGTCGTCTTCTGTTTGAGGCTTACGATTTGCCTCTGTATGTTTGACTATTTTGTGAACCGCTATAAGAATGGTCAGCTCTTAAAAGATAAAGGAATCTGGAAACGTGAATATCTTTCATCTTACCACCCAGAGTAAATGTCTGGTTAAGTGAATCACTCTAGAGTGTTCATTATGGAAGAAAAGACGTGAAAAAAGGAATTGCTAATGAGATCGAAACAACAGACCGAAGGCCAGTTTTGTTATGATGTATGAAACATATTGAATGAAAATGTATTAATGGTATGAAATGGGGTCGCAACTCTCGGAAAAAAGATGGAACACATGGACGCCTCTTTTGATAGATATGGTCCTTAGTTGTCTGTATATTTTCTTCATCTAGAAATACTGTCTTTTCTTTATATATTTTTTCCACACCTTCATCGTTTGGGGAAAAAGAACACCGAAGAGTTATCGTCTTTTGATCTTTGTTTACCTCATCGCCAGAAGACGGTATGAGGCTTAGAATTAAAATGCCTCCATCCATCTTGCCCAGACGTGTTCCAGGATGGACGTAACTACTACCATTTGTGCCGAGATCTAGTCCTTAATGCTCGACCATCATCAGGGACTCTCGGGGAATAGGATGAGGCTATACAAGGAGGACTGCTGTGTGAGACCCATGAACGACAGGGTTCCTTAGCTGCACATAACCTCAGGTTGATCTGTGGACAATTTCGTCTGGGAATAATTGGCTAGCATAACCAACATGTCTTTATTACTTTACCCTTACTCTCTATTTTTTGTCTGTAATTAGACGTATTGGATTCTGATCGAATCTATGACAACTGTAAGTTAATTAACGAGATTAGGGTACAATCTCTTTAATGAGTTTCTTATTTTTGTCTGTAATTAGACGTATTGTACTCTGATCGAATCTCTGAAACTATAAGTTAATTGACGAGATTAGGGTACAATCTCTTTAATGAACTTCTTATTTTTGTCTGTAATTAGACGTATTATACTATGATCGAATCTATGACAACTATAAGTTAATTGAAGAGATTAGGGTACAATCTCTTTAATGAACTTCTTATTTTTTGTCTGTAATTAGACGTATTGTACTATGATCGAATCTATGACAACTATAAGTTAATTGAAGAGATTAGGGTACAATCTCTTTAAAATGAGATTCTTTCTTTAAAGAGTCCATCCTCTCCTTGCTACGGAGTGCAGCGCACGCTCAGAGCTGCAGGGGACTCTGGAAAAGGACATGCAAGGAGTAAAAACACCACGACCCTCTCACAATGGTGTTCTTGGGTGATTATGTCGATAGACAAGTCGAATATCATCACCTTCGTTGGATGGGGGCACACAGTGATCTTAACGTAGTCTTCGGCACAACGTTAAAATCATGTCCCACGTTATGCAAGGCTTGATCTACTTGTCTATTCCTTTATTTACCTTTTGATAGATAATATTGGCTGATGCCTGCTTCACTTAACTGAAACTATCCCAGAGTTCAGGCACGTTCATCCCACCTCGACATCTTTACGCCATTAAGATCAGGAAAGAGTTTCTTGCAATTGTGGAGAACTTCAGCGAAACTCGGAGGGTTTTTTTCTGAATTCCTCACGACCTGAAAGACTCTAGCTAGGGACCACTAAAGCTGCCGCTAAGGCTGCGAGACATGAAGCTTAATGTGAGGAGACTTTCTTAGATCCAGTCGTCCTTCCATCAGGACACACACACACACACACACACACACATATATATATATATATATATATATATATATATATATATATATATATATATATATATATATATATATATATTACATATTTATTTATATTTATTTTGCTTTGTCGCTGTCTCCCGCGTTTGCGAGGTAGCGCAAGGAAACAGACGAAAGAAATGGCCCAACCCACCCCCATACACATGTATACACGTCCATGCACGCAAATATACATACCTATACATCTCAATGTACACATATATATACACACACAGACACATACATATTTTTTTTTTTTTAATTTTCCAAAAGACGGAACAGAGAAGGGGGCCAGGTGAGGGTATTCCCTCAAAGGCCCAGTCCTCTGTTCTTAATGCTACCTCGCTAACGCGG
Source organism: Panulirus ornatus (assembly GCF_036320965.1). Lineage (NCBI taxonomy): Eukaryota > Metazoa > Arthropoda > Malacostraca > Decapoda > Palinuridae > Panulirus > Panulirus ornatus. The sequence continues at coordinate 6,847,994 of NC_092296.1, forward strand.
GAAATGGCGAATAGTTTAAAAGAAAAAAAAAATATATATATATATATACACCTCGTTAATGACATATGAGATACGTTCCAGTGAAGAATATCCTGAATATTATACATCTGTTAGAGACCATCTTACATGTGTCTTGTGGTCTAGATATCCTGGAGTCTGGAACCATTATGTCATGTATAGGGCATTCAGCTCCAGACAACACGTTTTTGTCCCGTTGATAGAGTCGTTCTCCCCACTGATATACTCGCCCGTTACGACCTTCCGATCCGAGGCTAGACCGTAAATCCACTCCCCTTCCACTCAGTTCACATGTTTGTTGTCAGTAATTTTCCAGACACTCCTTCGCCCTCTGGATGCCTAAGGCCCTGGCAGCACGCAATCCTCCGGCTTTCCAGCCGGGTCCTAATGGATCGTGTAGGAGCTCTACGTCTCCCTTTTCTATTCGGCGAAACATCATTTCCATCGCTTTCCATTTCTGGAAAATCCATTTCTCCAGGTCCAGCACTCTGCAAAGCTATTCTGTAGCAAGGCAACTACGATGTATTTCCATACGCTGGGAGTCGACCACACCACGCTACTGGAAAGTCGTGGAATGGTAAGAAACTCTCCTTCCTCCACTTCGTTTTCCCCCATTGAGCAACTTAACAAGTCTCCTGGAACCCTATAGAAATCACTTCTCCAGAAATGGTTCGTGTTTTTAGATGCTAATACACCTTCCAGGTGTTTGCATCCTGCAACCTGTTACTTAATCTACCTTCGTGTACGCAAGTTAAACTTTCTGTGTTTCTAAGTCGTTCACTACTTTCCCCAAAGCCTAAGATTCTCTTTCCTACACACACACACCCACACACACACACACACACACACACGTATGTGTATATATATGTAACCAGTCGACAACAGGAACATATTGGAAGCGTTTCCCTTCAGCTGTGATTCATGGACTTCATATTCCACGAAACTCTCTAACTGTTGAGGTTATATTGGGTTTGTCATCTGCAATACGAGGGCATTAGGCATAGTTGATTAAAAACCATCATTCGCCTTTGCCAGGAGTCAAAAATTGAGAACAGGTTTGATTAATGAATCCGTTTGTGTGTGTGTGTGTGTGTGTGTGTGTGTGTGTGTGTGTGTGTGTGTGTGCGTGTTTCTTCTTCGTGAACCTGTGAACTCTTCTTCGAGTCTTCTCATCGAACATGTTCATGGCTTTCTTTGCATATCATCAAGAACTATTCAAGGCCGTTAAAGGGGTCTAAGGTCACACTATCATACCCATTGGTCGTGCTGTCGCTCCCAGGGGTCGTAGAGCCGTGCTCAAAGGGTCGTACCGTCTTGCTCCAGAGGATAAGGCACACCTCACATTATCTTTCCTCGTTTCCCTTATCACGCATAAAACATGTCCCTCGCACAAGATGAGGAATTATTTCCCTGGCGTCATCCTGTGATAACCTCTTAGCTTTTCATATTTCCTTGGCGGTAGCGTGTGATAGCCTCTTAGCCTTTCAAATATCACTTAAGGTTATCTCGCCTCTCCTCTCTCTCTGCCTCTATTTCTCTCTCGATCATACGTATCTTATTATCACAAGACTATCCTTGTAGGTCTCTTATTTGCCATATGGTCTACGTAGCTTAATCTAACATGTAATCATCTAATTGCTCTTTTTCCTTCTGATTTCTCCATACCAACACATCCTCTTCGTTTTCATTTTGTTTACGTGCCATCTCAATTCTTTCTTTGCAACTCGGTTCAAACCCTTCTGCCGCCCTCCTTACTACTATACATCTTAACTATGGTATCTAACTTCTAAGACTTATACATGAAAGTAGAAACAGACGATAGACAGTAAAGAAAACTGTTAATCAACTCTATCTCCACACAGTTCCATCAGGCAACTACTTCCCTTTGTAGATAAACACTACAAATGTCTTCCCTACATAATCCAAAAGTGATCGTGTCACAGGAAAGCTACCAGAGGTGTGGCTGTAGGAAATCATCTCACACACACTTTCATTCAGCTTCACCTCGCCAGCTCCTGGAGATGCAGCGCTAAAGCTACTGTATCGTCGGAATGTGTTATGTCTTGTCGTCCTGTGAGCTTCTAAACCATTGGATTCATCTAGAACATTTTTTATTATCATCGACAAACAGAACGTTTTAAGGGTTTGTTGAAGAAATTTGAATAGAACGTTCTTTCGTGACTTTGCTTCACGCTCACGTAGAATAGCCATTGTTTTGATAGAGTCAGCCATCGATGAACTGTATTCTTATCGATATCAGGTTCTGGAATATACCAGTTCGTGTCTTCTTATTGATATCAGGTTCTGGAATATACCAGTTCGTGTCTCCTTATTGATATCAGGTTCTGGAATATACCAGTTCGTGTGTTATTGATATCAGGTTCTGGAATATACCAGTTCATGTCTTCTTATTGATATCAGGTTCTGGAATATACCAGTTCATGTCTTCTTATTGATATCAGTTTCTGGAATATACCAGTTCGTGCCTTCTTATTGATATCAGGTTCTGGAATATACCAGTTCGTGTGTTATTGATATCAGGTTCTGGAATATACCAGTTCGTGTCTTCTTATTGATATCAGGTTCTGGAATATACCAGTTCATGTCTTCTTATTGATATCAGGTTCTGGAATATACCAGTTCCAGGTGACGAAGAACATGGTCTGAGTCTGGAAACGGAGATGCACGAACTTGCCGTTCATATGTTAAGAACATTGAGTTGTATTTGATTCCACTTGCAAAGATCTTTTTTTTCTAAGTTTCACAGTTAAATCCTCCAATTAGCTGGTTGGCTGGGATTACGAATTCATCAGAAGGATATGATACACCGAACAAATAAATTCTTTTACACCTCGAGGTATAGTAAAAACCCCATGGATGAATGACTGCCTTGTCATTCATTAACTTGTAATCAGCTAAGCTTGCTACATGTTCTCTTGTTTGGCAATGATAATCGAACCACATTTGACCAAAGCTACGATAACATCGGCTTTGAACACTTTAAGCAGACTATGGGGCAAGATTTGAACACTTTAAGCAGAGGCCAAAGTCCATCCCTATGGGGGCCAGAGTTATTGCCTTCATTTCTTTACACTTCATCAAAACCAATGAATAAATCATATACGACAAACATACATTCACTTTATACAACTACTTCAGGATGGTTAAGCTGTTGGTACGGACATCTGCACACGAGAACAAAATAACTTGATGTTAGAACAATAAGACTTGTGGTTCTCTGTTCTTTAGCCTGTAATCTTCAGGGAAAGTGGAGGTCATCCTGTAGTATTAAGAAGCCATCCAATGACGGTGTCCATCCTGGGAGGCGTGATGTCTATTGTACAGGGAAGACGTCAAGAGATAATTCTTCGGGAACTGAATTCTCTCTCTCTCTCTCTCTCTCTCTCTCTCTCTCTCTCTCTCTCTCTCTCTCTCTCTCTCTCTCTCTCTCTCTAATCTTTGCTGCACCTCTGCGCCTCCCTACGCTGATGGTGCTCCAGGAATAACTGCCATCAATATTAAACCAAAAGTCATTAGTTTCTGAGGCAATTAATGCAGGAATCTTGGGTATGTCATTAGCGAGGCCGCCTGGAAAGCTGAGACCGAGGCCCAACAAGTTTGAGATAATTAAGAGACCAACTGGTAATGAATTATCCATGGCGATGGGAACACCAAGCGACCAGCTGGAGGCTCTGGAAATGGCCATGGCAAGGGGAACACCAAGCGACCAGCTGGAGGCTCTGGAAATGGGAACACCAAGCGACCAGCTGGAGGCTCTGGAAATGGGAACACCAAGCGACCAGCTAGAGGCTCTGGAAATGGCCATGGAAGGTTTAATGCTAGGGAGGAGACGCTGTCTGGAAGCCCTGGAACTCTTCAATCCTTGGGTGGAGACAGTGCCTGGAATCCATGGATATAGTCATGGAAGTCTCCATGTTAGAGAAGAAGGTGTCTGGAAACTCCAAAAGTAGTCATGGAACTGTTCAAGCTCGGATGAAAACACTGTCTTGAACCCCCTGGAAACAGCCAGTGAATTCTCCAATGCCAAGACAAAGATGGTACTTGGAAACCCTGTAAATGGTTTTGCTTTACCTCCAGTGGCATTCACTGCACACTCATGTCCAGCAACATTGATGGACAGTCGTAATGCGCGTCTGTCTATTCCAATCAATAATACACACACACACACACACACACACACACACACATGTATATATATATATATATATATATATATATATATATATATATATATATATATATATATATATATATGCACAAACGCTATAATCTAAAGCATCTTCATCTAACTATAGTAAAATCGAAATTAAACCAGAGCGACCCTTGTAGTCTGACGGAAAACTCCCTCATAAACCCATCTGTGTCAGAAATAAACCAGCATAGATTGTACCCTCGAGGCCTCAATAAAGATGTTACAGGGAGGCCCGTAAATATGTTTGGTAGTCCATTTTTACAGATGAGAAAATGCAAATCGCAAACATATCGCTAAATTCATGATTTTTCAGGCTACCCTCAAGGGACGAATTCTCTGAATATCAAAAAAGGAGAGTCAGGATTTTGACCACAGATCTGTTGAGTTATGGCTTACACCCGTTTTCTTTATAGAAAACCACCTCAGAATTTTTCATCATTCATGTATATATATATATATATACATCTTCGGAAATACATTTCTCGAGAATTACATCTGCATTTTTAGTAGATATATACATGTGTGTGGTAGATATTAGATACAGTAGAATATACCATATAGCTATGAATGGATCTAGTTTTCACAAGTTTGAATTAGAAAATGTATCGAGAGATGTGCATGGGTTGTAGGTGTTCTTACGTGGGTTGTACATAGACGTCTGTACGTGGTAGTATTTGGGATGCAAATGTTAGTACATGGAATGTACAAGTTTGTACATCAATGTTGAAATATTCACCACCAAATCTATCCAGCGCTATTGGTAATGACAAAAATCTTTTGACCTTAAAATCTCGTTCTATTTAATTTAATTATTAACTGTGTCGACAAGAACAAAAATATCTAATTAAATGTTGGAGTTTTTCGAGTTATTTCAATTTGAAATTTACCCTCACAAAGGAAGACATATTCAATTAAATATTCTCTTTTACAAGATTGTGTTAAAATACATTTAAGTCTCTCTCTCTCTCTCTCTCTCTCTCTCTCTCTCTCTCTCTCTCTTCTCTCTCTCTCTCTCTCTTTAAAACGATTATGCCAATCTCTTGTGGGGGATGGAGTGGGGGGATCGCTCGTGCGCAGAGGAGCACTTCTCTTGTTTCTTCTCTCTTTTTTTTTTGTCTATTCTGTTGGGTCGAGGAGCACGTGCGTGTGATGGGCCAGACTGCATGGTCGTCATTCTTAACTATCTACCATTCCGGTAAACGTCAGGCATTATGTGTGTGTGTGTGTGTGTGTGTGTGTGTGTGTGGTGTGTGTGTGTGTGTGTTACAGAGGTAGTACAGGGTCGCAAATAAATTTTTCTTTCGTTTTATCTCTATTGTATCCAAACATTTCAGAAAATGGAGGTCATCTTATGTACTAACTTTATATCAAATATCTAACATGATATATATTCTGAATGTTATATGAGAGACACATTAAACTCCAGCCGTGCAAATCTTTGGTATTTTTCTCTATCTTTTGTCCTCTCTCTCTCTCTCTCTCTCTCTCTCTCTCTCTCTCTCTCTCTCTGTCCCTCCTCGTCTCTCCCTATTCTTCATCGTCTCTCTTTCAGTTCCTTACCACTTCTCTCTCTGTTCCTCATCGTCTCTCTCTCAGTTCCTCACCATTTCTCTCTTTCCCTCCTCGTCTCTTTCAGTTCCTCACCACTTCTTTCTGTTCCTCATCGTCTCTCTCTCAGTTCCTCACCACTTCTCTCTGTCCCTCCTCGTCTCTCTCTGTTACTTGTAATATAAGAAATCTCAGGCAATGTTTCCCTCCCCCTCGACCCACATCCTCAAGCATCTAAAGGAAACCTAAATCGCTCGTGACTTTCTGAAAACTTCTGGACATAAAGATAAAAAGTTGGAGATGAAAATTAACTTCTGCTTTACAGGATTCAAGACTTCTCAGTCTGTGATCTGATTTACCTCCTTTTGAAAACTTAAAAAAATCCTTAAAAAAGTTTTTTTTTTTTCCTTCCTATTTATTTCAAGGTTTCTGAGGGCATTTCCTTCGCTTTTATCGATAACTTTCAACTTGTGGATGGACGAATCGTTTTTGAGGTAAACTATCGATAATTGTAGGTCATAAGTTTAATAAACTTGATATAAAGATAAACTTATCTTTTACGGTCAGAAGCACTTGAGGAAGAGCCCATTAACAAAATAAAGTGTTGAAGGGAGATAAAGTGCAAGTGTATGACTAAAGTGAGTCGTATGGATCATAGAGTAACAGTTTAAATTCTTATTTACATATCAGAGACTTTATCAACTTTGATAAGTAGTAAGAACTTTAAACTCAATCTTGGGGCAAAGATGTAATATCTGCACAATATCATACCTAGTTTTCGAATGATTATATCATTAGAATTTAAGTACGTTAATTTAGAGATGTCGTGTTCATTACAGCAGTGATAATGATAAGGATTTATGAGAGTTGACATGTCTTCTCTAAAGTCGATCTGAAAATGTCTTCAACACATCCTTGTGAATCTGTCATTGATTCTGTGATATCATTTCAGATAGATGGCTGATGTCTACGACCCATCGTAGTCTGGGGGAGGATAGGAACGTTAGTAAGGGGGGATCCGTAGTTGAGGTTTGGGGTGGGGGAGCTGGCTGGGGAAAGGGTGGGTCATGAGAAGGGAAGGAGGCTAGCAAGGTTTGGCTGGTTGGCTGGTCCCACCTTGACCTAACGAACGTAAACATACATCAGGTCTACGCCAAGCGGGCACTGCAGTTTCATGTATATTGTCAAGATCTATTACCTGCTGGGGAAGCTGGCCACACCCCACTTACCCACACAGATAGCTCCCCTAGGAGTCCTATTTCTCCTCCCCAAGACAGAGCTCCCAAGTCCATCCCCCTAAAAATAGCATCCCCGGCCTTCTCCCCAGACATAGCTTCCCATTCCTGGAGATACGAACCCAAGTCCTCCCCAGGCCTCAAAGCCTGTAAGTTTAGCTCCCCACCTCCTCTCCCAAATGTGTCTCTAACCAGCCCTCCCCACCCCCAGAAACAGCTCCCCAACCCTCCCACTCCCCCATCATGCGGGGAGAGGGGGGGAGCTGAGTGGCACCTGAACCTGACGTGGAGTTAGTGCCTGGTCCGGGTGATATAATGGCTCGTGTGGGATGCATTACGGGCCATAACTCCAGCCTGTGACTTGGGGAGAGTGGACCTTGAAGGCTGATATCTGCAGTGCATTGTTAAGGTGAGATGTCTCGCCCGTAAGGATGGCTCTACTCCACGATGAAGGAGACACTGAAGGAGTTGTAAAGGGCCTCATCCAGGTCCCACAAGGCGGAGGTGCTGTCTTCTAAGAAGACTATAATGTACATAAATTCATAATATACACCGAACAAACAACTCAAACAATTCTTGTCCTCACTGTACCATTATAGATGCATGTAGTTTATCATCTATTTCTTTGGCATTAACTTGGAACCCATGGTGATTAAACTGGTATCAAAAACACACAGTCCAGGTTTTACTGGAGGTTAGTTTGAATGTTCAATAAACTAAGAAAATGATTCATCTCGCTCATTCCGTGGAAAGTCGATGTCTGCGTATGAAACGCGAAGGTGGGTGATTGAGGTAGCGATCTAGATATACCGAAGGAACTATAGGATTCTATAAGGTTTCCAGACCTTCCAGGGGCTGGATGTAGTTAGTTCATCATCGTAAGAACGAGGAAGGAACACGAGACCCCCCCTCTCTCACCAGGTGAGGATATCTGGCTACCTTTTTGTTCAATATGTTCAATATCCATCCTCCCACCAGACACCATCCACAACATTGGCTTCAACTCCCTCACTAACGAATACCAGATGACTCGGGGTCTCTTAGCAGGTGGTGCGTTGACAGGTGGTGGGGTCTCTTAGCAGGTGGCGCGTTGACAGGTGGTGTTGGCAGGCGTTCTTGAAGTTGGCGTGGACTGGTTTGGTGCCAACAGGTGGCTCCAGAGACGATCCAAAACCTCACGTCTTACCAGCAGCGATCCTGGTGGAACAACCTGGGAGGTGTGTCCGCCACAGTGACTGGAACACATCCACTGGTGGCAGTGGCTTCCAGGACCTCCTGTAGCTCCTGTAGGCTAGATCGGTGGGGACGTTCTTCCACGAAGAGGCTATGAAAGAAGGTTGTGGCGTAGGTAGGTTCAGGTGCGCGGCTACAGGCGGACGAGAGGGTGTAGGGTAAGGGGAAACCTTGGGGATTTATCCTTAAAGAAGAAAGCCACCACACCAACCACTCCCTAACGAAGAGCCAGGGTGACTAGGGTGTATGCACTGGGTTCCTTCACCCTTGCACCTGACAGTCTCTCTGTTTGTATTCTCTGGCTCTATATCTCCTAGTGTCTCTCCCATCTCTCTCTCTCTCTCTCTCTCTCTCTCTCTCTCTCTCTCTCTCTCTCTCTCTCTCTCTCTCTCCCTCGCTTTATCTCTCTCCCCCACCATTTCCCTTTCCTCCACGCCTCACTATCAGCCAATGAGGCTTCTATAATCCTTTAAACAAAATTCAATGAACCAGTGTCAGATAAATGGGCTATTTATCCCTGTAACACAATTGGCTGGAGATGACGACAGCGTAGCAGGGCCATCAGCTGGACAATCACTGGCCCTCCGTCGTGCTGACCCTAACCATCCAATCACTGGCTATCAGTTCAGTTGTATAGTACAGGTTCTAAAAGCGTATGGAGTTAAAAATAGGGTCAATTGTTGCGATGGTTGCAGAAGTGAACATTATTTTCAATATATATATATACATATATATATATATTATCCCTGGGGATAGGGGAGAAAGAATACTTCCCACGTATTCCCTTGCGTGTCGTAGAAGGCGACTAAAAGGGAAGGGAGCGGGGGCCTGGAAATCCTTCCCTCTCATTTTTTTTTAAATTTTCCAAAAGAAGGAACAGAGAAGGAGGCCAGGTGAGGATATTCCCTCAAAGGCCCACAACTATTGCACTGTGCAGCACAGCTACCACACTGTGCAACACAGCTACCACACTGTGCAACACAGCTACCACACTGTGCAACACAGCTACCACACTGTGCAACACACCCACCACACTTTGCAACACAGCTACCACACTGTGCAAGACTATTACACCATTCCTGGGTATTTCTGGTAATGATGATACCAAGAATAAATCAATTTGGTACTGGAAAAAAAAAAACCCAAAATAATGTGTATAGCTCTGACTTGTACAGGTTTCGTAACAAAATAGTTGAACCGAATGATCGTTAGGTCAAATCTACATTTAATTGCTTTCGAGAGATGAGTTGCATTCATATAAAAGATGTATTGAAAAGAGCATGTTTGTGTGTGTGAGAGAGAGAGAGAGAGAGAGAGAGAGAGAGAGAGAGAGAGAGAGAGAGAGAGAGAGAGAGAGAGAGAGAGAGAGAGAGAGAGAGAGAGAGAGAGAGATAGATAGAGATAGAGATAGAGATAGAGATAGAGATAGAGAGATAGAGATAGAGATAGAGATAGAGATAGATAGATAGAGATAGAGATAGAGATAGAGATAGAGAGAGAGAGACAGGGACAGGGACAGGGACAGGGACAGAGATAGATAGAGAGAGAGAGAGAGAGAGAGAGAGAGAGAGAGAGAGAGAGAGAGAGAGAGAGAGAGAGAGAGAGAGAGAGAGAGAGAGAGAGAGAGAGAGAGAGAGAGAGAGAGAGTCAGTCATTGCCAGCATGGGAGAGTGATCCCCCAGTCTCCAATACGCTTTTGAGCGTTGAGACACCAAGAGATATATGGCCGTGTAAAAACCCTCCTTCGCTCTGAGTTATGAACTTAGCAGAGAAAACACCATGATCCTTGAAGATGCCTTCCTCCTCCTACCCACACCTCCCCCACGCTGTCACACCACACACCCCCCTTGTTTCCATATCCCCACCAGCTTATCTGGCTCCCCCTTCCCTAATAAACAACTCCTCCAGGTGCTTCTCCTTCTTTTCCCCCAGCCTCCCCTTGGACAAACTCAAGCTTTCCAAGCTTTCCTTCACACGTGTGCTCGATTCCTTCTTACCCAGGGGAAATCCTTGGGGTGAGTTGTAAGTCTGACGTTAAAATCCCCCCTAGGGCTCAACCTTGCCTCTCCAGACGTAAGGATACGTTACGTAGGCTAGTGCCAGGGAAGGAACACAGGACACCAGGCTCAAGTCCCTCGAAGACAACCCTCCCTCACTCTGGACTTCGAACACACACACACACACACACACAGGCACCATCTCATGACCCCCTTCATAGGGCTTGTGCATCTGCCAGACTGCACTCCACACAAGAGCAGGGATATCATTGACTCCTTTGAAACGAGAAGGTCCTCACTGAACGTCCTTCTGCATTTCTCCTTCCAGGTGTAATTTCAAGACCTCCCAGATCTGTCTATCTATTCATCTATCTATCCAAGTTTCTTCCCTCATACCTCAGACTCGGCTCTAATGAGCGCCCTAGGCGATGGAGAGTTAAAAAACTAATCTACCTCAGACATTCACGAAAAAAAAACAACATTTTTGGTCAGTGTAGGTCTACTTTCACGTCTAGACTGACCTAAGCCTATCACCAGGTGAAGGAGAGTTTCCCTTCCTCGTGTTTCCATTCTTATATATGACCAATAAAAGTATCAGATCTTATATGAGAAACCTTGGATGATAAGTACTATGATATTCGGATACTAAGTTGTGGTCTAGGTGTTATGGTGTTGTCAGCACGGTATATAAAGTCGTGACTCACACTAGTCAGCCATAGCAGATGGTCAACTTAAAGGAACATAATACGTCTTCCTTCACCCAAAATATTTTGGGTTCTATCAGTAACATCTCATCCTAACATACGTGTTTCCTGTGGCTTGTATGTGTCCACAGCCTCTGTGAATTCAACATGAACGTCGTCACAGCATTGTACGACACGGAGTTAATCATCAAACAGCAACATAATGATGGATAATTGCTCAAAAAGACAGTCACTCCACTTGTGGTAAAGAGTTGACAAAATATGTATCCGTAATACATGGCTATGTAGCTCTTCACCTCTGTATTTTGTTTTCGATCGGGTTGATTTCTTAGAGAAGCGAACGTTAAGGAAAAAGACAGACACACTGTGAAGAAACACTGTCTATATCTTACATGAAATATGATACCAGTCTCTACTGAACTGCTATATTTCTTCGTATTTTTAGAAATAGATCGGTTCTTAGTCATTCTAATTATGTGAAATCACAAATTCCGTACAAATGAAATAAGAAATAGTTTCCTTTTATTTTTCAAACGAGAAATAAAATTCTCATTGATATTTCAATTACAGGACTAATTCGTAATTGTATATATGTTCACGAGAGATGATAAGTCATATTATATGTTTTAATTAGATTATCACCATAAATTCTGTGTGCATAGTAGGCCAGGGTGTGTTTCAACATTGTGGCACATATTTGTTTGTCTGTCTCTCTGTTTATCTGTCTGCTTATTATCTCTGTTCATATACTTGTCCGTCTGTCTGATCGTCCGTGTTTTAAGTCTGTCTGTCTGTCTCTTGCCGTTCCATTTGTCTTTCCACTTGTCCCTCTGTCTCTCAACCATCCTTGTCTCTCCCTTCCTCCTCGTTCTCCCTGCCTCTCTCTCTCTCTGTCTCTGTCTCTCTCTCTCTCTCTCTCTCTCTCTCTCTCTCTCTCTCTCTCTCTCTCACACACGCACGCACAACACACACACACACACACACACACAGTAAGTCACACACTACTACACACACTCTCATTAGTCTTTCCCATACCACAAATCAGCCCAGGAGCCACACTCACCGAGGCACTCAGGGTAAAGTGTGATCAGCCAAAGTGGATAAAAATAGAGGTAAATGTAAAAATGGGGGAAAAAAAAAGACTTGCCCAGGAAGAGGATTTTTCAGGGAAGATCTGGTAATGTCTTCATAAAGTGCAGGATCCATTTTTATGCACTGCAGGAAACTCTAAATTGTAGCCCTGGACTGCGCCTTGCTGGGGCACGAGTGGGGGAACGTAAGCCTGGGTACTTGTGTGTTTGTGTGTGTGTGTGTGTGTGTGGGGGGGGGGGGGACTTCAATGCATGGTAGGGGGAGAGGGGGGAGGGGGACTTCGATGCATGGTGGTGGGGGTGTGGGAGAAACTTCAATACCTGTGTGGATCAATACCTGCAGTCCTTTATGGCGAATGTTTCATTTACACTTTGCGTCCAGCTTTTCTTGACGCCCCCCCCCCTTTTTTTTCTTTTTAAACCCCTCTGCTTATCCGATATCGGTAGTTGTCACAAGTGTTTTATCTGTATTATCTCATACTTTATCTTCGTCAGTCATTGGTTGATCTCCAGCTGCGTCAGCCCAACTTTCATGTTTCTCTGCAACATTTTATTGACTGCTTTCTATTCGACATTCAGAATCCTCATTATTGTTTTTCAATAACATCTTACCAATCAATTTAATAATATCTTACCAATCACTAAAGTTAGTAACTAGCAGATCTTTATCAAGGAACATGTCTTGAATTTCTCAATCCACATATCCAAATTCATGAAAACTATCCAAATATTCTTAAGATCAAAACAACACCAGGTTTAAGAAAAGAAAAAAAAATTATTATTCGTAAAGATAATCGCCATGATCTTTGTAAGTTATCACAAACTGCCAATTTCCAAATTGTGACAAAGGAAAAGAGTTGTTTAATCTCATATTTTGTTTTGCAATTACATGTTGTTATGTTACGTCACAAACAGCCGATTTCTTCAAGCAACGGGCTGGAGACTGAACACGACATCATGTAAATGACCTCACCGTGACCTCCGCTGACCTGACCAGTCTGATCACAAACTGCCAATTTCCAAATTGTGACGAAGGAAAAGAGTCGTTTAATCTCATATTTTGTTTTGCAATTACATGTTGTTATGTTACGTCACAAACAGGCGATCTCTTCAAGCAACGGACTGGAGACTGAACACGACATCATGCAAATGACCTGACCGTGACCTCCGCTGACCTGACCAGTCTGTTACGAAAGTCTAGCTCTGGAGATGGACCACCTCTTGATTGCCTATTGATAGCCAACTTTCTGCGGAGATTACGGAAGCAATATCACAGAAATTAAGGGGTTGATTAAGAGGCAGAAGAGATGAGTAGTTCTTTGAAGCACGAATCCCCAGTGTGGAAAAAATAAAATGGCTCGACGTCCACTGCCGAATCGGGGATGTGGGTGGGTCATATGGCTATAAGGTGGGTTCCATCCCCATCGCTCATATATAAAGTACCCAGGTTCGGTTCCATTGGATAGGAAAAAAATGGAGTGATGGTTTACACAAAAGTGTGCGTATATATATATATATATATATATATATATATATATATATATATATATATATATATATATATATATATATATATATATATATATATATATATTTCTTTTCTTTCAAACTATTCGCCATTTCCCGCGTTAGCGAGGTAGCGTTAAGAACAGAGGACTGGGCCTTTGAGGGAATATCCTCACCTGGCCCCCTTCTCTGTTCCTTCTTTTGGAAAATTAAAAAAAAAACGAGAGGGGAGGATTTTCAGCCCCCCGCTACCTCCCCTTTTAGTCGCCTTCTACGACACGCAGGGAATACGTGGGAAGTATTCTTTCTCCCCTATCCCCAGGGATATATATATATATATATATATATATATATATATATATATATATATATATATATATATATATATATATATATATATATATATATATATTGGACTATTACAGCATGTAATACAAATAGGTAACCTATTCCTCTCATAAAATAGAAAAGCTGTACCAAATATTACCCTTAGGTGCACGTCACCTGCAACCGATTTCCACTATTTCCCTTGTGTGTTCGAAATAAGGCACTGGTTTGAACATTATGAGAAATAAAAAGAGATTGAGGAGGATTCCCATCCAATGTAGCCATCAAGTTAGAAATGCTATATTCGCCATCGTCTATACTCGCAGGTTTGATATGTTTCAGTAAGTTGCTAAATTCAAGGGATGGAGATAGATGGCTATTGGACCTGGGGATATAAATCTAGTTCACGTTGCATTCTGTCTGCCTGGAGCCCATAATAAATTATTCCTCTTCCTATTTTTCGGGTCGAATGAATTTCTGCATTTTCCATGCGCCATTACAAGCCATATCACATTTTCCACAGATATTTCCCTTTCGTTCCTTTGCCTATTTATGGCGTTTCATTAAACCAATATGCTATTTGTATCTCTCTTAAAATCCATTTCATCGCAGCATCTTTACTCATCGCGTCTATAACATCTCCCTTTTTCACTCCTTCCCCCCTCCATTCTCGTCTCTTATTTCACCAAGATTAAACTCATAATGCATAATCCTTCCTCTAACAGCTCAGTTGAGAAGGATATACCTCACTTGCTCTCTCCTCCCACACGTCTTTCCTGTGTCTATATTACCCACACGCAGTATGAGCAGTGGAGGGCCTCAGCCTTGGTAGTATCTTAGCGCCTATAATGACTTCCACGAGTTATTTCCTTGTGAGGTAGATCCCACTGGCTCAGGAGAGTCGTGAATATCTAAGTAACAAACGAGCCGTTGGGCCTAAAGGCAGCTCTGCTCAGTTGGCGGGAAGAACGCGCCTCGTAGGCGAGGTTGAAAGGTTTTTTTTTGTGTTTTGTAAAGTTGAAGACAAAACTGTGATGCGTCGGGAGGAGAGATGTATTCACCAATACGAGTCGAAAAAGTATCAGGATTTTACAATGAAATTTTCATTGACACAGTTGTGTCAATTGACAAATCATTGGAGATACAAATTAGGGAGTTATTAAGAGTTATTAAGGACGTCTCACTAGTGAAATGTTATGGAGATGAGTTATTCTAAATCTATAAACAACTTAGACGAAAGATCACGCAGCCACGAGCTCGAACTGTGGCTCCCAGACCTGTGTGTGACTCGTCAGCTGAGAGGGACAGGCTGAGGGAACAACAATGTGTGTATGTGCATCCCGGATAGTAAACAGGTTCTTGCTGGAGGGTCACTTGTCAAGTCGAGAGAGAGAGAGAGAGAGAGAGAGAGAGAGAGAGAGAGAGAGAGAGAGAGGTGGGCAAACACTCACGCATGCCTAAATAGACGATTAAACAAGTATGGAGGAAGACAAGACAGATATATATATATATATATATATATATATATATATATATATATATATATATATATATTGGCAAGAGCCTTTGACATTTATATATCTATAAAAGAAATAAGAATCATCATAAATGATAAAAAGAAGCCGTTGAAAAAAAAAATGAGGAGGAACCCTCATAGCTTTTGTGCCTCTCAAAGTCCAGGTAATAAATTTAGAAGCTGTAGAAATACAGGAGGCGAGTCCAGCTTCCCTAGATTTACCCCAGAGTCCTGTTAACTGGTTAGAATTAATTAAGAGTGTGGGAAGGAGAGGACGAAGGGAGTTCTTGCTTCTTGTATGGATTTGATGAATGTTGGGAAATGATGGGAAAGGTATGAGAGAGAAAGAGATACAGTGCATGATAATTCTCTCTCTCTCTCTCTCTCTCTCTCTCTCTCTCTCTCTCTCTCTCTATATATATATATATATATATATATATATATATATATATATATATATGTATATATATATATATATATATATATACATATACTTTCATTTGTTTGTAGATATTTACATTTCACATATAATAGAGAGTCATCAACAGCCATTATAAAAATATTGGATAATTTCTAAAAAGTGAAAAACAAGGAATATCTGAATTCATGATGACAACCAACGGGTCAGTTGTTCCAAAATCAACCATGTTTTCACTACAATTTTAGACTTTACGAATAACTAAATGGAGCAGTTATGTACCAGGTTTTTTTTTTATATCTATGTTATTTGTGATGTTCTAAAATATACTACTTCCATTCTATTTCTAAAAAAAAAGTAATGGATCAAAACTGTCAAACTTCGTTCGGATAGATGGACATTACATCAAGTCATTTACTAAATCCTTGTGTAGGGGATAGAGGTCGTCTAACCACTCGACTGAAACCCTATCTAGTGAGGATAGGAGATCTAGTCTCGTTATCTATCCAGGGACCAGATAACCAGTCAACATATGGGTATAGAAAACAACACCCGCTGATCTTCTTTCTTTTCTCTCTTGGAAAACTGATATTGTATCTTCGTTTCTGTTGCACACACGAGAATTAGGAAGATAAGCAAGTGGATGGTAGGAAATGATAAGGAGTGACGAAGGGGTTAACATCTTGAAGAGCGACGAAAGAGACTAGACAGTGATATAAGAGAGGAGCGACACACGGGAGGGGGGGAAAAGAAAAAAAAGAAAGTGATGTTGGGATGGAAGGATGAGCAATGATGGCAGGAGAGAGAGAGAGAGAGCGAGAGAGAGAGAGAGAGAGAGAGAGAGAGAGAGAGAGAGAGAGAGAGAGAGAGAGAGAGAGAGAGAGAGGTGTCGTGTACATAATTTCATGTAGTGGTTGTCGATGCGCTAATTATGGAGAGAATGCGAAAGAGAGAGAGACTGTTGTCAAAGAGAATCACTGAGTCTATGTCTGACATAAGGAACCCCTGAATATATAATGACCTCGCGGGGCGTGTGGATAGATATGGACGCATGGTCGAGTGGGATCCAAGCAAAAATTATTACACGAAGGTGTGAAAAGATATTTTCATCTCCCCATCTTATCATATCTTTGAGAACAAGGGAGAAAGAAAACTTCCCGGGTGTTTCTTGCGTACAAGACAACGAAGATGGGCATGATCACGGGTCTGGAAGTCTTCCCCTTCTGTATTACTTCCCAAAGAAGGGAATAGAAGAAAGAGCCAAATGAGGCAAAGTTTGCTTACCCCCTAATACTCAGTCATCTGTTCTCGACGCTACGTCGCTCATGCGGGAAACTCCAATGAAACATGAAAAGGAATAGTATGAAAGCACAATGTCATTCTAACATCTTTAACAGGAAAATAAAACTTCTCGAACGAACCAAACAAAGTAAATAGTAAGGAGAAGACTGGCGACCTTACTGTACAGCCATTACTGTACTTTCTGAAGACTGGCGACCTTACTGTACAACCATTACTGTACTTTGTGCATCATTTTCAATGATTCATCTTGTTGGCCAATAAATTCGTACCTGGCTAGTGCGACCTTTCCTATAGCCAAGGTTTCTCTGGCCTATATATCTGGATTATCCACTCCATCTAGAGCAACAGACTACCCCTTCCAGAAATGTTACAATGGCTTTTGTTCTCTGGTCAAAAAAAAAAAAAGAAAAAGGAGGATAGTATAACTTCTACCGTAGATCATACTTTTATAAGTTATAAAAGAAGTGTTAAGTGTTATCTGTAAAACATATTTCATGATCCAATTACTTAACTGGGTTTACCTAGTAGTAAACAAGTACTAAGGATCGCATCCTCCACAAAGCTATTTTTTTTAAGGATCCTTGACCTCAAATGACTTCATTTTTACGAGGAGATTTTGTTTAACTTCCTTTAACATCTGTTGACCTCATTCCAGAGCGGTAGGTAAGTAGTGTCTATGGGTTTCTAACATCTCCAGACCCATTCTTACAAGAGACGTAATATCTAACGGTATTTGACCTTAAATGGCCAAAATTCCCTACGAGAGAAATATAGTTCAAGGGCCTTTGACCTCCAATGACCCCGTCCTTGGGAGGCAGACAACAAGCGAGGGTCTATGACCCTACATGTGTCTTCATGCAACTAATTTGACCAATGTTAAAAGATCGGTCACTGTAGACAGCGAAGTATTAATCCTAAAGCTTCTAACTACTAAATCACCCCAGCTCATGCTAACTGCCTCATTATCTTAGATGGCATTGTTAGATGTGTTATCTCTATCTTACAAACATATGGGAACACTTGAAGCAACTTGGTGTACCTATACGTCTCGTGTACGTTAGTGTATATATGTGTGTATATGCTTGCTGTGTGTTGACGAGAGTTTTACACTTGTGTTGCCTCGTGTGTATTTGTACCAGGTTTTTAATCTCATGAGTGTACACACACACACACATATGTATGTATGTATAAATATATATATATATATATATATATATATATATATATATATATATATATATATATATATATATATACATATATATATATATATATATATATATATATATATATATATATATATATATATATATATATATATATATATATTTCTCTCTTGTGTCTCCCCTGATGATGTGATTATTACACGAAAATGCACTTGGGAACTTTTCGTGTTTCATTTTTCCCGTGGACTCATAGGAATATCTATATCTATATATATATATATATATATATATATATATATATATATATATATATATATATATATATATATATATCAAAGTCTATATAAGCTGTTGTCATAAGATGTCGATCAGTCATAATATGACAACATTTTTATGACACAATAAATTGAAATACAGTAAAATACCACACGCCACATATGCCCCCTGACCTTTGACCTGTAATGAAAATAAAAAATTCATCCAACAGATATTTGCTCCATTAAGTTTTCTTCGTTTCAGAATGGTTCGGTCATTCTCTTACGCTGCGGTTTTTTCCTTCCATGAAAAGATTAATTTTTGTTGGATTATAATTGTTTTAAAAATGCAACGTTTTTCTCCTTTTTTTTTTTTTTTATCTCGGTTGGAATTGTGGCTGACACCCACGTAAGTATTATGTTAATGGTCTTTTGGTGAGCAGGCGAGCGAAAGTTTGAGGAGAACGTTGCATTGTGCAAACGTGAGGAAAATTCTGTAATCTGGTGGAAATGGGCCAAAAAATAGAAATTTCGAATAACTAGATTTTTTTTTTTTTTTTTTTTTTTACGAATGTAATGCATGAAATATTTCTGGTAAAGTGTAGGAGGGATGAGTTTAATGTGAGGTGTTTTTTGGAGTTTGAAATTTTGTAGGAATATCGAAATGATGATTACGAAAACATACTCCCATAATTGCCTATTTAATGTGTGTGAAATAGGCATAGGGACAACCAAACTGTTTTCTTTTTATATAAACATTTTTTTTTACGACAGAAAACATGTATATAAGAGCAAAAAATCATGTAAGGGGAAACGTATATTGCTGGTTTGGTTTTGTGGGTCTCACGTTCGACAAATTGGCCCTTTATACTACTTAATACTACTTAATACTACTTGATACTACTTAATACTACTTAATACTACTTAATACTACTTGATACTACTTGATACTACTTAATACTACTTAATACTACTTAATACTACTTAATACTACTTGATACTACTTAATACTACTTAATACTACTTGATACTACTTAATACTACTTGATACTACTTAATACTACTTAATACTACTTGATACTACTTAATACTACTTAATACTACTTAATACTACTTGATACTACTTGATACTACTTGATACTACTTAATACTACTTAATACTACTTAATACTACTTGATACTACTTGATACTACTTAATACTACTTAATACTACTTGATACTACTTAATACTACTTAATACTACTTAATACTACTTAATACTACCTAATACTACTTGATACTACTTGATACTACTTAATACTACTTAATACTACTTGATACTACTTGATACTACTTGATACTACTTAATACTACTTAATACTACTTGATACTACTTGATACTACTTGATACTACTTAATACTACTTGATACTACTTAATACTACTTAATACTACTTAATACTACTTAATACTACTTAATACTACTTGATACTACTTGATACTACTTAATACTACTTAATACTACTTGATACTACTTGATACTACTTAATACTACTTAATACTACTTGATACTACTTAATACTACTTAATACTACTTAATACTACTTAATACTACTTGATACTACTTGATACTACTTAATACTACTTAATACTACTTAATACTACTTGATACTACTTGATACTACTTAATACTACTTAATACTACTTGATACTACTTAATACTACTTGATACTACTTAATACTACTTAATACTACTTGATACTACTTGATACTACTTGATACTACTTAATACTACTTTTTTTTTTTTTTTTGGCTTTGTCGCTGTCTCCCGCGTTTGCGAGGTAGCGCAAGGAAACAGACGAAAGAAATGGCCCAACCCACCCCCATACACATGCCTTGATGCCTTAATACTACTTAATACTACTTGATACTACCTATGATCAAGCTATTTACTAGACCACTTTCCTATTTTCATAGCTTTATTTTTGGATATTCTCTTCCTTAGATCCCTATAGCTTCAAGGACGTAGACTGATGAACCACTTCTATATAAAATATAAACACAACACTCGGAAGTCTTTTTTGCAAAAACAAAAGCAGGTTAGGCATTACTTAGCCCCCCACTAATGTTGCAGAGCCTATATAGATTTTGTACAGACCCCCCACAAGTCCGATTGCGTCGAAGAGAGATGTCATCTTATTCCAATAAGATCCATGTAAATCCAGGTTGCGTTCGAGCGATCTGGGTAATCCGTCTCGGAGACGAGCTCTCACGAACGGCTGTTGCTACACCGCATCTGCCAGAAGGCTCAAACCTGTGACACAAGTATTGTAAGAAAGGATTCGCATCCGGGGAATTCTTGGATCTGTGGGAATATCATATCTATAGACTCGCCTGACAGCTGTGTTCCCTGTACTGACAGATGATGAGTTCTCAGTGGAGTTTAGTGAGAATCAGAAGAAATACCTCCAAGTAAAAGAGCTGGGATCCTATTATAAACGCTCCAGGCAGTGTCGACAAATGGGATACATGGGATCATCCCCTCCCTCCACACTAGTTAAACCCCAAATTCCACGTGAAAAAGTGGTTTTATTCAGGTTATACGCCTCGTGCGTTAAACCCTACCCAGGCTGTGAGACATAACTTACAATATTAACAAATTGGTTCGAATAATCTCATTAATAACCTGTTTACAGCTGCTGAAACATTACTGGCAATATTGATAAATGGGTTATATATATATATATATATATATATATATATATATATATATATATATATATATATATATATATATATATATATATATATATATATATATATATTCTTTTTTTTTTTTTCATACTATTCGCCTTTTCCCGCGATAGCGAGGTAGCGTTAAGAACAGAGGACTGGGCCTTTGAGGGAATATCCTCACCTGGCCCTCTTCTCTGTTCCTTCTTTTGGAAAAAAAAAAAAAAAAAAAAAATGAATGACTGTGATATTGCTGGTAGGTTTAACAAATGGTTTATACAATCTCAACAAACATAAAACCTTTGAGAGTAAGGCATTAGCTGAGGTACTGAAATATCGCTTATATTTAGTTGTTCTATATGAACAAAACACTTAATTGATATTGTCTGAATGATCTAACCAACTGTCTTTCTGTTTATCCAACTCTCTCTCTCTTTCTCTCTCTCTCTTTCTAGGGATTTTTATATTCTATATATATATATATATATATATATATATATATATATATATATATATATATATATATATATATATATACCACTACGATCTTCTACCTATAAAGTGAGATATGCTAATATGAAAGGAAGGAAAATACGCTCACACATATCCAGGTAGATGTGTGTGTGTGTGTGTGTGTGTGTGTGTGTGTGTGTGTACGAGGACTTACGAGGCCAAGAATAACATGTAAACAAAAGCGACAGGGGCTTTACTTAAAGCTTATGGTGACCTCCTGTGTCTCGGGGAAAAGTCTTTTGTTCTGTGATAAAACCAATGAACAAATAAAATTCCCGAGTTCGGGGTCTCCCACTATCGTGTGTGTGTGTGTGTGTGTGTGTGTGTGTGTGGCCTCCTCCTCCTGCTGCTGCCCTTCCTCACATACTATGCTTTGTGTCAGCAATAACCCTCTATTTTCCTGTAATAATGACGTGTTATCTTAAGCATTCCAGGATATGTTCCAGATAAAACCAATGAACAAAAAAAAATTACCGAGTTCGGGGTCTCCCACTATCGTGTGTATGTGTGTGTGTGTGTGTGGCTCCTCCTCCTTCTCCTCCAGCTCACATACTATGCTTTGTGTCAGCAATAACCCTCTACTTTCCTGTAATAATGACGTGTTATCTTAAGCATTCCAGGATATGTTCCAGATAAAACCAATGAACAAAAAAATTACCGAGTTCGGGGTCTCCCACTATCGTGTGTGTGTGTGTGTGTGTGTGTGTGTGGCTCCTCCTCCTTCTTCTGCCCTTCCTCACATACTATGCTTTGTGTCAGCAATAACCCTCTACTTTCCTGTAATAATGACGTGTTATCTTAGGCATTCCAGGATATGTTCCAGAAGTCTGGAGGACTGACTGAAAGGCGTGGATCCACTGTGACCCATTCCTGTCGTATAGGAATGTCGACGGGACGCGTTGGCTGTCGTGAAATGAATTCAGAGGGACGTTTTGTGTCGCACGAAGAATTCATAGGGACAACATTTCTGTCGTGGCTGTTATATCCGAGTGGCGTAGCGGTGGGGGACAGGGTCGTGTTTGTTACAGCTTGGTAAATGCTGCGATTTAACACTTGCTTTATGATGCTTAAATTTTTTACCCCCATGTTTAACCAAAGGTTTTAAAACCATACAGATATACGGTCGAACTTTGCTTTCATTATACTTGCTATCCTCATCTTTTGTTATTCAGAATTGTTTCCGTGTTGTGAATTCGAGGATTTCAATACGAGTTATGTAAATGAGATTTTTTTTTTGTTTCTAAAACTTTCTATGATTGAAATAGTTTTCGAATTTTGACTCATCTCTCTGTTCCTTGTATTGTTACATTGCCATTCCTTCATTAATGACTGATGGCATTTTTATCATATTTCGTTTCTCAAAAATAATGTATCATAGACTGCTGGCTCTACGTATCCTACTCTGCATTTTTCATTTCAATATTTGTCGTGTGTGGGCTGAAGGATGAAGTTGAAATGAATCATCCTCAACCACGAAGGTGAATTAATTGTTGTCTTTACGAAGGAGTGGGTCTGGCCAGTCCACACTGTTGCTTTGTTCGAATCGTTCTCATGAAAGGCATAACCTTGTGGATTGTGGATAAGGTCAAAGGTCAAGGTTCAAGTATCCATCCGCAGTTTGTTTATGCCACCCGTCACTTGAGCATGAAAATGATATAAACTATGAATTGTTAGGGGAAGAATTTCAAATCCCACCGGAAATTCTACACACCACCCAGTTACCATGTGAAGCATAGTTCATATGTACATAGATGGCAAAATGATTTTCCATCATTATACCAATTTTCAAAGAATGAAATCCCCTTTTTGTTTTTCCATACATTTTTAGGAATTCGTGAACCCGCATGACATCACAGCATTGGCGTACAAATCGCCCCAGAATTTGACCTCTTGCAGGGAGGTGACCCTTGAGGCAATCACATTAGGGGGACCTAGGGAATATGTATGACCCATAAATTTCGTCCGTGTGGGAGTAGGTGATCCCACAGGTGACCTATGTAAAGTAGGTCATATGATATGTTAAGCGTCCCAGAGTACGACGGAGGCTGTACAACCAGGTCAGAGGACATGTATATATGATCACTTATCTTGCTTAGGTTAATTACCTGGGTCACTTTTAAAGTACAAGTGATTCTTCATGGTTAGAACTGGCGCACAAGCGACTCACGAGGTCCCATCTGATGTACAAGTGACTCAAAAGGACCCAGATGGACTATAAACGTCTCACAAGAATGAAAATGGAATAAAGACGACTCAAAATCTAATCTAGAGAGCAGATAACCCCACAATCTTATCTCAGTCGTCATATTAACCTTAAAAATATTCCTTCATGATTTACATATTGCCTCACACAGTCTATCCTAAGTGAGTTAACAGACTCACTGGTAATGAGAAGGATTCTGTCGGTCACACAAAATAGTGAGCGTTGTAGCAAAGAGAGAAAGTCTGCGCCAGCAGTGTCGGTTGTTATGAAAAATCATCGCTGGACGTGTTTGATGTTTCTATGACCAAAATCGTCGTGAGGCCAAACGAACGCTGTGTCGGTAAACAAAATGATCCTGGAATCTGGGAAATCGGTGGCCAGTGGATCTTGTGGCTTTACGGAGCTTAGGAAATCTCGTTTTGGTGAACTCCGTGTGGATAATGAACACACACAGGTGATGAACATGGTGAGGCAATTTTACGTCATTCATTTTTTTTTCCCTCTAGAGTCTGGGTTTTAATGAAAGGTTTTCTTCGTTGACTGAAGCTTAGACAAGGGAAGGATGATGTAGGAACAGATTCTATACCTAACTCTGATGTTCGATTACGTCCAGAGAATATAATGTTGCTTTTAACACGAAGACATTTGATGAAAGAATGTATATACAACATGTCCTTCATGTAACATAACAGCCAATTTCTTTTTTTCCACCATTTTTCTTCTTCTTCTTCTTCGTCTTCTTCTTCTTCTTCTTCTTCTTCTTCTTCTTCTTCTTCTCCTTCTTCTATTCTACTTATCATCATTATTGCCATTTTCTTATCTCCTTATTGTCATTACCCTCATCCCAATTTCTGTGGTTCATCATCTCTAATTTCTTTTTACTATGCTCCTTCCGCCTAGGCTAGCTGTTGCCATCACCGTGGCACTTACTTTTAAGTGTTGCAGTAATGCATCATGTTGCTAGTCCAGAAGCACTATTTTACGACCATCTGGACACACAGCCACCTGCCATGAGAGTGCTATCCTCCCCTGAGTGCTGAAGGGGGTTGTGGGGTGGGGTTGTGGGCGGGATGTGTGTGGGGGTGGGTTGGACCACACTAGTGGGGCTGTGGGAGAGAATAAGAAACATAAACCTTGAATCTCTCTCTCTCTCTCTCTCTCTCTCTCTCTCTCTCTCTCTCTCTCTCTCTCTCTCTCTCACCTGGCAAGCTTGGGAGAGAATGCCAAAGTTTTAGCTGCGCGAGGGAAGAAGGGCGATGGCCTAACGGTCAACTCTCGATGGGTCGGTCCTACCCCAAAAGAATCTGCAGGAAGCAGCGGGAGGCGGGGGCGAAGACACGTGCACCAGAGCCAACCAAACCTCAGAGAGAGAGAGAGAGAGAGAGAGAGAGAGAGAGAGAGAGAGAGAGAGAGAGAGAGCAGGCAACCAGGTGGTGAAATACGTCCAGCAGGAGAGGTGGGTGGAAAAAAAAAGAAAAGAAGGAAGTAATGAGGGAAAAAAGGAAGACCCCGCATGACAGGTCGATGTATTTACGAGGACAGCCACGCAGAAAGAGGGGGCAGGAGGAGAGGGCAGTCATGCAGAGGGAGGAGGGTGTGCGTGGGGCAGTCATGCAGAGGGAGGATGGTGTGTGTGTGGCAGTCATGCAGAGAGAGGAGGGTGGGGTGTGTGTGGGGCAGTCATGCAGAGGGAGGAGGGTGGTGTGTGTGTGTGGCAGTCATGCAGAGGGAGGAGGGTGGTGTGTGTGTGTGTGGCAGTCATGCAGAGGGAGGAGGGTGGTGTGTGTGTGTGTGGCAGTCATGCAGAGAGAGGAGGGTGGGGTGTGTGTGGGGCAGTCATGCAGAGGGAGGAGGGTGGTGTGTGTGTGTGGCAGTCATGCAGAGGGAGGAGGGTGGTGTGTGTGTGTGTGGCAGTCATGCAATGGAGAGATGGGAGGAGGGGATGGATGGCAGCCATGCAAGAAGGGGATACAGCCATGAATGGGGGGATAGACAGTCATTCAGGGTGGCTTGGAGCAGTGTAGATGGGAGGGTAGCTTGGGCAGTGTTAAGATCATGCATGGGGGAGCCACCATGCATGGGGGGAGCCATGCATGGGGGAGTCATGCATGGGGGGAGCCATGCACGGGGGAGCCATGCACGGAAGGGGAGGGGGCGCAGAGGCAGCCGTGCATGGGGGGGAGGAGCCACGCAAGGGGGGTGTGTGTGTGTGACCATGCAGAGGACCACCATGCATGGACAACAAAGAAGATTTGTAAAAAAAAAAAGAATAAATGAAATTGTTTCCTGAAAAAAAGGGAAAGGAATTAAGATTTATGGGACACGAAGGATGACATGGGACTGTGAGGCCATAGTGGTGGAGAATGATGGTTGAAAGCGACAACAGCAGTCCTCCACAAACCTGCAGTGGTGGAGGATAGTGGTGGAGAAGCAGCTAGGGTTCTCCAGGATGCTGTGTTGGTGGAGAATGAAGGAGAAGAAGGAGACGTTATCTCATCTGTACGTGTAACAAATGGAGACGGGGGATAATCGCAACACTGGAGGTGTATAGCACCCTGGGGCAGGTGTATAGCATCCGGGGAAAGGTGTATAGCACCCGGGGGGTGGTGTGTATAGCACCTAGTGTGTGGCCTGTGGTAGCGTGGGACCAGTGTGGTCTCATTAGTAACTTCAACACAAGACAAGTTAGGCTTGGGGTCTCCTCCAGCCAGCATGGCTCCTACTGCTGCACCTGCTTCCATGTGTGTGTGAGCTATAATACATATATATATATATATATATATATATATATATATATATATATATATATATATATATATATATATATATATATATATATATATTATAGCTGATCTTATGAAATACAGGAAAATATCTGGGAAGTTGAAAAATCTTCCCAGAATTTGCTTTTGGGGGAAAAAAACGAAAAATCTGTGAAAATGAAAAATGCTTTTCATCGTTGAAATACCGGAAGAAACACGGCTTCCTTTCGCACTTTACATCGCGACTCGGCGCGTAAATTGTGAGAAACATTCTCCTTTTAAGTGTAAAGGCCCAAAGGACGGTTGTAAAGGCGAGACGAAACACTCAGGTCAGTGACTGGCTCAGTAAGCCTTTTATGTTGGCTTTTATCATTCTCTGGATCATCAACTTGGCACTGTAGCGGGAGTGGAAGGCAGTGACTGGTTTAATAAGCCTTTTAGTCTGATTTAGTAAGCCTTTTATCCTTCTCTAAGTCCCTGATATAGCCTTTTAAGGCTAGGGAGGAACGTCCAAGCCAGGAATTGGTTTAGTCAGCCTTTTATCGTCTTTCAAATGGGAGGATTTGATCACATACGTTCTTAATGTTGGTTCTGCTTCTTTGTGTGTGTTTACAGATGTTATGCTAACGATCATGTTGAACATATTTCATACCAAGAGAAACTGACATGAGGTGTGTGTGTGTGTGTGTGTGTGGGTGTGTGTGTGTGTGTGTGTGTGTGTGTGTGTGCGTGTGTGTGTGTGTGTGCGTGTGTGTGTGTGTGTGTGTGTGTGTGTGTGCGTGTGCGTGTGTGTGTGTGTGTGTGTGTGGTTACCAGTCATACTAGGCTTACGATACGGATCACTAAACCATTGAATTAAATTGCTTGAATTTACACCATTCTGGCTGGCGTGTGGTGAAATCACCAAGCCAGCTTGAAGTACAAGATAATTCCTTTCCATTGCCGTAATCACTGGCTTTATTTCGACATCATGAACCCGCACGAATGATGTATTTCGTCCGCTTATGATATGTAGAACCAATCACAGTCCTTCACAGGTCTTGACAATAGACTGGTTGACATGCCGATGTAGTCCACCACAAAACAAAAGTGAATCTCTGGTATTAAAGTAACCCAGCCTCAGCAGTGATACACAGAGGGGAAGAGGTCGGCCCTTCACAACATCTTGAGATAAAAGATGCTTAACTCGCCTTTGAAGGCGAGTCTAAGTCCCAAGTGGACGGAGAAAAAAAAAAATATCCAAGATGAAAGGTTTGAGGATCTGTTCGCTGGAAATTCTTATCACTGAAAAGTTTATTGTGAGGGTTTTTCCATTCAACCTTTTCAATAAACTTGACCCACTATCATAGAGCTGGTAGTACCTTCATCTGGGTTTTGTCTGCCTGCCTGTGCTCCACTTCCCTCATCAGCTTTTGTTTGTTCTTCAACCAAACTTGCCATGATCTCACAGGGGTCCTGACGGAGGGTTCTGACGATCCATCAGGGCTCGTGAAAGGGTGATCTTGATACTCCATTAGGTCCTCTGCAGCTCCTGCTGGATGGGTCATGATAATCCACAAGGGCTCCTAAAGGATGAGTCTTGATGATACCAGATGGATTCCTGCAGGATGGGTCTCAAAGATCTAAGATTCCTGCAGAATGGGGTCATAATGTTCCACAAGAATTCCTGTAGAATGGGTCATAATGTTCCACAAGGATTCCTGCAGAATGGGTCATAATGTTCTACAAGAATTCCTGCAGTAGGGAACTCTAATACTCCCCTAAGGGCTGTTGAAATCCTAATGCTCTAAAAGGGTTCCTGGAGCAGGGGGGCTACATTGCTTCGTCAGGGCTCCTGAAGAAGGAGTACTAAGACTACATCTGGTTTCCTGAAGTCTTGAATAGGTATCTGTCTGGTGAGGGTACAACATGGAACCTGTGGAGGCCAGGGTTGACATTTGTCGCTGGTCTGTGTGCCAGACACATGGCCCCCTTTGTTCTCGAGCGTCGTCCGCAGTTTTTGCTCGACTTTATCCAAACTTTGAGGGCGACTTCAGGACCTCATGGCGAGGCTCTTCAGGGGGGGTCGACGTTGTCGCAGACTTAAACCGACAATGTGTCTCCACCTTTACATACCAGTGTCTCATCCTTCCAACATTTGCCATCTAAATGTGGCATCCTTTAGTATTCAAAGGATTGGTCGTCTTTTCTAACAATTGATCATGTGTATTGTGATTTCCAAGGATTAATGAAACGTCTACACATCGAATATCTTTCTATCATATCTTCCCACTCAGATCTCTCCCCTGGTTCTGATTACAGGCCACCTTTAAAGACCTCGTACGTCTTGTTAGTCCTTGTCATCCTGATTACAGATAATCACTCAAGTTTACACTCAAGATGACACTCGAGGAGGCATCTTGACATACACCCTTGTGCTCCCTCGTCCCTTCATCTAATGTGTGTAATTACAGCTACGACATAGTTCATGTAACACACCCCTCAAGGACGCGTCGTGTGAAGTGTGTGAGGACCCATACCATCCATGGATGTACTACAACGGTCTAAAGCCCTGCCCTCCTCCCTCGTCCCATGGCAGTACTGCCTGCTGGTGGTGGTGGTTGGGCGGCGCACATCCCCAGCTCTCGTGGGAGCACCACATCCGATGCAATATCCTAATGTCTGCCATGGTGGCATTGTAAGTCATGGAGAAACCACAGATTTACCGATACTCTCACCTCAGACCAGTGTTCTAACCGAGCAAACATACGAAGACAAGCGATGATGTGCTCTATTCACACACTCTCTTCCTTCCCAAGCAAACATATGAGAGAGAGAGAGAGAGAGAGAGAGAGAGAGAGAGAGAGAGAGAGAGAGAGAGAGAGAGAGAGAGAGAGAGAGAGAGATAATATACATATATATATATATATATATATATATATATATATATATATATATATATATATATATATATATGTGTGTGTGTGTGTTCCCACTCTTCTTCTAATAAGTCACCAAAATAAACATTAATCTATTGAAATTTTCCCACCAGTTATACTGCTTACTTCCATCAGTTGTATAATTTCCTTTCCTTCAGTTATACCATCTTACGAATCCATATAATTCTTCATCTTCAGGAAATAGATTCACATCCACAATTCCCTGTTCTGACGGACCACGTCATATGAATGGAATATATACTTCGTAGATTCATTCAATACCCTTAGTTCTTCCTACACTGTGGACGAAGAGGTTGGAGCCCAGACATCCACCTCCTCTGTCACCCTAGCAGGGTGCTGGAGCACTGTGTGTGTGGGGGGTCTCTCTCTGCAGCAGAGCTGCTGTACTGCAGCGTCCAATAACTTGGCGAGAGTGACGAGTGATTTTGCCCAGGGCAACAATCTCTCGCAATATTACCGTGTGTGTTGGCACAGTCTGTGGTACTCTGCTCCTGATCTATTGGTGGTGATGGTGTGTGCTTGTGGGTGTGTGTGTGTGTGTGTCTGAGTGTGCGTATGTGTGTGTCATGTTTTAGAAGCTTACCCGTTCCAACTTCAGTCTGTAGAAATGAAGCTAACATAACGTTCTCGTGTGTCTATTCAAAGATCACACGAACCATCTGTTTTCTGATGATGTCTTAGTTTTCTTCCCTCACCCAATGATGATGTAAACAAGACAGTGGTGCCTAGGGAGGTGTCTCCACAAACGCAGCTAGATCAGACGCATCAATAATCAAAGAAACAGTACGATAAATGTACACAGAAAACAGAATATTGGTAACAACATACACCTAATTCATTACAGCTCCGGTACCAACTTGACTGGACGCGGGAGAGCAGCAACACATGCATAACGTTTTAATACATTAATACAATGAATATTTGTGAGACAAACTCCCCACCATCCCCGTCTCATAAGATGCTCATAATGGCTCATTCTTTCCCGGCATAAAACTTACGTGAAGTGTTAGACAAAATTTCTCCAAAGCTAACGAGATCTTTATGACCTGACACAAGCTATTAACCACCCATCAATGATTTATGCATAATGATTCAATTATACTGCAGTGTTGACTGCCATCTTAAGAAGTCCTAAAACGAAATAAGAAAGAGAAAACCATTAGATGCAGTTAAATGGTATAATGTAGTTGGGAACACAAAATTGGGTTAACCTTCATGAAATAAAAATTATATATATATATATATATATATATATATATATATATATATATATATATATATATATATATAAATATCTATCTACCTATCTATCTATCTAATATATATATATATATATATATATATATATATATATATATATATATATATATATATATATATATATATATATATAGCAAAAGTAATGTATGTTGCATATATAGAACTGTATATCTTAATATGCATCGGAGCGAAGGCCTATATGCAGATGAGCGACGTCACATATATAAAATGATTTCACCTACTACGTAGAAAATCACCAAAGAATATGTCATTATGATGTATACGAAGTCATTTCCACCCTGTGGAGTGTACCATCTGCACACACCCATCTTAATTACTCCCCTCTCTCTCTCCCTTCTACAAGTCATATAATTATTTCCCTCCCCCTTTATTAATCTATTTTTCCCCTCATAATCACAATCTAGTGTCAAATTACTAAATTCCCTTGTTCCAGGAAGTCTTCCAGACGACAAGGAAATAATTCTTTTTCTCCCTTTTGCTTTTAGTGATGAATAGATGAATGACTTTTATATAGAAGACTGGGATGAAGGTTTGATTTCCTGTGGCTCTGTTGTGCCATAGTTCAATATAAACACAATATCCTAATGATCACGGAAGTACATGGACGTGTAGGTGTTACCATACGTCACCTTACGCAATATTTGAAAGGTGTTCATGAGGAAGTGAGACTGGAATGGTATCTTACTGATATAAATGAGAAATATAGCAAAAGTTTGTCTTCATATATTTTTGTCTGTCTCTTGGTCTCTTTACCATTCCCTTTGTCCGTTCTCTATCGGTCTCTCTCTTTCTGTACCTTTCTCTGTATCTTTCTGCTTCTCTTTCTCTTATTCATCTGTTTTTCTCTCTGTTTATAGGTGTGCCTTCCTCTCTTTCCATTTATCTGTCTCTCTCTCTCTTTTATTCTATCTCTTTCTCGCTCTCTTTTGCCCTTGTTCTTAAGACAGAGAACGGAAGCAATAAATTTACGAGACGGAGTCTGGAAACTAGAAAGGAGAGAGAGAGAGAGAGAGAGAGAGAGAGATAGAGAGAGAGAGAGAGAGAGAGAGAGAGAGAGAGAGAGAGAGAGAGAGAGAGAGAGAGTGAGAGAGAGAGAGAGAGAGAGAGAGGAGGGGGAGGGGAAGGGAAGGGGGTTTCTCTAAACCAGGCATCCTTCTCCACTCCTTCCAGTCCTCACCAGCCCTTGTGTTACCTCCTTAACGGTCATCACCCCTCCTCTTTTATGAGGATTTTCGACAAGATCCTCAACCCATTGGGCGGCTTGAGGCGTCCTTGGCCAACCACGGGAAGTTCTTTCCCCCTCCGCTTCGGCACACTGCCACCAGTGGCTGATCAACAGAGAACCCTGGACGCTTTTGTGAGTCTAGGATCATTCACAGTCTGTGTTGTTCATCTCTACTTCCTGTAGGACCCATCCCTCACCTGCTCTCTCTTCCTCTCAACCACACAACCTTCTCCAATCAGAAATCAGACACTAAAAGTTCTCACTCACTAATAACAGTAATTTCTTGCAGCTAACGAGCGTCTGTTACTCATTGACTATCATAGATAGACTGATGTAGTCACTTCTGACAATTCTCGCCACCGCCATTTCCCGCCACTTATAAGATCCCCCGTTCCAGGGTTGTAGTTCGACATCAACACCTTACAATGGAAAACCGAACTCGCGACAAACAGCTGCACTGACAGCCCCCATTGTGAACTCACTCTTATCAGTAGACAACCACGTCTCTGTTTCTGTCAAGACTCTACTTATTCGCATTTTTTATAACTCCTGTGTTGATGATGTATGATTTTTTCCCCCTGTGCTTGTAGCATCTGCTACAGTTACTTGAGGAAACCTCTTTATCATCATTATCATTATTGTTTTTTTTTTTTTGTTATATTATGATCATGATCATGGATGGTCATGGCAAAACCAAGGCTTCTACATCACTAACTAACCATGACTTGGATGACCTTACCTGACCTTCCCCCCTGGGAACAAGGCACTAATTACAGCAATGACACCAGCAAAGACGGCCTCACATTTCACAGACTCTCGGGGTCAGCTTCCTCTCCACTTCCTCCGTTTTATAAAATTGGGATATGAACGTCCCTTTGCTCGCACCGGCCTCTTGCGCGTCATATGAGCCAGCCAGACTTGCGTCATGTGTCGTATGAGCCAGCCAGATTGACGTCATGTGTCGTATGAGCGAGGGACCTGCCAACCAGCTGGGCTCCTGCCTGCTGATGGACGAGAGTGGACGAGGTGCTTCACGCCAGGCCTGGCCAACCAAAATCTTCCCCTCCCCCTACCTCTGTGTGTGTGTGTGTGTGTGTGTGTGTGTGTGTGTGTGTGTGTGTGTCTAAGGTAACCACACATTGATTACCATTTTCGAATTACCAGAGGTGGTTACCATCCCCTTAGGATCTGGAGCGTGGCTCCAGTCATCCATCACGCCCAGAGACCAAAGGCTGAGTTCAGAGGGGGTGAAAATAGTGAGAGATTCGTCCTCAGGATCATTCATCATGGTCGAGAACCTCCCTGTCTGTCACAGCTCTTTGGCTCTTACTTAAGAGAGAGATGAACGTGCATACATCCCCGATATCGCACACTTATTCCCCCCTGACCACGACGGTACGATCCATTGGTACCACAGTGATGTGACCCTTGAGCACGACCTTACGACCCTTGTGCACGATGTTACGACCCTTGTGCACGATGGTACGACCCTCATACACCATGGTACGACCTTTAAGCACGGTTGTACAATACTGTTGTCCTTGTGCACGACGGTTCGACCCTTGAGCAAGATGGTACGATACTTTACACGGAGGTACGATCCTTGAGCGCGACGGTACGATCCTTGAGTGCGTCGGTACGATCCTCGATATGAAGGTACGATTCTTGAGTACGTGAATATGACCTTTGGGTAGGATTGCGTGACCTATAACCTCACGGTTAAGGGTCTATAGGACCAAAAAAAATGTCATAATGAAGAATTAAATTCTACGTAGATGGCCCGAGCCAGCAATAGAGACTTTGAGAGTAAAAAGACCAAAGGCAATGAGAGGATGGCAAATATATATATATACGTGGGAGAGGAATTACCTTCAGTCTCAAAATAGGAAATACATAGATATCCGACCATTAATCTCCACTAGAACAAGAATAAGCAGACCTCGGGGGCTTTGGCTGAAGGTTGAAAAGGCCAAGGAAGGAAAATTTAATTCCACTTGGAATAATCAGCAAGACGTTTGTGTGATGAGACCTTTTTAGATTCTGAAAGAGGTGGTGACCTGACCAGAATTCTAAGTGGCTATACTCGACGCTATGTTGAAATCTTATATAGAAATGCTTACTTCTATATCACGATATACCAGGGAAACTCTCTACTCTGCTTATGGTAATGGAGTCATAGGAATAGATGGTATATAGAAATTATAGCTGGGAGTTCTACATGAATTAAACTTATGGTAATAGAGTCATAGGAATAGATGATATATAGAATTTATAGCTGGGAGTTCTACATGAATTAAACTTATGGTAATAGAGTCATAGGAATAGATGATATATAGAATTTATAGCTGGGAGTTCTACATGAATTGAACTTATGGTAATAGAGTCATAGGAATAGATGATATATAGAAATTATAACTGGGAGTTCTATGTGAATTCATTCTGTTTCTATGAAATATTATCTTTAACTTCATCACCCACGCATGAACACCCAGTTCCTCCTATAATGATACAAGAGAACAGATTGTAGTACTTGAAATTAAATATTCATCAATTGCTTTTGGTAAATGATTGGAAATTAATGTAACGAGGCACAGGAGGAGCGAAGGAGACTTTGAGAGACAGTATTGATAATGCATCTTTCGTACCTTCACTAGAGCAGGGAAAAGGGAAGTTAAAATCAAGAGACTCAACATTTCTCAAAGAGTTCTCTACATATCTATCATCATTAGAGATAATTTCCTAAGCTGGTGAGAGAGAAAAAAGATATCTTTTACGGCTAAAGGTAAGTCCCATGTTAAAAGGAAGATAAATCGAATACTTTGCTTAAATGTTTTCTCGTCTATAGATCTACTTTCATGTCTCTTCGAAAGGCATTCCAAAAACTGCATACGAGATGGAAATCCAAGGGATGTAGAGCCTAATCCTAATTGAATAAGGATTGAGGACGTTCTATTGACCCATAATTTGGTGATTGGGTTACGGCCCGTGAGTTGAGCGGCTCGGGCTCATCCGTAAACAAACGTCAGAAAAAGATTTAAGCAAGTGTAAACAATCCTTGATATCCGGATTTGGCGTCTGTTTTACGAGGATACGCGAACCGGCTGGCACAGCAACCGTAAATGTAAATGTACACTCAGATGTTAAAGTGTAAGTGTAAATGTAAACTCAGATGTTAAAGTGTAAGTGTAAATGTAAACTCAGATGTTTAAAGTGTAAGTGTAAATGTAAACTTAGATGTTAAAGTATAAGTGTAAATGTAAACTCAGATGTTAAAGTGTAAGTGTAAATGTAAACTCAGATGTTTAAAGTGTAAGTGTAAATGTAAACTTAGATGTTAAAGTATAAGTGTAAATGTAAACTCAGATGTTAAAGTGTAAGTGTAAATGTAAACTCAGATGTTTAAAGTGTAAGTTTAAATATAAACTCAGATGTTAAAGTGTAAGTGTAAATGTAAACTCAGATGTTAAAGTGTAAGTGTAAATGTAAACTCAGATGTTAAAGTGTAAGTGTAAATGTCATAGTGAATGTAAAAGTCATGTAAGCTAAATGTAAATAGAAAGCTGAATTGTGAATTTAAATACAATTGAAAATTCATATGTAAAAGTCGAGATATAATTGTAAATGTAAACGTAAACATGAATATGACTGTAGATATGAAAATATGGTTCTGAAATCTAGAACAACGAAACTAATGTGATTTAGAAATCAATATTTATCTACTGGTTCTTAATGTTAACTCAGAAATGTTTCACATATTTTGTTCTGCCGACAGTAAGGTCATAATGACCCCTGGCATCAGAACTGAGGCAAGACAGTGACGAACCACCGACCAATGTGTCTTCCATGACATCATAAATCCCGAGGCAAGACAGATATAAACTCCCATATATCATTAGTTGGGAAAGTCGATCTTCGCAACAAAAAAGAAAGTACTTTCGCCTCTTCGTGATTTGCTAAAGTTTTAATATGCTTTCTCCTCTTTAAGGGCAATTGCTATCATTATCTTCTGTCATTATAATATTAATTGACTGGCGTTTTTTAATTAAGATGGAAAACAGGATAAACAAGTTATTAAAAAATGACGATAAAACAAGCAGTTTATGGTAGTTCATTGGCTCGTTAAATCATCCTTTCTGGTGGTTTGATATGAATATTAATGAGATTATTAAATTAGAAGAATATTTAAGATTTTCGGTTTCTTTCTTATAGATTATATTGAACTTAAATGATCAAAAACATCAAGTTTTAATGATAATTAGAAAATAACCAAGATAAAGGAATGACAGATTAAAAAAGGTGTCTCGTTTTCTGTCATAGCACGAAATATTTCGCTTTTATTAGAATTCAAACAAATATTATTCAGGTTCGTGTAACATTTCCAAACTAAAGGCAAAATACAAGGATAATACTCTAGGATGTTTACCTCACCTAACCTACAACCAGTTTGGGCAACTAGAGAGAAATTCCCACAACTTTCGCGGGTTTAATTCAGTTATCATCTTTGAATCTGGTTGGCTTAGGCTGGTCTCAGCTGGTCCTGGCTGGACTTTAGTGGTTTTGTGGTAGGTTTACGGCTGTGAACTTCGAACGCGCCCCTTTCAATCCTTGAGGGAGCCTTAGGAAGGGGGTTTAACTAGTATTGTGTAATGCCGGGATGGAAAACGTCTTGTATCTGGTTCTCTTTCTTATCATCTTTTAATGATGTTTCTCTTTGTTATTTTGTATTATTCTATCTATCTAATTTCTTTTCTAACCTATTCAGATTCTTCTTCGCTGTCTGTTCCTTCGTACCTTCTCTTCCTCTATTCCTCTCCATTACCCATATTCTCTCTCTCTCTCTCTCTCTCTCTCTCTCTCTCTCTCTCTCTCTCTCTCTCTCTCTCTCTTTCTAATGAATTTACATGAATACTTAGTACTATCAACATACCTCCCCACCATCACAATTATGCCAAACGACTGTATAAACATAGATTACATCTCAGTAATTACCAGTTAAATGAACGAGTAAACTTGAGTCATGAAAGACTATTTGAGTAACGAGAGATAACACTTAATCTTAAAGTTCTCTCTCTCTCTCTCTCTCTCTCTCTCTCTCTCTCTCTCTCTCTCTCTCTCTCTCTCTCTCTCTCTCTCCTTCCGCCGTGACATAGGCAATGTTCGAGACATAGTCGGATCCCTCTCGAACATATGTCTCGATCTGCTTGTCTTAGCTTTAAGATAAGCGTGGCGGAATACAGGACCTGAGAAAGATACACAGACTCTCTCTCTCTCTCTCTCTCTCTCTCTCTCTCTCTCTCTCTCTCTCTCTCTCTCTCTCTCTTTCTCTCTCTCTCTCTCTCTCTCTCCTTGCCATTCGTGCAGATGTAAACACACACACACACACGCACACACACACACACACACACACACTCAGAAAGTAAAATGTCAAGTTGTGTGTGTGTGTGTGTGTGTGTGTGTGTGTGTATGTATCCTGTAGCCTTCGCTGGGCACAGCAGATGGCATCAAGCTCTTTGAGCAAAGCTGGAGTGTGTGTGTGTGTGTGTGTGTGTGTGTGTGTGTGTGTGTGTGTGTGTGTGTGTGTGGATGTGAACACGAGGAAGAGGTTAAGACACCCTGAGACATGTACCTTGAGATCTTGTTACCGAGGCTGGATAATACAAATTATCCGTCCATTAGACTCGAGAAGGGAAACATGATTATGAATTGATGTTGGGTAATTAATGTACTAAGGGAGGCAGGAGAAGAACAGCAACATAATTAGGGTAATAAGAGTAAACATCAAGAGCCATGGTTTTCGAGAATGTTATATCATCTTAAATCTAAACTTGATTACATTAAAAATTCTTTCAGTCGATCATCTTGTCAGGAGTGTTGTGAGCCGTACTAGGAAAGGTGAGGCACTTAGTCCAGGGAACAGAGGAATTACCAAGAAACTCGTATCAAACTACTAATTAGTTCTCGGAACGATGTGATTAAGACATGGTACATTTACAGGTGAAGAACCAAGACGGTCTGCGTTAACAGTGGTCTAGCCTTCAAACAGCAAAACGAACATCATACATATATATATATATATATATATATATATATATATATATATATATATATATATATATATATATATATGTGTGTGTGTCTGTGTGTGTATATATATGTATACATTGAGATGCATAGGTATGTATATTTGCGTGTGTGGACGTGTATGTATATACATGTGTATGTGGGTGGGTTGGGCCATTCTTTCGTCTGTTTCCTTGCGCTACCTCGCTAACGCGGGAGACAGCGACAAAGCAAAATAAATAATAATATGAATATATGTATATATATTATTCTGAAATATCCAACAACCATCGAAATATATTTTGGAGGCATTGTCTCCCGTGTGCGATTACTAATTGTGATTACCAATTACAAGGGGAGAGTTTTGCCACTCGTATTGCCCCTCTATTAACTTTCTACATTTGCAGTATGTCTTTACACCTCTGTGCACAGACACACACACACACACACGAAGTATACCAGAGGCCATGACGAGACCTCAAAAAGAGCCTTGGAGATCCCGTGTTTACAACCATCTTGAGCATAGATCAGACGAGCACTGTGAACCCTCAGACATGCAAAAACAATTTGCAATAATGTGATGAGTGGAAGACATGAGAGGTGAGGGGGAAGACATGAGAGGTGAGGGGGAAAAATGATGATGTCCATGATGGTCATGTGATGATGATGATGATGGAGGTACACCATCAAGCAAGGGAGAGTGGTGATAAAACAGACAAAATGCACAATGATAGAGGGTACATCAACTGCTGTTATAGTAATACAAAATTGCTAGCTATTCAAGTTTCCGGTTGATGTGCTTTTGAACTACGATCGTGAATTAGTACACGGTGGAACGTATCTAGAAAATGTATGAGAGAAGATAATAGATTCTATGTTAATAAAGATAACCTCACATTTGGTCAAACATCTTAAACTCTCTACGATCTCTTCATAAGAAGAACTTTGATAGCAACAAAAAAGAATTCGATTTTGCTCCTTTTAGAGTATTTTTGTGTCATAGAAATAGGGGTTTTATACTCGTGTTGACCCGTCTCTCAATCCATGAATATGTGTATAAACACATCCCAGCCTAAACTACGTTCCAATATATCGATTAGCCCTGAGGGGAGGATCGACACCTGGGATGGGTGTGGGCCAAATGGTGAGCCCAGGATTCGAACCCAAAAGGGACC
The DNA here is from genome assembly GCF_036320965.1 of Panulirus ornatus. Taxonomy (NCBI): domain Eukaryota; kingdom Metazoa; phylum Arthropoda; class Malacostraca; order Decapoda; family Palinuridae; genus Panulirus; species Panulirus ornatus. Next base: position 6,887,392 of record NC_092296.1, read on the forward strand.
CAATCCTGGACGGCCCCCCTGCTCAGTTACTGTCAGTGTGTATGTACACTAACCTCCATGTCTCTGATCTCTCCTACCCTCACACTACCTGTACCTTCTCAACACTACAGTCAGTGTGTCGGATCACTTCTACCGTCATACTTAGCATCGAAAGCACCAAAAGGCGTGTCCCCTTTTCACTGTTTTGTATTCATTTATATTTCTGATGTTCTTTTGTTTCATTTTGTATTCGTTTATATTTCTGATGTTCCTTTGTTTCATTTTGTATTCATTTATATTTCTGATGTTCCTTTGTTTCATTTTGTATTCGTTTATATTTCTGATGTTCTTTTGTTTCATTTTGGGTTAGATAATCCTCGTTGAGTTGGAACGGACAGAGGAAGGCCACGAGAGACATAGGGTTACGTTAATTCTGACATCTTAATCTAGATGATTAATGATATCACAGCCATTATGGGGATGTATATATAATAATAGTGTGCCTTTATATCTTCTTTATTAAAAAGGCTGAGATGTCTTAGGGGACAAATAAAGAGGTTAGCATGACAAGGCTTAATGTTATTACCGTTATAACTTGTCTGCGTCGAGAACGGTTCACGTGATAAGGGCACGAAGGATGGAGAACCCATCTCCTGTCCTCCTCGAGAAGGTCTGCACGAACGTAGGATATCACGAATCCTTCACAATCCCACCGGGGACGCATCACGAAGGGCCGCCTATATGCACCAAGACCGTCCCATGGAGCTGGTGAGAAAAGATGAAGGCGATCCCAGGTGGTCGAAATGTAACTTGATTAAAGAGAAGGCGACATTAGGCCTGTAGCCCTGTAGTCCTGTAGCCCTGTAGGACTGTAGCCGTGTAGCCCTGTAGGACTGTAGGCCTGTAGGCCTGTAGCCGTGTAAGCCTGTAGGCCTGTAGGCCTGTAGCTCTGTAAGCCTGTAGGACTGTAGGCCTGTGGCCCTGTAAGCCTGTAGGACTGTAGTCCTGTAGCTCTGTAAGCCTGTAGGACTGTAGGCCTGTGGCCCTGTAAGCCTGTAGGACTGTAGTCCTGTGGCCCTGTAAGCCTGTAGGACTGTAGTCCTGTAGCTCTGTAAGCCTGTAGGACTGTAGGCCTGTAGGCCTGCAGGACTGTAGGCCTACACAGAAAGGTTTAATATCCTGGGAAACATTCTACGTAACATCTGGTAACGAGAGTAATAAGTTACTTAAGAAAAGGTGGACGTTACAGGGTCGGTCTTCAGCTGTGTATATGAAGACTGAAACAGTTTATTTGACACACACACACACACACACACACACACACACACACACACACACACACACAAACACACACATATACTTCTATTTTGCTGTTATTTCAAAGAATGGTATTTGATTTTGTAAACCCAACAAGATATATAGAGACTTCGGTGTTGTGAAAAACGTAATGATCAATATAAAAATATTATCTTTCTTAACCTGAAAAATTACTTTCTGTCTAGATCTGCAGAGATGATGCAATATCTGCTTTTATGCTTAAGCTGGTGGTTTAATGCTTAAGCTTGTGGTTTAATGCTTAAGCTTGTGGTTTAACGCTTAAACTGGTGGTTATCTGTAACGCGGGTGGCAATTCTGAGAATCTATCTCAGCGCAGCAAGAAGGAGAAATGTATGAGCTTTGTTATAGCACAAGAGAATGCTGTTTTGTTGTGCTGAACTAACGCTTGACGTTGCTAACACATCTGCCTCAAGATGGAACTCATCACAGCTGAAGACCCCTAGTTTTTTTTTCAAAGTCGACCATGTCACTGCTGAGAGAACTGGTCCCCAAAGCTTCACCTTGGCATTTTTGAAAAACACATCTAGCTTTCTACCTGGAGAACCAGTTTCAAACCCAAGTCTATTCACATCAGACGAACTTCTTCCAAGCTCTCTCTCTCTCTCTCTCTCTCTCTCTCTCTCTCTCTCTCAGCGACTACCAAGTGCCCTGTGCTGAGCTCTTCTTTGTCACTGCTCGTGAGCTGATATACCAAACTCTCCCTCAGTACTTACTGCTGATGTGTTTCGTTCAAATCCTCCTCAGCCAGTACTGAGGGAGTAGTCTGCTCTAACGAACTACTCAGCGTTTCTCATAACGTAATGAAGGAGGCGACGCTCTCTCTCTCTCTCTCTCTCTCTCTCTCTCTCTCTCTCTCTCTCTCTTGTTTTACATCTCGTCTGAGCATCTTGGCCTAGAACAGTGGCTGAGTCTCCCATCCAAGAAAAGTCTTCCTGATGCCAGAGGGAAGACAACACTCCAGGGGCCATTACAACGCCCTTGTATAGCTATATCCATTACTCTTGTTACAACATTTCTTGCGTCGGAATTCCATTTTTTTTTTTCCTCTTGTATGTTAAACATCTAATGGAAGCATTTTTTCTCTATCTTTTCTTAAGATAAATTTCTCCCTGTATCTTTATCTTTTCAGTGTAGGTCTCTGAGATTACTTCTCACATTTTTCACTTTAGTTTTCTCATTCAGGATGTACTTTGGGAATGTTTATCGTGATGGCTTTTATATATATCATATTTGTTGTTTTGTATGTAATTACGTTCGTGTATATGTATGTATGTGTTTGTGTATGATAAAGTTATCATGTGTGTACGAGAATGTATGGGTCAATACATATATACAACTTGCATACCAGATGCATTGTATCATACGTTCATACAAGTCTAGGAGTTAAGGGAACACACGAAACATGAATACTTAACAGAAATATTTTTTCTTAACGTTAGAGGTTATTATTAGCACTGAAGGCTATAAACAAGGGAGGCTGTTAGCTTGGATGGCTATTAGTATGAAAGGTTATTAGCATGGGAGGTTATCATATATGAGTTATGAGCTGATCATTATCATGGAGTATCAACATAGGTGACCATGAGTAATGACTGGTATGAGGCATTAGAGTGAAACAACATTGTTAATGATTATCTTGAGAAACTCAGGTTCTACAGCAAGATATCTCTAACGACAGAGAGTTAAAGAATGATTAGATTTGTGCATCTCATTTCCCATTAGTGTAATGGTTAGAGGAGTTAATGAGTGAAGAAAGGATGTGATACATGTGGAAATGAGGAGGAAAAAGATGCAGAATATATCATGATGAGAGAGACTTGAACATCGAGGCTGATTGAATTCCGACATTAGTTTCCATGAAATGAAAACGTCGGGTTTCTCTAAGTTCCTTGGCGTGAGAGGGTGTTAGGGAAAAAATCCACCGTGTGAAGTTTGGTGTTAAAATGCGAGAACGCTCCATTCGGCGCCTGGGATCAAAGGCTTCACCAGTGGGGCTGGAAGATAAAAGATCATTGCCAAATTTGCAAGGGGCATTTCTGCTCTGGCTTCGACAGACACAAGAGACTCAGGAGTCGTAAATGTTTATGTCTACTAGATATACTTTCTCTTTATTTTCTCTGGCGTATACTTGGGTCAGTATTGCGACTGGTGAATTTGCAAGGGGCATTTCTGCTCTGGCTTCGACAGACACAAGAGACTCAGGAGTCGTAAATGTTTATGTCTACTAGATATACTTTCTCTTTATTTTCTCTGGCGTATACTTGGGTCAGTATTGCGACTGGTGAATATGACTCATACTACACGTACGCCTAATGTAGTGGCTCATAAAGAATTATATTTATCTTCGCTTTTTTTCCAGCTGTGTTGAATCTAGATGAAATATTACTCTCTCATATCACAGACCTTCCTACAGCCATGGCAGTGCATTTCTATAGGTTTTCTCATGGAGGAATATGACCCTGTCAGCCCAATAGGAGAGTTGATGAGTGATATAAGATAAAAAAAAAAAAGGAGGTTAATGAGGCCAGAAATCAATGGTGGAAAGGTGCAAAGACTCGACTTCGGGAGGAAAGGAACGGATTAAAAAAATGGAGGCAGGATGACATGGTGGAAATTAGCCGCTCGTCGTGGGAAATGGGTTAAGACCAGACAGAAAACTTTCCAGGAGTGTGAAGGTATGAGAGGGAAACGTCGAAGGACAGGTTATAGTTATAGATCTTGCGACAGCCAAAAAAAAAGAAGGTAGCTGATGGTTGTCACAGTTATTCCAAGTAACACTGTGGGCAGCTAAGTTGAGTTGGACGTAACGGTTCGATAATCCGGAAATAACTGATAGTTTGAGACGTACATATATGTCTATATTCGTAGAAAGCGTTCTCAATGTACATGGGCATTTCTCAATGAGAAGCAAAATGTGATGCAGGACTGTTCTTGTACTGTACTAGTCCGGATGAGTTCGGTAGGTATGTGGTGCTAAACAGCAACTCGGGGACGAGGGATTTCGAGTAGCAGGAGACAACGGTGGTGAGGTGGTGTTAAAAGCAACTTCGGAAAGAGATATGTGTGAACACAGGCCTTATAATCTATCTTTAGTTCTGATGATGGGGATCCCATGTCTGTAAGGGTCGGTGATGGGGACCCCAGATCTGTAGGGTCGGTGATGGGGACCCCAGATCTGTAGGGTCGGTGATGGGGACCCCAGATCTGTAGGGTCGGTGATGGGGACCCCAGATCTGTAGGGTCGGTGATGGGGACCCCAGATCTATAGGGTCGGTGATGGGGACCCCAGATCTGTAGGGCCGGTGATGGGGACCCAGATCTATAGGGTCGGTGATGGGGACCCCAGATCTGTAGGGTCGGTGATGGGGACCCCAGATCTGTAGGGCTGGTGATGGGGACCCCAGATCTATAGGGCTGGTGATGGGGACCCCAGATCTATAGGGCTGGTGATGGGCATGGCTCTATGCAATTGATCCGTCCCAGTGAATGTGAATACATACATGTATGATAGATGGATAGTAAACAGGTACACGGGTAGATGAATAAATAGATAGTAAATTGATATGCAAATGCCCATTTCGATTGCTTTGCAACTATCTCTTTAGGATTTAAAAACTAAAATGATTTGGGATTTACTGTATTTGTTTTCAGTGAACTATGAAATTTAGCTCTCAAAACATCGTAACATTTTGTTCACTGTACAACTAAACTATTTTGTTTTCCATACTCTGTAAAAAAAAATTTCGTTCTGAGTAAACTGTAAGATATTCTGTTTTTCATTTACTGTAAGAAATTTCTCTTCCAAACACCGTAAGACACTGGTCCCATCAAACTGTTGTTGTATTTTGTTCTAAACAGAGTTTAAGATTTTGTTGGCACAGTACAGGATTTTAGTTTTCCATGGGCTTCACGTTAATGTCCTCCGTACAACCATGATGCCAACACTCCAGGCCATCTGGCTGGGTCTCGTGTGGCTACGGAAAGAGGGGGCACTGCTCGAGAACCCCTCCAGCGGGAGGACCTGGTGTTGGATGAAGGAGATCATTACACGTTCACGTCGTCTTGCACACTTGCCGCGGGCGTCCGAGAGAAGGAGGCCTCAGTAATGGAACCAGATCAGTCCCCTCAGAGGCTGAGATGAAGCAGATGAAAAGTAATACGTCAAGAAAAATCGATGGAGAGGAGGAGGAGGAGGAAGAAGAAGAAGAAGGGGAAGAAGAGTGAGAAAGGGAGGAGGAGGAGGAAGAAGGGGAAGGTGAGAAGAAGAGAAGGAGGAGGAGGAGGAGGAGGAAGAGGGAGAAGAGAAAAAGAAGAGTGAGAAAGGGAGGAGGAAGAAGAGGAGTGAGATGACGAAGGAGAGGAGTGAGAAGCCAGGGAGTGAAAGATGGTAAGTGTCGATCACCAAAAACATATCATGATTATAGGAAATGTATCGCAAAATTATCCCTGGGAAGAGAAAATGTCTAGTTCTTAAACTGGAAGGAAGATGGACAGGGTTGTGACATTAAAGTTGAACTGGGTTGGAGATGAATTACAATCTTTCAGTACCAGCATTATAAGGTGACCTCACGATAGAGTACCAAAGGTAGAAATAAGGAGATAAAGTCCACCACTGAACTTCGTTCAAAAGCACAAAGTTTTGCGTCTCGTTCGAAATGTGTTAGCTGTTAATTTCATTTTGCAATAAGGTGCCATGTAACAACTCCGAGTGGAAAACGTACGAGGAGACAGAGGGATATGTGTCGACCCATCTTGGCGCAGGAGGGGTGGACTAAAGCCTTTCCAATCTGGGCAGGGAGGAAGAGTTTGGGGAAAAGGAACGAATTTCCAACAGAATGGAAAGGTCACTGAACCTAACCTGACCTGGGTCACCCAGGGGAATACTTCTACTACTACAAACCGGTACTACAAGGAGCCGTACCAGTGAGTAAAGAAGTAGTTACCCCTAGTTTCGATTTCTACCTTGACCTTTGGTGCACTTACGAAATTCCGTTTTCCTTTTCTCCAAAAAAAAAAAAAAACATCCGGTAAACGCGACTTTATGGAGACTGTAACAGACGTGTACGAGACCCGTACCAGTGATCAGTGAGACAGTGACTTCTACACCCGTTTTCTACCCTGTCTACTGATACAAGCATCAATCCCTTTTCCCTTCAAGGAGAACTGGAGTTTATCTCTGGACCGGAACAATTTAACAAGTCCCATACTTCGATTGGTCCACTTGCGTCCGACCCCGCTGGAGACGAACAGTGAAGGATGCCACTTTGTTCTCCCAAGGTAAGAAGAAATGGTGCACCACAGCAACGAGGGAGACGGAGTTCCATGAAAGATAACCCCTCTGGGGTCACTGTGGCTGTATCTATATACCTCCGTAAGGAGGACACATGGCTTGTAATGGACCTTGTCCCAATTAAAGTGTTGGTATGAAATCCTCAGTCCACGCGTGGAGCCAGAAAGGTGAGTGTTCCACTCCATTCCGTTAGATTACCGTCCGTGAAGTCGCGGGGCGAGGTTTTTTTCTCTTCCATCGTTTGCCACGCACGACTCTGATATCAGCTTTCAAGGTGCAATAGAGCGGTATAATTCATCCATTACAAACAGTTGATGGAGATCAGGTGAACTCTGACTGATTTATGCGCTTTGGTCACCAACTTGAGCGTCATGTGAACAGTTAGTATCACTGTGATGGATCTTGGGTTATCATGGTGGATGGAGGGAAAAGTTTACCTTCTGTTCCCTCAACTTCGTCTGTCGGAGGAAAAATCTTGAAGTCCTACGTCTCTCGTCCCGTCCCTCTCTCTCTCTCTCTCTCTCTCTCTCTCTCTCTCTCTCTCTCTCTCTCTCTCTCTCTCTCGACGACGCATTAAGGATACCACAAAGTGGTTGAGGGTCGTCCCGTCTGGCCTTGAGGAGGTCAAATGAAGACGGAGGAGAGTTGGGATGATGACAAATGCAGCAAGAAAAGTCGGCGGTGTCAGAGAGGACATGATGGAGAGTCTTAACGAGAGAGAGAGAGAAGAAAAAAAATATGTAGAGTGTGGAAGGAGGGGTTAGTACTGTGGCTTCAGGAAAGTTACTGACCCATGATATATAAGCAGAGTTTCGCTATATTTTAGAACGGTGTGAAAAGGTTCATCAAAGGACGGGAGAAAATGGTGTTGAATCAGGCGAAGAGAAACGATTTGGTCAATGGGTTTGAGGAGCGTTAGATCATAGTGTCCTGAGGTATAGAAAGACATAGGTGGAGAAGAGCGACAAGGTCCAGATGGCGGAGATGAAGCTATGGATCTCGTTCTTAACTCCTGACTTGAGTGACGGGGGGTCTTTCAGGAGCTGAAGAAATTGGAAGATGGCTATTTGGAGGGATTCCTAAGAGTATTTATTGGAGGGACGGACTCTGGGAGTTAAAAGGGATCGAGGAGGGTATGTTTAGAGGGTTTTTTGGAGGAGTGTCGACGGAGGGGATGGTTTCTTTAAGGGGTTGAAGGCTCTGAGAGAGATCTGTTGGAGGGCATTTGGGAGTGTGATGATCAGAGAAAAACCCGGAGAAAATAGGGTAGAATATTTGAGTTTGAGGGTAGTACGACCTGGTCCTCAGGTCAAGTATTAACTTCAATTATATGAATCAAGCTGTTCTTGGCTGGTAAGCTTCCAGCGAAGATTGTGATCCGGATGGCCCAGCTAAGCGTTCTGCTCTTCATCTTTACATACACGTAATGAATCTGAAGTTGGGGTCAAATGACTAAACAAACAGACTTAAGAAAGACATTCGAAATGAAGCATTTTGTAGATCAATAAGGAAAGTGTGTTTGTGGGTTATGTACGCTTTGATGTTATATGACTTTATTCAAGTTCTCTCTCTCTCTCTCTCTCTCTCTGTCTCTCTCTCTCTGTCTCTCTCTCTCTGTCTCTGTCTCTCTCTCTCTCTGTCCCTCTCTCTCTCTCTGTCCCTCTCTCTCTCTCTGTCCCTCTCTCTCTCTCTCTGTCCCTCTCTCTCTCTGTCCCTCTCTCTCCCTCACTCTCTCTCCCTCCCTCTCCCTCCCTCCCTCTCTCTTTCTGCTAGTTAGTTTTGTGTGTTTGTTGGTTATGTACGCTATGCTATTATATGACTTTATTCAAGTTCTCTCTCTCTCTCTCTCTCTCTCTCTCTCTCTCTCTCTCTCTCTCTCTCTCTCTGTCCCTCTCTCTCTCTGTCCCTCTCTCTCTCTGTCCCTCTCTCTCCCTCACTCTCTCTCCCTCCCTCTCCCTCCCTCTCTCTCTTTCTGCTAGTTAGTTTTGTGGACGTCTTTGAAACTTTGTAAAATTTTTCGTTTTGGCAAAGTTTATACTGGTGAGGTAGTGAGAGTGTGGAGGATTCCGCCTGAGGTGAAGCTGTCTACAGTAATTTGTGAGACCAAATGGAGAGGAAAACCAAGAGAGGTTACTTCCTACCTCCACTCTCTCCCTCTTGAATTTATACACACACACACACACACACACACACACACACACACACACACATATATATATATATATATATATATATATATATATATATATATATATATATATATATACACTCTCTCTCTCTCTCTCTCTCTCTCTCTCTCTCTCTCTCTCTCTCTCTCTCTCTCTCTCTCTCTCTCTCTCTCTCTCTCTCTCTCTCTCTCTCCTCTCTCTCTCCCTCTCTCTCTCTCTCTCTCTCTCGGTACGTTCACCGCACACACTCAAGTGTCACAAGACACTCACTCAATCCCTAACGCACTCCTGGTCCCACAAGACGAGACTCACACAGACACACACACACACACGCACACTCAGGAAGATCTGAAGGTCTGCGGGACATAAGTCAATAACAGGATCTCTAACCATGTCAGCAGAGGGTCTTACTGAGTCAATACTGGCCTTCTCACCCTCCCGTAAGGACCTTATTTCACGTCAGGAGGGGGTCCTTATAGGATGTGTTCCCAAGGGGTCACATCCTCTTGTACTGCCAGGTCGTACGACTCTGGAGGCGGGACCTTAGAGATAGGACCTTATAGATAGGACCCTGTTGATAGGACCCTGGGAATAGGAGCGTGGAGATAAAGGACCCTATAGATAGGACCTTGTTGACAGGACCCTGGGAATAGGACCGTGGAGAGATAGGACACTAGAGATAGAAGGCGACAATGGCAAGAAGTGCCAGATCCACCTCCGTCTGCACCGGACAGAGGGCGCGCCCCCACACAACCACACAACCACAGAAGGAGCCGTCACTACGACACAATGAGCCAACCTTCTGCCAGGCCCTGGGCCTGTCACAACCACACAATAGCTAAGGCTCACCAGCATGTGGCTCTACCAACACACACACACACACACACAGAGGTCCTCGTGTCTAAGCCACTCCAGACTGATGAACCTATACAATGGTAGACAGACCTTTACCCTTTCATCTATGGACATTATTCCCTTGACCTCAACAGACGAGGGTTAACACTCTCTTCGACCACCGCTGCTACGGCAACACCGTCCATAATACTGGCCAAGTTTGCACCCACAAAAATACGAAGACGTTAAGCGCGTTGGTTCGCATCCAGACAACGTAATATTTCCTGCCCTTTCCCCTTCTTCTGTGACTTATGCTGGTTGGTAACTTGCTCTAATGAAATATTATATCAAAAGAGGAAACATATTTGAATACAACTTTGAATATAGTATCATATATACATCTTTTCTTTTCTTTCATACTATTCGCCATTTCCCGCATTAGCGAGGTAGCGTTAAGAACAGAGGTCTGGGCCTTTAAGGGAATATCCTCACCTGGACCCCTTCTCTGTTCCTTCTCTTGGAAAATTAAAAAAAAAAAATGAGAGGGGAGAATTTCCAGCCCCCCGCTCCCTTCCCTTTTAGTCGCCTTCTGCGACACGCAGGGAATACGTGGGAAGTATTCTTTCTCCCCTATCCCCAGGGATATATATATATATATATATATATATATATATATATATATATATATATATATATATATATATATATATATATACACATGTGTGTATGTGTGTGTGTGTGTGTGTGTGTGCATAAATATATCTATTTTTTACTCTTGATTAACACGTTATTGTCGGTGGTACAAGTAAGGGAACTTCGGTGAAACTTGTATGAAGAGATTTTTCAATTGGTGAGAGTCTGGATCCATTAGGCTTGGGGCAGGGTTGTCAACCCCAGGGTGCTCTAACGGCCCATGACCGTGGTCCAGGGGGTCGATACAGTTTCATGATGATTGGAAAGGTTAGCCTTGGCAACTCTGACGCTTCTCATTCTTGTGAAGTCCTTGAACACGACCGGTGCGACCCTTGAACACGACCAGTACGACCCTTGAGCACGACTAGTACGACCCTTGAACACGACCGGTGCGACCCTTGAACACGACTAGTGCGACCCTTGAGCACGACCAGTACCACCCTTGAGCACGACCAGTACGACCCTTGAGCACGACTAGTACGACCCTTGAGCACGACTAGTACGACCCTTGAGCACGACCAGTACGACCCTTGAGCACGACTAGTACGACCCTTGAGCACGACCAGTACGACCCTTGAGCACGACTAGTACGACCCTTGAGCACGACTAGTACGACCCTTGAGCACGACCAGTACGACCCTTGAGCACGACCAGTGCGACCTTTAAGCACGACTAGTACGACCCTTGTGCACGACAGGTACCACCCTTGAGCACGACTAGTACGACCCTTGTACACGACCAGTACGACCCTTGAGCACTGGTGTACTCCGTGGGAGAACCATATGTCGACAATCTTCGTCCTTCTAGTTAAACGTTATCAAGTTTGGGAAAAATATCTAGTCGACATTGTGAGTCGTTCGTGGCATTGGATTCTTATTGGATTCAGACCATTGTATCGTATCCTTTATAGAGGACAGTCATCCCAGGATCGTCTATACCCTAATCCCAAGAGTCTCGTAACGTCGCATCACGAGAAAGTATATTGTAATGTCTGCCGTCTAGGTTTTTAACACCCAACCTCGACCTTGTGGTCTTGAGGGCGCGTCGTACCTGCCTCTCTAATGACACTGGATCATTCCGATGCCCTCAGGAGACAAGCAGATGACACAGGGGAGCGAGCCAAGGAGACGAGGATCAATATACCACAGGGAAAGGAACGGGTTGTATGAGGTCGGAGTTCATTTGCATAAAGATATTGTCAGTGTCAAATTTCTTACCCCGAGTTTACAATGAAACTGATAAGACTTGGTAGGAGAAAACATCCAAAGTTTACCAACACTTTACAGGATAAGACTCAAGTGAGAGTATAGGAGGAAGGCTAGAGAGAATAGAAATGAATAGAGAGAGATTTAAAACAATGAAGAAATATGTACGTTTAATGAGAGAGATTCCAGTGACGTCTTTCAATAGATTAGGGTAATTTGAACACTAATTCAATGAGAGACATAATCTTAAGAGCGAGATATCAGTACAGAATCTCTTTGAAAACCCTTTACACATTCAATTAATGAGAGACATTACCATAAGATCTTTTGATGAATAAGTGTAACAATATTTAACATTTTCATATAAATTCATCAAGCTCATCACATTTTATCAATAGATTATTAATAATTGATTGTTTCCCATGTTTTTCATGCATTTATCTTTGTCAATAAGCTGCAATGGTTCTCTGCATGTATGGTTGTTTTTATAAATGATAACAGATGTGCCACTGGGCCTTACTGGTTTGTCGTTTTTATTCCAATACGTTTTTGCAAATTTATTAATTTTTCAATCGGTTACGTTTTTCATGGGATTAATATTTCCTTCTAACAATATATATATATATATATATATATTTACCTTTGAGATATTCACTCTCTTTCTTTTCTGACGTATTGATGTAGATTTTGAATGAGAATTATACTTCTCACTATCTCTCTTTTTGAAGTTTTTATATAGATTTAGAAATCGGCTTTTACAGTAATGACTTTTTGCCCTGGAAGTTCTTTCTTTACACCCGAATAGATAAAAAAAATAAATATGAATACTTTAATCGTCGTTTTGAATGTTTATGATTAACAAATATATATGTATACATCCATCTTGAAATAAACATGTAATGTTCTCGTTGCCCTCAATATGACGTGCAAATGAATATCTCTTCATCATTTGCATTGCAACAGAATAACCTGGGCAACTTGAGTCTCCTCCTTACACGAGTAAATTCATTTAGGACTCATTAATTCTGCTCCCTCAAACTTTATGTTTACTTTTCTCATCCCCCAGACGTTTCGTATGGTAATGATTCAGTAACTTTCCTGGACACTGTAAGTTGTACATCCTTAATCTTATTTTCTATCACTCGTTATCTCCAAAAATCTTCATCAATTATGTTCGCACTCTTCATTCATTTGGTCTTAATTTCATAACTTGTGATCACACTTCATCTATTTCATAACTTATGATCCCACTTCATCTAGTGTTTCCGTACTCTAATATGTATGTCTTCGCTTCATTCACTATATCCTCAGTGCTATCAGTATGTCCTCACTTCGTTTAGTATATCCACAATCTTCATTCAGAATTGATGCACTCACGCTTCATTCACGATGTCGGAAATCTTCCTTGAACATTCCTGAACTTATATTCTTTCATTATTACATTTGCCTTCAGTACCAAATTGACTTTGTTCCACGAGGCTAATATTCTTGCAAGTAGCATCATTTTATCTCTTTCGTTACACCAGTTAATAATTGAACTTTCGATAATTATTGTTATCATTTTTCCCTTAAAGATACTGTAAAAGTAATGATATATATATATATATATATATATATATATATATATATATATATATATATATATATATATATATATATATATATATATATATATATATATATATATATATATATATGTAAACACAATAATGCTAATAATACAAACAGCAAATACCACCTCACTGGTAACACACACGGCAATAAAATCTACGGAGCAAGCAAGCCGTGTTTCACTAACGAAAAAAGTCTACGGGGCAAGCCGGCCATGTTTCAGTAACAGAAAAGTCTACGGGCTTACCAAGCCGTGTTTCGGTAACATTATAATGTTTATAAATTATCTTCATTTCCGTGTTTCTATAACAACAATTCTTGACATGGATAGTTACTGACAAAGTGGTGATATATTCTTTTTTTTTTTTTGCTTTGTCGCTGACTCCCGCGTTTGCGAGGTAGCGCAAGGAAACAGACGAAAGAAATGGCCCAACCCACCCCCTTACACATGTATATACATACGTCCACACACGCAAATATACATACCTACACAGCTTTCCATGGTTTACCCCAGACGCTTCACATGCCTTGATTCAATCCACTGACAGCACGTCAACCCCGGTATACCACATCGATCCAATTCACTCTATTTCTTGCCCTCCTTTCACCCTCCTGCATGTCCAGGCCCCGATCACACAAAATTTTTTTCACTCCATCTTTCCACCTCCAATTTGGTCTCCCTCTTCTCCTCGTTCCCTCCACATCCGACACATATATCCTCTTGGTCAATCTTTCCTCACTCATTCTCTCCATGTGCCCAAACCATTTCAAAACACCCTCTTCTGCTCTCTCAACCACGCTCTTTTTATTTCCACACATCTCTCTTACCCTTACGTTACTTACTCGATCAAACCACCTCACACCACACATTGTCCTCAAACATCTCATTTCCAGCACATCCATCCTCCTGCGCACAACTCTATCCATAGCCCACGCCTCGCAACCATACAACATTGTTGGAACCACTATTTTTCAAACATACCCATTTTTGCTTTCCGAGACAATGTTCTCGACTTCCACACATTCTTCAAGGCTCCCAGGATTTTCGCCCCCTCCCCCACCCTATGATTCACTTCTGCTTCCATGGTTCCATCCGCTGCCAGATCCACTCCCAGATATCTAAAACACTTTACTTCCTCCAGTTTTTCTCCATTCAAACTTACCTCCCAATTGACTTGACCCTCAACCCTACTGTACCTAATAACCTTGCTCTTATTCACATTTACTCTTAACTTTCTTCTTTTACACACTTTACCAACCTCAGTCACCAGCTTCTGCAGTTTCTCACATGAATCAGCCACCAGCGCTGTATCATCAGCGAACAACAACTGACTCACTTCCCAAGCTCTCTCATCCCCAACAGACTTCATACTTGCCCCTCTTTCCAAAACTCTTGCATTTACCTCCCTAACAACCCCATCCATAAACAAATTAAACAACTATGGAGACATCACACACCCCTGCCGCAAACCTACATTCACTGAGAACCAATCACTTTCCTCTCTTCCTACACGTACACATGCCATACATCCTCGATAAAAACTTTTCACTGCTTCTAACAACTTGCCTCCCACACCATATATTCTTAATACTTTCCACAGAGCATCTCTATCAACTCTATCATATGCCTTCTCCAGATCCATAAATGCTACATACAAATCCATTTGCTTTTCTAAGTATTTCTCACATACATTCTTCAAAGCAAACACCTGATCCACACATCCTCTACCACTTCTGAAACCACACTGCTCTTCCCCAAACAACATATATATATATATATACATATATATATATATATATATATATATATATATATATATATATATATATATATATATATATAGTAACTATCCATGTCAAGAATTGTTGTTATAGAAACACGGAAATGAAGATAATTTCTAAGCATTATAAAGTTACCGAAACACGGCTTGGTAAGCCCGTAGACTTTTCTGTTAGTGAAACACGGCTGGCGTACCCCGTAGACTTTATTGTCTTGTATGTTACCAGTAAGGTGGTATTCGCTGTTTGTTTATTAGCATTATTGTGTTCATATATATATATATATATATATATATATATATATATATATATATATATATATATATATATATATATATATATATATATGGATGTATACGTCGTGATCAAGGGTCGTACCGTCGTGCTCAAGGCTCGTACCATCGTGTTCAAGGGTCGTACCGTCGTGCTCAAGGGTCATACCGTCGTGTTCAAGGGTCGTACCGTCGTGTTCAAGGGTCGTACCGTCGTGTTCAAGGCTCGTAGCATTGTGTTCAATGGTCATACCGTCGAGTTCAAGGGTCGTACCATCGTGTTCAAAGGTCGTACCGTCGTGCTCAAGGGTCGTACCATCGTGTTCAAGGGTCGTACCGTCGTGATCAAGGGTCGTACCGTCGTGATCAAGGATCGTACCATCGTGTTCAATGGTCGTACCATCGTGTTCAAGGGTCGTACCATCGTGTTCAAGGGTCGTACCGTCGTGTTCAAGGCTCATAGCATCGTGTTCAATGGTCGTACCATCGTGTTCAAGGGTCGTACCGTCGTGTTCAAGGCTCGTAGCATCGTGTTCAAGGGTCATACCGTCGTGTTCAAGGGTCGTACCGTCGTGTTCAAGGGTCGTACCGTCGAGTTCAAGGATCGTACCGTCGTGATCAAGGGTCGTACCGTCGAGTTCAAGGGTCGTACCGTCGTGTTCAAGGGTCGTACCGTCGTGTTCAAGGGTCGTACCGTCGAGTTCAAGGGTCGTACCGTCGAGTTCAAGGGTCGTACCGTCGAGTTCAAGGGTCGTACCGTCGAGTTCAAGGGTCGTACCGTCGTGTTCAAGGGTCGTACCGTCGTGATCAAGGGTCGTACCGTCACATTCAGTTCCACCTTCGTTTGGGCCAGACCCACCACCATCTTGAGGTAATCGCCATCTTGGCATATTTTTTTCCCAGGGTCTCTTTTAACCTTATCAACTCTCGCCCTTCAAAACTTTTTTTTCTACCCTTTTTTCTTTTTTTAGAACTCTTAAGACCTCTGTAATCTATGCCAAGGCCTAAGGAACTTTGAGAAAACCCCCATAATTTTCCCCTATCTACATATTCTTTTTTTCATCCTACATTATACGCTACACATTATACACAATACGTTGTACATTATACATTACACACACACACACACACACACACACACACACACACACACAGGTAGGCAAGAAGAGAAGCAGTACATAGGTGCAGAAACTCCAGAGGAGGATATCTGTATCGCCGACATTGCCAGCTAACTACATACGTGAACACACACACACACACAAGACGATAATGAAACAGGTATAACATGTCTTTTTTTCTTCGTCTATGTTCGTGACATTGATTCGTGCTTGTTACCAGTGACCTCGGCATGAAAGCAATTACCAACTCGCTTTTGTTGTTTGGGAAGGTGTAAATAGCTTGTGCAAGAACACTTCCGGTTTATGGAGACTCGTTTGTTGAATTTTGTTTGTTTCACGTTAAATACCGTATGAAAGTCTTTGTTTCTTTGTTTTTGTATATACGATTTCATGTGCGCGCATCTGTATGTATGTATGTGTGGGAATCTGTGTCTGCATTTAAATGTATGTATGTACATGTATGCATGAAAGTGAGTACGTGTGTGTGTGTGTGTGTGTGTGTGTGTGTGTGTGTGTGTGTGTGTGTGTATGTGTGTGTGTGTGTGTGTGTGTGCTACAATGCATCTTCTTTAGAACTGTAACAGAGACACACACACACAAACACACACACACACACACACACACACACACACACACACACACACACACACAAAATTCTTGATAAAATGTTGTATCATTAAACCAGAATTTTGTAACACTAATATTCATGCAACATTATGCTATAACTAATAAAAAAATATAAAATTTATTAATTACATTAATCCACATTATCTCTCACAGTTTTTCAGGGAAGAAAAATATATAACATTTCGTGTGAAAAATTTTCAGTTTCAAAATGCATTTCAGATCCATTTTTCTTTTTTCACTTTAATAAAGCTACCTCTATTGTTAGATTCAATAAAGTTATCTCTAACATTGGTGACTTTTTAAATCCAATTCCGGTGATAGAGCCTTTTGTAAAGTTAGCTCTAAAGCTACGGCCTTTTAGTAGAGTCAACTCTATTGATTTAGCCTTTACAAACTCAGGTTAATGCTATAGCCTTTTGATAGAGTCAGCTCTAACGCTATATTCTATATAAAGTCAGCTGTAATACCAGAGTGTTTGAAAGGATCATATCTGATACTACAGTCTTTGTACTCAGCAGTTATGCTATAGCCATTGTAAAGCCAGCTTTAATGCTATATAGACTTTTTCCCTCCCTTTTAAACACACATTACCGTCTTCATGACGCCCATGAGATGGTGATTCTCATAACCTCATAATTCCACTCTAGCCATCCACTCTGCCCTCACAAAAATCCCATTTCTTTCCCTATTAATCTTTATCTCCCTGACTCAGGGGGTCGTCTTATCTCATGTGTGTTACATTAGGAGGCGTCTAGGATGCGCCCGGGAGAGAGAGAGAGGGAGGAGGAAGGGAGATATAAGGTGTAATAATCCTCTCCCTGACCCACGGCATTATGGTGTGAGGCTGAAGTGTTTCTCCACAACACCAGATTGCATTCTGTCGTCACATACTCACGTCAGTGATAGCAAGGTTGCCATGCACTTTGGCCATAACTGGGGATGTTAATGCCAAATAGATGAAGATAGAAACACATAGGTATACATACAGGCACACAGATACAGACAGAGGGACACACAGATACGCAGACACACAGGCACAGAGATACAGACAGAGAGATACACGCAAACATATATATATATATATATATATATATATATATATATATATATATATATATATATATATAATGAGAAAGGTAAGATTGTGTAAATTCTTATGTATATATGATTAAATGTTAGGCAGTCAAACAGTTTATCTGGATAGAACAATACAGTATACCTTCCTATACCTTCAGGTCATCATTACTATAAGCTACATACATAGTGGAATACATTGTGACCGTCATTAATGGGTAATTATGTCACCAAGATCCCGAGTTGATCTGGTGTGGTAATAATGTATGTAAATTACTTGCTTTGACGATTTCATTTATCTCAGTCCCCTGTCTTTAATTTCTTTCGTTCTGTACTCTTCTTTTTTTCCTCGTTCTTCCATCTCTGTCTATTGGTCTATATGTCTATCAGTCTGTCTGTCTGTCTGTAATCTCTCTCTCTCTCTCTCTCTCTCTCTCTCTCTCTCTCTCTCTCTCTCTCTCTCTCTCTCTCTCTCTCCAGGCCCTCTTTTCTGTCCACCGCGTAAGCTATCAGAGCTGTGGTCCGGACCCCTGCGCCATGTTCATGGGGGACGTCTCTCACAGCCCCTGAAGCCTTTCTACAATTCCACCTGTATGATATTTGGTTTGCCCTTTAGGGTTTTTCTTTGCTTAAGCGTATGAGAGCAGTAAGCAAACTTTTATATACTTCTTGTGGCTAATCTTGTAAATGGAACTCTGGACTGACAATATATGAATAGAATTCCATTTAGGATTATATATTATAAGGATTATATTTCATTTCCATTGAATTGATGTAATTTTTATGAATAGAATTCAATTTAGGATCATATCATAAATCCATTGAATTGATATCGTTTTATAATAACGAATTAAAGTACAGTCAAAAAAAAAAAAAATCTTGAATAAGAGAAAAAATATCGTGCATTTTTTTCGTTAGAGTTGAATTATATTGAGAGAATTTTTACGGAAACCCCCCCCCAGACACACAACAGATTGCAAAAAGGACTATTGCAACAGCAAGCACTTCACGTTTATATTGCAAGGTCTCTGGTGTGTGCTGGCCCATTCAGTGTCTTTGAATATACGGTTGGCTGGGTCAGCTGACACTCTGGACGGTGAATCCCACGCTAACAGTGAAATAATACAGTGCAATGCTAGCTCTGTTTATGTTGCGAAAACGTGTAATTTCCTGTGATTCCTTTAGCATTTTCCAGGCGAAAATTTAAGTCCTTTAGCATTTTGTCGGATAGAGATTATACACAATTTGCATACTCTGAAAATTACTTGTTGTATCTTTAGCAATTTCTTATCAAAACTATTGATTCCTTAAGCATTTTCTGGACACTGTTGTGTTCCCTTTAGCATCTACTTAGGCAAAGTTGTGATTAACTTAGCAATCTTAGGGGAAACTTTGTGATTTATTGAGCATTTTTGAGGCAAAGTTATGATTTCTTTAGGATATACCAGAGAAGTTGTGATTCCTTTTGGCATTTTCAGGACGAAGTAGTAATTTCCTTTAGCACTTCATTGGACAAACTCATGATTCCTTTAGCATTTCATGAACAAATTTCTGGTTCCTTTAGCCTTTTCTGGACAAAGTTTTCATTCTCCCTGCATCTTTGCTCTCAAGACATAGTGGCGTTACTTTACTTTACACCGTAATAACCTTCGTAGTATCCATCTACTCAGGAGAGAGGACGGGTTTATTTACCCATTAATCTTCATGTGTTTGACTTAGCGACGTGTTACTGTCTTACTGCCTTGTTACGTGGACCTCCCTGATACACGACTCCCTTAATACACGACCAGGGTGCTGGACGAAGGACTTAAGATGTGATAATTCTTTTGTCGTGTGGTAAACTAGGGCAGCAGGAAGGACATTTTCACACACACACACACACACACACACACACACACACACATATATATATATATCATATATATTTCTTTTCATACTATTCGCCATTTCCCGCGATAGCGAGGTAGCGTAAAGAACACAGGATTGGGCCTTTGAGGGAATATCCTCACCTGGCCCCCTTCTCTGTTCCTTCTTTTGAAAAAAAAAAAAATTCTCCCAGTAGAGGCAAAATCTCTGTCTGTCTATTTGTCTGTCTGTCTCTCTCTCTCTCTCTCTCTCTCTCTCTCTCTCTCTCTCTCTCTCTCTCTCTCTCTCTCTCTCTCTCTCTCTCTCTATTGAACGAAATCATCTGGTTGGTTTTCTGTAGCTTATGGAAGTAGTAGTTGGTTCGAGGGTGGAGAATTATAGGCAGAGGGGCCACAAGTCCTTGTCGAAGGCTTGCATGGCACATCCCAGCAGCAGACCAAGGCCTTTATTCTCAGAGGCGCAATGTCCTACCTGGGCAACAGGACACACGGGCGCTTCTGCCATAGCCCACCAAGAACTCTGGTTGAGTGTGGTGGAGAGTGTGGTTGACTGTGGTGATGTGTTGGTACTGTGGTGAGCAGTGATGGATAGAAAAAAAAGCGTGGCGTGTGAGAGACGTGTGGTGAAGTTTTGTGGTGAAGGATGGATAGTGCAATGGTGTATCTGGGAGTGTGTGTGTGTGTGTGTGTGTGTGTGTGTGTGTGTTTGGTTACGTGCGGCGATGTCTTTGGTGATGGTTGATGGTGTGTGATCTGGTGATGTGTGATGGTGTGTGATCAGGGGATGTGTGACGATTTGATGTGATGTATGATAGACTGCGGTGATGTGATGTTGCGCCACTTTTATAGTGAAGTAGGATGATGTGTAGCTTGGCTATGTGTTGTGGTTTGTCTCGTCTGCCTTTCTGTAAAGGTTAGTACCACTCTGCACTAACTCCTCTCATTTCCCTGTTAATAAGCAACTAATTATATTCATACTGTAAGGTCGTTAGTAACTTAAGCTTTACCAGGATTCAATGCCTAAGATAAGAGCACCAGATGGCTGGCAGAATTACGAAACCATATTATTGTCATACTATGACCAACATTACGGTATGTTTAACCCTGTATTTCGTCACATTGTGCTACGAGTGGCGCTGCCAGGGCCCGAGTAGGGTCCTTGGCGTGGTGAAGACGATTGTGGGGACGCGGTCGAGTGTGTACTTCCAAGAGCAATAGATCCTACTCCTTCCGCTAATGAGGAGGGGAAGGATGCAGGGAGGGTGAGGAGGGAGGAGGGAGGGGTTACCCCTCCTTGAAAAGGATATCCTCCCCCCCTTGGGATGGTTCAGGGACTCGGGGATGGGGAAGAGAGAGAGGGAGGGAAGGGCGGAGGGAGTGGAAAGTGTAAGAATGTTCGTTCAAGCCGGAGAGTCTCTGGTTGAGGAGGTGGAAGTGGTAGGGAGGTTAGAGACGTTCTCCGCTCCTCATTGCCTCATCTCCCAAACCGTCCTCTCCCCCCATCATTCATCTTAGTACCGCCTGCCCTTAGTTGTGGAATGATCACCTCCTCCTCCTCCTCCTACTCCTCCTCCTCCTCTACCCACGACTCTAACCTCTGACGGGGATAAGAACAGCCAAAGAAGTTGTAAGTAATGCAAGCGACCAACACCCCCTGGAGACGACGTCGGAGGCGGGTTCGTATTGGAACCAGACACCACGTCGGAAATTCTTCTCGAGTCACCGAACACCTGGCAGATGCAAGAGGTGAGGGTTGGCTCTATTACCAGCCCTCTCTCTCACCCACACACCACCTAACTCAACACACACAACTTCGTCCTCCCAGCGAAACCCGAGGGGGATGGACCTCTTCTCCTGGGGTTGCAACAGTGGCCTAACTAGGAGAGACTTCTTAAAGGAAAATGGACCAAAACAAACTGTTCCTGTAGATGGTCCAGTGATATGGTCCACGGTGCATACTTTGGGTTCATTGGCTAGTGATCGTGAATGCATGACCTCTCCATGAATTGCTCAGGAGAACAAGGGTGAGCGTTAAGATATTCAGCCAATTCCAGGTCATTAAATGGTCGTCAATTATATCCAACGATTTATCAGTTATCGACGTCTGACATAAAAACACTTTAGACCTGTTTTTATGCTGAAAATATTCACTCACACACACACACACACACACACACACACACACACACACACACACACACACACAAATATAGTAATTTCCATATATGAATGAATATGATTAAAATGATATTGCCAACACAGGAGACTTGGCATAGAATGTAATTAGGGACTCATCTTGACTACCTTAAAGTAATTCGCCACTTGACTCGTAACACAGATCGACTTGACGTAAAAAAAGAGTTTAAGCTTGACTGATTACGTGACAGGTAGCGGAGTTTGCTATACATATGACAATACATTTTACTTAACAAATTATTTGATAATGGAATTATTAGAGGGGCAACGGAGAGTGGTGGAGTAACTAATGAAATCTGTACACATTACATCAGTTATATTCACCATAGAAATAACTATCTTCTAATGGCATTCTCTACGTCAGTACCAAATCTATCAAATGATCAAGACATGAAAGGTTATCAAATGATCAAGACATGAAAGGTTATCAAATGATCAAGACATGAAAGATTATCAGCTCTACAGGAACACATGGCATTTACAAAACTGTTGGTTAGCACTATCTTCTAATTTACAGTGATCTAGTCAAGCAACAACATCAAGAGCTGAAAGTCAACATTAGGAGGGACGCAACACCCGACCATCGTGGTTTTTATGACCAAGGTTTTACACACACACACACACCACACACACACACACACACAGACAGAGACACGCACACACACATACACACACACACACACTACTGTTCATATAATATGGTTGCGAAAGATCCCGTTTGGGAGGAATACATGAAGACAGAAATGTGTTTATCCTCTCCACTCCAGTTGTATTTGTCTGTCACAGGCCATGACAGGACAGTCCTCTCCACTGTGGCGGCTCTGTTATTCATGCCACAGATCATGGTGGGACACGAGAAACCTGGGGTTTGAAGGTTCCTTCAAAATGTCAATATTTGCATATACGTTTGTGTGTTTTGTCTAACCAAGGTATAGTGAGGAAAGGAAAGAGAGAGAGAGAGAATGCTAGTTTTCACATTCAAACGTATGCTTGCATTATATGTGTGTGTGTGTGAGAGAGAGAGAGAGAGAGAGAGAGAGAGAGAGAGAGAGAGAGAGAGAGAGAGAGAGAGAGAGAGAGAGAGAGAGAGAGAGAGAGAGAGAGAGAGAGAGAGAATGAGAGAGAATGAGAGAGAATGAGAGAATGAGAGAGAATGAGAGAGAATGAGAGAATGAGAGAGAATGAGAGAGAATGAGAGAGAGAGAGAATGAGAGTGAGAGAGAGTGAGAGAGACTGAGAGAGAGAGAGAGAGAGAGAGAGAGAGAGAGAGAGAGAGAGAGAGAGAGAGAGAGAGAGAGAGAGAGAGAGAGAGAGAGAGAGAGAGAGGTGTGTGTGTGTGTGTGTACGTCTTACGGATGAATGCTCAGGTATACGGCAAAAGTGAAGCGGTAGTACGTCAGGGCGGAGCGAACTCTCTCTTACTTTGCACGACCTTTGTCGTTGCCAAAATATTCATACTCTCGCTGGAAAACAGATCAAAGAAGTTACTGTTTATAGAGATGATTAAAAAATAAAATAAATCTAGAGTTAGAGATAAGAGGTAGAGATGGCAGGAGAGACCGTGAGAACAGAGAGATTTAGAGAGAAGCCGGGAAGAAGGTGGGCGCATGCGCTCTAGCACATATCGATTCATGGCGGATAGCGCCAAGCAGTAGTGTCAGTCTGCCCTCAACCAGGCCCTGGAGAGGTTGGTCTGTGTGTCTCCCCCTCAAGTGCCAGCCCCCCACCCCCCCGCTCGCTCAAACCACCTCCAAGAGACGTCGCCAGATATTCGGCTCTCTACCCCTCCCTCCTTACCCCCATGTCAAGCCCTAGCCGCTCAAAAGCCTTCTCTCTCTCACCCAAGACGAAATGATGCGCCCATGTTTGAAACATATCTTCATCCCTCTCGTTGCTTCGGAGTGTTCCAGTGTGATTCATTAATGCACTATGACTCCTCTGGTGTAAGAAAATAGAAATATACATATATCTATCTATATATACGTACCTATATATTTTTGAGTCACTACCAGTCTTTTGAGAAGCAGTATTGTGCCAATGGGACGACAAATTTTTTGTAAGGAAAGTGCTGTCGAAGATTTTAAAGTGAATACCTCTGTATATTCTGTGATCTGGCAGAACCTAAATAGAAAGTTTATGCTGATGACACATCGGCAGAAGTGGAATGTAAGATAAACTGTACTGGATTAGTATGATCCTGGATCCCACTACACAGTGAGGTAAGTACATTCATAAACAACGTCATAGATTTCAATCCTTCTTGTCTTTATGAAATGTGTCGTTACTTGAGGGATAATGCAACTTTTTTCCCCTCTTGTTTTGAAGTGACGAATATTTCGTCTCTTTTTTCTCAGTGATATAAGAAAGTTATACCAACTATGGCCTTATCTAACGATGGATAGATATTAGAGGACATATTAAAAGGTTGTATATGATAAAGCACATAACCCATGCACATGACTCACATAGGAAAACGAGACAGAAGAATCCAAAAATGATTCCAACGTCGAAATTGTGACTGAAATCACACCCAGCAATTCCCAACCGGAATTCATGTGTTTTTCTTCTCACATGATTATAGTCACGCGACTGTTAAATGAATCTAGCATAATCTGGAAAGCCCAGCTGGCTACAGTGCTTCAATTACTGCAACAGAATCATGATTGCAATAGACATATGTTGCTGGATTAATTGGCTCTTGACTGATGGCATATCGTGAAAGCTAGAGTCCATAACGACATAAAAGGTTTTTACGAGAACAAGATGTTTTGATGTAATATATAGAATTCATATACGTGTATCATTGGGATATAAAGGTTAATGAATTCTTTATGGTTATCAAGTCGAGATTTGTATTCACATCTGACATAGAGGGGAATAAAAACAAATTTGATTATTCTCTGTCGTTATGAAGTGAAATGCAACTAACATTTGCCAACAGCCAAGACATTTGCATACTAATTCCTGTCATTTGTGCCTATTTCTCCTTCAAACGCATAGCCTGCAAAAATGCTAACGTATTTTTTGTTTTATTTCACGACACACAAACCTTACCTAGATTTGTTATTTTCTGGCTTTACGTTTGGTAAAGCAAAAATTATATGTTTCGGTGCGCGGGCTGAGTTGGCTTGCTTTGTTGCAACCTACGGAGTCGACTTACTATGCTATAACCACATGATTCGCCCTGCTATGTTGTGAATTAGTGAGTCGACCTCCTGTGTTATATCTGCACGAGTAAAATTGCTAAGCTAAAGCTCAGCGAGTCGATCCGTTATTATTACAACCCTACGAAATAGCCTTCCTATGTTAACACCAGTATGGGTTGATTTTCTATGTTATAAACCCACGAATCGACCTTCTATTGTGCACCCTTATGAGTCGTCATCCAATTTCACAACTTCTATGAATCACCTCGATACATTACAACCATACCAGTTGACCTACAACTTTGCCAGCGTGTGAATCAGTCAGGTACTCCTCGATCCTTGGAGTCAACAAAAGATCTTCGAGGGAAGAAAAGTGAACAAGTTTGAACATACGTCATATATTTCTCTCCCTGAATAGTAGTTGCTATCCATGTATTGATTCACAGGTGTTCTATTCACCTTCTGTTCTGAAATAATGTTAGTTTTAATTTATGATTTGATAGATAAAAGCTTAACCAGCTGTAATTAAGCTAATCAAATTGTAATCATAAACCTTGGTGAATTTTGAATGACTTCCCCCAAAGGAAGAGGAAACTTTTTTTTTTAGTTAAGTGCGTAACATTACGCACCCAGACGCCACATATACGCATGAAGGGGTCATAAGTGCGTTGTATGAAGACGGACATGGAGTAATTTAATGAAAGAGAAAAACTTTGAAATTACTCGCAGCAAAAACTTTCTCTTCCAACAGTTACTGATGAAGATGAACGTCCACGTAGAAAGAAAGAGCGAGAATCATATGTAATTACAACAATATAACAGCCTAACTATCTCGTTATGTATATACCTGTATAGTGATTATACCAAATGACTTCTAACCATAATATGTGGCTTCCATTAACTACGTTTCACCTCTGACTATAATTCAGCATACTGTATTGCCAGCCTTATGCAGTGTGGCACCAATACAAGGCACAAAAATATAATACAAAGTGTGTGGGGAAACTAAATAGGAAATGGATGTGAGAAACAATTCTTCAGGTACGAAAAAAAGTGTTTTTTTTCACCATCCCCCACATTTTTACGTAGTGAGATCTCATACCGACGAAATTTTGGTGGGGAATGTTTCTTTTCATCCCGTAAAGTATTTCTGTGTTCTCTGCACCAGACCCAAGTCGTTTGAGTGGAAAGATCATGTGCGTTTCATCTACTACGACTCGTCAGGTGAGCTATGCGTATTCCCGTACCACTACCTGGGAAACCCGGATCTAGAGACACACCTGAACTTCCCACACGCGTCAACAGATGGCGCGCACATGCTCACTCGCGTCACCCCGGCGACTGACGGAGTTTCCTCTCTTGTCTAAATGCCATTTGTAACGCGTTGTTTAACCCACGAGAAGCTCGTTTGGGCTCGTCAGGCCCAAGCGTTATTGGTAGTTTGCAGAGTTCGGGGAAGTTTGAGAAGCTGTTGACGCGAGTTGCCGGGCAGGTGAGGTAAGAAATATTGACTTCATCGAATCCACGGAGGATCCTGAGCCTTCCACCAACGCAAAAGAGATTCCAGTTTGTGTTTATGTGTTTGTCTCGGTCCAGAATGGGTTTCAGAGGTTTCCAAGGAGGTTAGGAGTTTATCATGAGGCTTTTATGAGATCCAATAGCATTTACCATAACTCTTTTGTTTTCATTGTCTATGTATCTTGCTCTGTCTCTCTTTTTTTTTTAATCATTAACAAAAGACTGATTAGGTTTTAAGGTTTATCTCTAATGCTTTTAGTTTAAACGAGTTTACAACGGCTAAACTCCGTTTATTTCCGATATAATATTACCAACGGTCAACCTAACCTCTGTTCTGAAACGGGAATACAACGGTTTGACTGTGTTTATAACCATTTATAACGGTATTGTAGATCAGCCGAACCACTGTTGAAACGGAACTACGGGGTTTAACTTTTTACATCCGTTTATAACGACATCAACGGTCAGGTGAACCACTTCTGAAAGGGGTCCTAACAGCTTAAGTTCATTTTTTACGCCCGTCTGTAACAGTAATAACGGTGAAGCCAACGTGGAACGCTTTCTCAAACCCGTCATGGCCTTTCTTGTTTAACGTCAGCCTTATATTACTGACGCTGTCAGCATGATGCTGCTGACACCAACCTACACCACTGGCAGCGTCAGCCAGAGCTTTTCACGTCCTCAGGGTCGTTGGGAAGTGACAACAAAAGCTGAGCCAACCCACAAAAGCAGTGATGATATTAAATCTAGTCCTTCGCATCCCTTGCTTTATATGTGGATAAATACTTTCATAAATGAGTTATCTTTAGAGATCCTCCTTTAATGAATGATGCAGCATTTATTTTCTCCTTTATATGTACGTCCTTTAAAAGAATGTTATTCTAGGTGTGTGTAGAGAGGATGAGAGCTGTAGGAACAGTAGACACCAATAAGAGAAGTAGAAAAACTTATGTATCAAGCGGTTTACACACCCTCATATGACACATCTGTAATCGCCTGAACACTATACAGTAAACAGTGATATTCGTGATGTAAACATGGTCTGTGTATATTCTATATGCCTCATTGTACAGTAGAGATGTCTGTTGCGCCGTAGACATGTCCAGTGTCATGTAGACATGTCTGTTGTAACAGAGACATGTCCTTTTGCATCCAAGACATGCTTGTTGTACGGAAATATGCTAATCTTCTGGGAAAATGTGTGGAATCATGGGGTTCTTTCGGGGTATACACACACACACACACACACACACACACACACACACACATACACAACCTGACACCAGCGATTAATAGCGTACTTTAGTAATGAGATTCTCCCCAATTTCCTGACATAGCATTTATAGCAAGCATAGAACATGGATAAACTGATAGAAGTGGCTTTGCTAACCTTTGTGTCCCCTTTTCCCCACCTGACTTGTCAACCACCCATGAGTTCCCGTAACCAATACACACTTGGTGTATTGATATATATGATGTATATTCTCTGAAATTATGATTTATCATTTCCCTTGATGTAGATACCAGAATTTCCCTTGATGTAGATAGTATATAGCAAGAGATCAAAATACAAATGTAATATTTCTACTTCACTTCTTACTTTAGGCATTTACTGCGATTAGTGATTATCATACGTAGGTTTAAGAGATTGTAAGCGACGCCCTGTCTACTTGAGAATGTTGAAAGTAGATATTGAATCTACATCATAGCTAACTAGACGTAGGTGATCTACTGATGTAGGGAGAGTCTCCTACGCCTTAAGACCTGGTAAGACAGACAATGTTTAGTGTTTCTGCATTTAGTGTGAAGTTGGAGAATAATGTCTGTTTCTTTTCTTCCAGTCATGTGATTCATATACATATTCACCACTTCCCGCATTAGTGAGGTAGTGTTAAGAACAGAGGGCTGAGCCTTAGAGTGAATATCCTCACTTGGCTCCCTTCTCTGTTCCCTTTTTTTTGGAAAATTAAAAATAGATGTGAAACCTTATTTTGAGGCAGTGTTGTTACTCTAAGAACAAAGACACTAAGATCCACTGGTGAGGTTGGCGAACTGACGCCTGCTGGTGTCGAGAGATGATCATAAATTGATAATTCTCGAGCTTTGGTCGAGGGAATTCTATTGGACAGATGGATTCTGACAACAACAACCAAAAGCAAAATGAAAAAAAAAAGGGAACTGACAGAAAGACGGAGTCTGGATCTAAACTAAAGCCGAGAGTATTATAGTCTGTTGTCATCATGTGCCGTTCAGCAACTGGGTAAATCCATTCCAGGAGCGTGTAAAAAAAACTGTCGAAAGGCATCGCGGAGAATTTCCTCATAGAACATCAAAGGAGAAAGTGTTTGGAGGAATTCGCCAATGAAATACGTATTAGGAGCGGAATTAAACTACTGCAATGCATTCCCACAATATATAACCATTCAAAACCAATGTGATAAGAAAAAAAATGAGAGAACATTCAACAGATATCATTTCTGAATATCATTTCTGAGGTTTTGGGGGGCAAATATATAATATGATGTTGACTGGTCTGCGTAAAATAAACATTTCACTGACTGAATTATTCAAGCATTTCTTGTGTCCCTTACCCAAGGTCTGTATCAGCATCAGACAGCAACTTGTGTTAGAACAGTTGAAGCTTCAGTGCTCAAAGATCTGGAGAAAGACAGAGGTGAATAAGGCACTGACATGGTTGGCTGGGAGAACTGTTACCCTTTGTGGGTGCCTAGATCGATGCTAGCATAGGTGCTGATATCTTTCAAACAGGAGGAAGCAGTTACCTTCATGCCTCTACACACACACACACACACACACACACACACACACACACCCATCTCATGTTGTCCATATTGTAACTAAAGGTGCTTTCAAGCCAACAGATTATGATGTAGAAGTACTTGCTATAGGTGCCAGCCGTGATAGAGCAACAACAGAAATACCTAATAAAAAAGCATACGATACCGAATACAACAGTCTTCTTTCTGCTTGATGTGGATCATAGAAGAAGCGTTCAAAGCTGTGATAAAATACAAGCCATTCACTGTCTGTATCTGTGTCGATAGCGGGTGGGGGCAAGAGAGAAGGCCTGAAAACTTGTTAGATGTGATCCAAACTTTCGAAATGTCACGACAGTTTGAGAGGTAGATCATATATAGCAGCTGATACGAACTTTGGACGTCGAGTCTGTAAATTGCTTGGCTATCGTGAAGAGCCAAATGCTGAGGAGGTAAGCCTCTATGTGTCTGAGTCTCGTATACCTAACTTGAATAAATCACCACCAAACAAGCATATTTTTGTGTGTGTGTGTGTGTGTGTGTGTGTGTGTGTGTGTGTGTGTGTGTATGATAAGCAAGAGTGCATGTGATAAACATGTGTTGCGTGTGTGAACCATCACATGCGAAGGTGCATGTGATAGGCATGTGATGTGTGCCAATTATCACATGCGAGGGTCAATGTGATAAGCATGTGATGCGTGCAAGGAACCAGGTTTCTCTTTGGTAACATTTCTGAGATAGTGGACCAGTTGTGTTCCTTCATCACGGTAGTGAGTGGAAGGTTGTAGGAAATGATGTGATAGTAAACTGCGTGAATATTCCTGTAACGCCACAAGGTCTATTGGATTAAGCCAGTTATAAATGCAAAAAGAAATACGTAGGGAGTCGTTGTTTGTGACTGGAATCTGGATGAATGTGAAAGAAGGCCAATAATTACAGGCACGGGTGGGTAGGCCTTGTTACCTGAGCAAGATTCTGACAATGAGTGAAGATGACTTTAAAAGAATGTCTGAACTGGATGAGAAAACCACACACAAGTACATAACTCCGAGCATACTTCCGGTTCATATCATAACATACCTGCTAATAACTGACGAGAGAGTTGTAATATCTACAGAATGTTGTTACTGTTATGAATTGTTGACTGTGTTTGGTTCGCTGGTTGTTATTCTATGTTATGTGCTGTTGTTTGTATAAATAATGACGCAGTAGTATTGTAGTGAGTGCCATGTTTACCATGTGTTTATATTTTTGCTCATTGTTTGGAATTCAATCATTTAATATTTTTGTGAGCCACGATCACAATCCATATATACTGTTTTGCAGACTCTTATACTTTATCATCTGTCTGTCTGTATGTACCTATGTTCCTTGTGCTAAAGTCGAACTGAAGATAATTCTTGGTCCGTCTCGTAATCATTAACTCAATTATGTTTTGATTCTTTTCTTGGTCTATGTTTCTTTATCAACAACTTAATTAAAGTATCATGTAACTATTCAATCCAGGTCTCTGTCTCTTGTAACCCTTAACCCCTTCTAGTGTCTATGACCTTTACCTTCATCTGTCTTTGCTCGTGACCCCCAACTTTGGATCTAACTCTTTGTAGATGTCAACCCCGAAAGTTTAATCCTTTTAGACTATGTTCCAGGGTCTGGGATAACAACAAGAAAGATGTATACGATTAGAATCGATGTATGTACAATCTAACACCCTTCACTAAGACCATACGACCCTTTAACACGACAGGACGGCCTTGACCACGAACTCTAGAGATATTATGGCCTGGTATTTTAAGTTCAAAGTTAGGCCATCACACTCAAGTGTCGTACCGTCGTATCCAAAGTCACCCCATCGTGTTCAAGGGTCATACCATCGTGCTCAAGTGTCGTACAGTGATGTTCACTGGTCGTGCAATCGTGCTTCATGATCGTACTATAGTGTTCTGGGGTTCGAATCTACAAAATAAATGTTCGTAAGAAAGAAAATTCTGAAAAGGAATCTGGTGAGAAACACAGGGATTTAAAAATCAAGATAATGAATGAAGACAAGACGCTACATTCTTGGCTAAGTGGCGGAACGGGTCAAGGAAACTCTCGTTTTTCTAATCCAAATAAAGAGAAGACCATTTAACTGAGTGACTCCACAACTTCAATGTGAATTATTGACCATGAATCTATTTCTGGGTTGTGCTAAGTCTGGGGTGTTATGATGATGGTGATGATGATGATACACAATGAATTCTTAGTGCTATAGAAAAACGCCGGGAAGAGCCTACTGATAGCACGTCGCTCCCCGCATGCCACATCGATCCAGTTCGTTCTATTTCATGGAAGTCTCATACCTTCCTGATCGCTCGGGCCCAGATAACCCAAAGTTCCTTCCGTCCATCTCCCCCACCATTCCAGTACATCCGGGTCACTTCTCTCAATCAGACTGTGCTGACGACCCTGACTTCTCCCCAGGCTGATACACTGTGCATGCCACCACCTCAAAATCAACACATTCATCACGTCTCACCAGGTATGCTCAAAAGATACATACCTCAGTGGAGCATTCACTCATGTCTCCCCTTACTTTATATAAAGACACTATACGAGCATTCTATCAGTCTTCAGGTATCTCACCTGGGGCCGTAGATACAATGAAAAGCCTGACTAACGAATCAATAACACCGTTATTGCATTTCTTTAGAAACTCAACTGTAATTATGTCAACTCCTGGCGCTCTGCCATACTTCATCTTTCACAATAGTTTTACTACCTCCTTTCTTCTCACCACACCATTCGCCATGATCATTTTACTTCACATATGCCACCTCGTCCCAAATGCCCACAGCTGCTCCTTTATCACATTATAAAGTCCTTCAGAATGTTCACTCCATTTCTTCTTCACCTCTTCTTTGCAAATCACCACTTCCTCCTTCATTCCATCGCTGTCGCATCCACGTATGTTCTCTGGCTCTCGTGGCACTGTTCACCTCCATCTCAAACATTTTCTTATTTTCTCTGAAGTTCACTCATACTCCCTTACCCCATTTTTAATTCGCTCTTCTTTTCATTTTCTTAACATATTTTTTCTCGAACCTCCTCCCAGTCACACGCACTCGTTCCCTGCAGATCCCGTCGATACACAGCACTTTTCTCTTTCACTGGCGATCTAACCTCCTTTTCTCACCACTCACTATCCTCTCTCACGCACCCGTATCCCACCGTCCGCATGCCTGATACCTCATCTGCACATGTAGACGCTGCTTCTTCAAATACCTTTCGCTCCTCTCCCGCCCTAAGTCTTCAGGGAACCTCCATTTGGTTCCTTGCTAACAGGTCTCTTTTACAAGCTTATTTACTTGCACTACTTCTTGCGCAAACAAGATATTTCCTCAGCTCATAAGTTTGTATAAAAGCGAGGCTGATTCCTATAAGAAAATGGAACTTAGGAAAAGATATTTGAAACTAAACGCATCTGTTAGTTAGGAACCGATGTACATAGATACTGTAATACACTGAAGATGTATTTCGAGAGAATCTGAGGAAGTTTAGGAAAGGAACGAGTCAATTCAATAGCAACTGAGATGGAGGCTGAAGGTGGAATGATAAAAAATATCCAGTTAAGTTGTAGTTTCCAATGTATTTTACTCTAGTTCCTCCCCATTTCTGTTTTTGTACTGAGAGAAGTTGTAGGAGGCAGCCAGGAAAAAGAGGTTGAATTATGGAACAGTGTTTCTGTATTCCCATGACCCAATCCTATCGGGAAAGGTCGCCAAACTTAAGTAAAAGAGTTGGTGTTGCTGTGGGAAAGAACGAGGGAGTGTGAATACAAATGAGAGGAGAGAAAACGTTATTTTCTTTTAAGCAAAATTTGAGACTTAGTGAAATGTGGCTTTACTACAGTTTTCACGTTATGGATTAGAACAATGTACCGTCATTTAAGGAACGGGATATGTAGTATTGAACCTAAAGATGAAACACAGAGAGATGTAGAAAATGGTTGTAAGTAAAGTAAGAAGATGCTAAAACGCAAGAAATGGTTAAAGGAGACTGTCGGGTCAAATACATATATCCTAGTTTTACGTAGTTAAGCGATATCTTACTGAGGAATACGGGTTTAGAATCTGACTCAGACTTAAATGTTTAATTACGCGAGGAGACTTGGCTGGATTAAGAATACTTCGCAAGGAGGTTCAAGGTGCTTATATTATCCAAGCGTTCTGAAGGAATATATGGGGTGGGACTGGCACGCCTAATGTAAGTGTGAAAAGTGAGTTTTTGAGAGTGAAGGAGGATAATGCGCGAAAGTGAAGAAGTGAGAGAAAAAGTATTGAGTAAGATGAAATTGATTTTAAAGCATAGATGTTGTGATCAAGTCACCCATTAAACTTCTCTCATCCAAGATGGATGAATTTAAGCCTTTGACTGAAATAGTCCTATCACCTGAAGATGGCGTTATGGGTAAGTCTGGGGCCATGTACACTCTCACTGTGCCTGTGGCCCAAGTGTGTTTGTTTACCTTAGTCTAAATAAATCCTGACAATAAGAATAAAGGAGAAAAAAAAATCTATATATTGGAATATATAAGTGTCTGTGATCTGGACTCTACCTGATATACATATCCAGTTGGAACAGTCTTTTGTATTTCCATTTTTCATCATTTTTAAACGTTTTGAGAATGATTGTAAGGCCGAAGCCTCGAGAATGATTGGGTGGAATTTGCAGAGCTGCATCAGACGTGAATCTTGAGAGAGAGAGAGAGAGAGAGAGAGAGAGAGAGAGAGAGAGAGAGAGAGAGAGAGAGAGAGAGAGAGAGAGAGAGAGAGAGAGAGAGTATTGGATAAAAACTTCAGACGGGTGAGAGGTTGAGGTTCATGGGTGCTGGGAAGGTAGGTGGCAGAGGAAGTCTTAGAGCTGGAACGGAATCTTGGATGGTTCAAGTCGAAAATACTGGAAGAGACTTTAGGATGGTTGAGGTATACAGGTCGACAGTACTTGAAAAGATTCTTGGAAGAACTCGGTTCAGGTCAAAGACACTGGAACAGAAATTCTTGTATGTGAGAGGCTAAGAGGTTGACGGGTAGCTGGGATATCCTTCTGTGGTTAAGGCCAAGGTGGAATGTCACTGGAATAGTATCCTCCACGGGGTAAAAAGGGAAAGGACGAGAGTCCTGCAGATTCTCCGGTGGCTCGTGGAAGAGGTTCAAAAGGACCTCCTTTGCTCCCTGGATCGTGAACGATGCGGAAAATCTGATTACATCTGTGAGTCTGTCATTCTGGCTGGAAAAGGTCCTGTCGGAGCTCCCTGCTATCATGACAAAGAGGACTAACTGTACCAGTCAAGATATTCGACTGGTCTGACGACAGATAACATTTTTAAACGTGCGGTGTTTGGAACGACTGAACGTGTCCATCATCTGTTGATAGAACATTAAAAATTCATCACAAAGGTTACGAATATTTGTGACTTGAAAATACGATGAATTTCTATCTGAGGACGACGAAATAGATGACAGTTTTATAGATATGAAATATCAAAAAATTATATCAATGCCTCTACTCAGTTCTTATTGTGTTTATAATAGATGAAGTCATATCCAATGCCTCTACTCAGTTCTTGTCGTGAGTATGATAGATGAAGTCATATCCAATGCCTCTACTCAGTTCTTGTCGTGGGTATGATAGATGAAGTCATATCTAATGCCTCTACTCAGTTCTTATCGTGGGTATGATAGATGAAGTCATATCCAATGCCTCTACTCAGTTCTTATCGTAGGTATGATAGACGAACTCATATCCGAAACAGACGGTAGTCGCTTGTGGCTATCACTACGTCTAATACCTTGAACAACTTTTAGTTTTCGATACAATAACCAAGACATTAAAGCCTCATCTTCAGTTCCCATGATGGCTCTTGGTGTATATTCTCTCATTCCACTCGGTAATCTTCCTCACAAGGAGACTCCTATGAAATTTAGAGATTTGTTCATTTCAGGAAGTGATACGGGAAATGCCTTACAGCGAAAGACTACAGTAACCTACACGAGTAGATGCGTGAAGCAAGAATACAATCATGTAAGATTTCCGGCAACATAAACGTTACAAAGTATTAGAAATATTCCACAATACTGCCAAATATTCTTTACCTTCCCTGAAAATATCTAAACAAATCCAAAAAAAAAATTATTTCTAATTTTCTAATTTTCGGGATATATATATATATATGATAAGATGTTAGGGAAGGAGTGGAGGGAGATGAGCTAGGTAGTAAGGTGGTAGGCAAGGTGAGGAGAGAGATCCAATAAGAATACAGATAAGCTTGGATATTCACAGTGCACGAGGAGGGGGATCACAACACACACACACAAACGTAGGAGACCTAACCGCAGGTCTGCCTCGATTGACATAGTTTAGCCCGAGCAAGTTCATTTCTCTGTGTCAGAGAATGTAGAGGGAATTTCCTCTTTTTCAAGTAGAAGGAGAAGGAGGAGGAGGAAGAAGAAGAAGAGGAAGACTCGTTCGAAAGAATTTCTTTTCGTACAGTAGAGGAATTAGATGGAAGTCCTTTTTTTCTTTTCCTTTCATGAAGAAGAAGAGGAAGGAGTTGGTCGACAGAATTCCTTTCCATATGCCAGTGAACGTAGAGGGAAACGTCTTTTACCTGAAGAAGGACAACCTACCCAAGAGGGAGGGAACATTCCTGGAAAGAAGTAGATGGAAATATTTCCATGTTTTTCTTCTCCTATGAGAAAGATGAACTTGCCCAAGTGAGTACATTCCAATACACTGAGAGTGCTCACGCCTGTATGATGGAGGAGATGAATGGAAATTCCTTTTTCTAAGAAGATTAAGGTATTGCCTAAGAGATTTAGTTCAAGTGTACTAGATAAGAACAATGGGAAATGTTTCTTTTCTCTAAGAAGAATAAAAACGTCTGACGAATTCTTTTCCCTATGCTGGAAGATATGTATGGAAATCCTTTTTTTTCCTACAACGAAAAAGAAGAAAAGAGGAAAGAAGGGTTTGAAGGGTTTGAAAGACAGATGTACCAAATTATCTCGAACTCTTCATTTACCGAGATTGGGAATGGTGACCTGGAAACGTTAGATCTCTTTCCGTCTGTCTGTAGTCTGTCTGTCTGTCTGTACTGTCTGTATCTCTGTCTCTCCGCCTGTCTGTCTGTCTGTATCTCTGTCTCTCCGTCTGTCTGTCTGTCTGTATCTCTGTCTCTCAGTCTTTCTGTCTGTCTGTATCTCTGTCTCTCAGTCTTTCTGTCTGTCTTTCTCTCTGTCTCTCCGTCTGTCTGTATCTCTGTCTGTCTGTCTGTCTTTCTCTCTGTCTGTCTGTCTGTCTTTCTCTCTGTCTGTCTGTCTTTTCCTGTTTAGTGGGAAGAGACATCAAACGAGCCAGAAGGTAGGTGGGCTTCCAGCTTTAACAGACTTAATACCAGAATGACCTTTGATGAAAAAAAAAAATATTGTGAAAAGTTATTGGAGGAAGTTAACAAAGGATTCTTTGACTTCCTGTTCAGCTACAGACCTTACGCCTTAGTCTAAAGACGAATGCAGGCGTTTACATGGATGGGGGAGATGATGAATTGGTTGGAGGTTCACAAGGGAGCCAAGAAGTTAGCATCTTGTTAGAGAAATAAATACGTCCCAGACCTGGTGTGTGTTTGTGTGTGTGAGGGATGGGCTTGAGCAAAGCTGTGTGTGTGTGTGTGTGTGTGTGTGTGTGTTTTGGGGGGAGCATCTGTCATAAATTTCGTAGAACAACCTTTCCTACGACGTTGCGTCGACATGTGGGCGCGTGACTGGAGGAATCTGTGGCGTGGCTGAGAGATAAAGATGATTTTCTAACCGAGTCTTATCATATGTTATCATTGCGTCTCTCTTGCAGTAAGACGTGAATGTATGGTGGTGACTGCGTCGAAGTTTACACGAGGAGTAAAGTAGTAGCTAGAATATATATATATATATATATATATATATATATATATATATATATATATATATATATATATATAGATATATAGAGAGAGAGAGAGAGAGAGAGAGAGAGAGAGAGAGAGAGAGAGAGAGACAGAGACAGAGAGAGACAGAGACAGAGACAGACAGAGACAGATAAAGATAAAGAGAGAGAGAGAGAGAGATTTCTCTAGTCTCTCTCTCAGTAGAGAAGCAGATTTTTTTTTTGTTTCTCTCAAAGGGTCTTCATTACCTGGGGCCGTCATCCTAATGGGCCTTAATGTAAGGTAATGTTGAACAAAGCGAAGATATAGCAACCCAGGGAAGAGGTAATCCCGTCTGTGTCTATGATGGTGACCCAACTTTCCCTCCCAGATATATCTATATATGTACGTGTGTGTGTGTGTGTGTGTGTGTGTGTGTGTGTGTGTGTGTGTGTGTGTGTAGGGTAACAATTGTAAACACATTCAGTAACTGTCATTGTGGCAGTATGCCAATGTACTCAAGATCAAGTAACTTCTAGACATTACAAAGGGAAATAAGAGGGAAAATTTTTAAGACAGAGTATTGTGAGCCAAAATAGTAACAAGAACAAGACGTCGGTGTATGAGGAAAGAGAGAGAGAGAGAGAGAGAGAGAGAGAGAGAGAGAGAGAGAGAGAGAGAGAGAGAGAGAGAGAGAGAGAGAGAGAGAGAGAGAGAGAGAGCACAGTTTGTGAGAAATGGTTAAATGGCGAATCGTTGGAAAGGGTCCAGAATTTCCAAATGTCTTGAGTGCATTCCTGACGAAGAGAGAGAGAGAGAGAGAGAGAGAGAGAGAGAGAGAGAGAGAGAGAGAGAGAGAGAGAGAGAGAGAGAGAGAGAGGACTGGATGCCAAGGTGTTTAAGATGGTGTGAAGGCCAGAGAAGGTGCCGGAGCCCTGGAATATCTCGTAAGGAGCAAAAATGGGAGTTGTGAAGGTCAGATGGGAAAATCTTGGGAGAATTGAGATCGTTATCCTTTCGTTGTATAGAAGAGGAACTACTTGGATACGCATTAACGAAGTGGCTGGAGTGAAGGATGAAGATAGAGTGAAAACGGGATGTCTGTTTCCGTCGTCTCCATCAGTGGATTGTATCGTCATTCCCTTGTAAAAATATCCTGCGTCTGGGTACGAGGTGCGGGACGAAGTCAAGAGAAAGTTAAAAGCTGCATTAGTGAGATAGCTTTAATGCAAGTGTGAAAGGTCGGTCTGGTTAAGGTGTCCAAAAAGTGGGATAAGAAAATTGGAAAAAAGGGTCCTAGAACCTTGACAGGGAAGACAGTGATGCGGAAAATAGAGAGAGAGAGAGAGAGAGAGAGAGAGAGAGAGAGAGAGAGAGAGAGAGAGAGAGAGAGAGAGAGAGTGAGTGAGTTAGAGTTAGAGAAAGAGAGTTAGAGTGAGTTAGAGTTAGAGAAAGAGAGTTAGAGTTAGAGAAAGAGAGTTAGAGTTAGAGAGAGAGAGAGAGAGAGAGAGAGAGAGAGAGAGAGAGAGAGAGAGAGAGAGAGAGAGAGAGAGAGAGAGAGAGAGAGAGAGAGTTAGAGAAAGAGAGTTAGAGTGAGTTAGAGTTAGAGAAAGAGAGTTAGAGTTAGAGAGAGAGTTAGAGTAAGTTAAAGTTGAGAGAGAGAGAGAGAGAGAGAGAGAGAGAGAGAGAGAGAGAGAGAGAGAGAGAGAGAGAGAGAGAGAGAGAGTGAGAGAGTTAGAGTGAGAGAGTTAGAGTGAGAGAGAGAATGCGTGGTCGTGTGGTATTGACAAAAACCTTTCTTAAGGTAAATTGACTCGCTATAAAAACATTAGGACTTGGATAGAATCACGTGAGCAATTCACACGCAATGGGATTCAGAACTGATAGAAGAAAAATATATATATCGAGAAATAGAAGTAGAATAACATGAGGAAGATTTGGTTTGTCTTCGAGTTCTGCACCACTTTAGCCTCAGGCAGGGACTTCTAATGGCTTCTGTCAGTCCTATGAATGGAAATACAATAGTGTATTCTTTGTATTGTAGTCTATAATACACTATTCTTTGTATTGTAGTCTATAATACACTATCTTTCCCTTACTCACTGGAGAGTATCTTCTGGATATATCTTTTGGATAACAATTGCTGAAATTTTATAGTTTTCTTTTCGAGTCTTATCAGGTACTGGAAGGTAGACAATTAACAAACGGAAAGGCAAACAATACTGAAGTCAAACAAAAATATTTGTGTATATGTAGGAGTGTATATGTAGGTGTGTATATGTAGGTGTGTATATGTAGGTGTGTATATGTAGGTGTGTATATGTAGGTGTGTATATGTAGGTGTGTATATGTAGGAGTGTATATGTAATTGTGTATATGTAGGTCTGTATATGTAGGTGTGTATATGTAGGAGTGTATATGTAGGTGTGTATATGTAGGTCTGTATATGTAGGTCTGTATATGTAGGAGTGTATATGTAGGTCTGTATATGTAGGTGTGTACTCTATACACATAAATGAACAGGATTTCCCGGTGAGGCAGCTTTAGCCTAATTAAGTTGATCGCCTGTTCAACCCGACTTCTTCCAATTTCTCTATCTAAACCATTCCCATGTCTTTCCCATTGCCTCTGATGGCTATAAAATTCCACCATCTAAACTTTTAATCTACGTATCTTGGAAAACCCACATTACACAAATGGTCGAGTCTTTTCTTGTAAAATTACAAGTCTTTTTCAAATGTCGTAAGTTTCGTTCCCCTGTGTTGCAGTCACTGCTTATATAGAAGGAACTGACGCATCCTTGTATAGAGAATTGCTCTCACATCTGAGGTGAGAAAGGTGACTACAGGTGCGGTCCGATCTGTCCATTTTCCTAGCCTGACCTCAGAACTTGACCCATATCTTACATCCTGCCCAATGGATTCTCTCTCTCTCTGTTCTATACATATTACTTCGAATTCTTCACGTAAGGCTACGTTGCTCTTGTGCCACATTTACTCATTTATAGACGGGGACATGAATAAAAGCATGAGTAAATGAACACTTAGATAGATTAAGATACAGACATGTCTAATATATGTACATCTAGATAGATGAATCGATACATAGATTCCTGGACGTTTGGTTGGATAGCTAAAAAAAAATGGCATATAAAAACAGAATTAGAATCCCAGTGGCACAAGATACATTCCCACAAATTCCCAGGCGTGCCTCATAGCGAGTGTGTGTGTGTGTATATGTTTTTTTTG
This sequence comes from Panulirus ornatus, assembly GCF_036320965.1. Taxonomy (NCBI): domain Eukaryota; kingdom Metazoa; phylum Arthropoda; class Malacostraca; order Decapoda; family Palinuridae; genus Panulirus; species Panulirus ornatus. The sequence continues at coordinate 6,928,069 of NC_092296.1, forward strand.
TGGGGTGATGAGCCCCCCAACTCCACAACAACACTGTATTATGTTACTCTGGGGTTGTGAGGTTGTTAGCACTGTAGTGATACAAATCTTTCTTTCTTTCCCGGTCCGTTGGGTGCTGGGGAGAGAGAGAGAGAGAGAGAGAGAGAGAGAGAGAGAGAGAGAGAGAGAGAGAGAGAGAGAGAGAGAGAGAGACAGCCCCTCAACCATAGCTTAATCAAGATTGATAGTTTGGATTTTCGCCAATTTTCGACTTTATTGTTTCCCTGAATCTTTTAAATTCCACGAGATATGAACGATTCTTTCCATTTCTCGGCTTTTGTATTGGAAAGCAGGAAATAAACCTTATTTCATCCTTTGATCTCACTTCTATCTGGAAAAATCGAACACAACTGGGATTTTTCACACTTATTGAACGCCACCTAACTGCAGAGGAAGGTCTGATGTTGGTTCGTAATATCTTACACTGTATAACAACAATTATATTCAGGATGTAATTAGAGCAAACTTGAAAAAATTTACCTTTCGAATCACTGAGGAATAATAATACTTTTAATGATAATACTTTATCAGTCATTTAGGTAATGTACAAGAAACAATTTGATTAGAAATATAGTACAATGTCTTGGGTTGTTGATGAACATTGTGAAGAACGAAGTCTGTCCTTAATGAGTAAATCTAATTAGGTAATTTGAATGACGTAGATGAAAGTCACACAGTCGTTAACACCATTAAAGAGAAAAACTGCATTTTATGTTTTCTTGTTTCGAGTTTTAGCTAAAGTTAATATCTTAATTAAGCAGAAAATGCCTATCTGGAGAGTTTATTATTGCCATAAGTATATCATCTGGTAATTAAAAGCTGCCAGTAATTTATGCTCATTAAGCAGGCTTGTGAAAACATATTTACCTCTTGCTTACGAATTATATCTGGTAATTGTTTCATGATGTGTGTATTGATGTAGTTTTCAAAAATGGAGACAAAGAGGATTACTTAGGTAATGAGGCATATTTAAGAAAAAAAGGATACGAATGCACGAATGAAAAAAAGGATTCGATTGTAAACCATTTAAAGGATACGAATGCACGAATGAAATAAAAAGGATTCGATTGTAAACCATTTAAAGGATACGAATGCACGAATGAAAAAAAAAAGGATTCGATCGTAAACTATTCAAAAGGATAAATAGCAGATTAATAGGGGCAGTTCAAATTGGTTAGAGCCCCTGAAACCCATTTCGTTCCTACTGCTGTTTCGAAAACTTCTCACAACTTTCCTATTTCCTTTGTCGAGTCAGTAATTCAAGCACTGGGCACAATAGACCTTTGTGGCACCACTGTGGCATATGACCGATCCTGGAAACCTAACGGTACATAGATAGTTGAGTCTGCCTATGGTGGGATACGAAGGGAGAGGATGCTGTAGAAAACGAGAGGTGGTATGCCTCAGTTCACAATAAATGAAGGAAAAGGTGAGGGGGACGGGGTGTGGGTAGGAACTTATAGAAAACGGTAGGGTGATATATTGGGGGGTCATGACGGGTCAAGGAAACTACTGATGTCCTGGTGCCGGAAGTGATTACCGGGTCAAGATAAGGTCACGTCAATAGCGACGGAACCAGTGATTAGGGCTGAATTGATGGGGTTACAGGGAGTGGAGGAGGTGGTGGGGAAAGGGGAAGGGGGGGTTTACTCCAGTTGAATGTCTGTTAAGTTGAATGGATGGATGGCAGTGGAGGAGATTGGCTAATCAGGGGACTTAAGAGTGGCTAATCACGAAACTTAATCAGTGACACAACAAGTTGTCAAACAAGCTGTAAATTGGATGAAGTGGAGAAGCATTTCGAATTCAAAACACCGGGTCTGTAAGAAAATTCCGACCCAGGGAAATGGAATTAGAGTTGAACAAGAGAGACAAGCATGTAGACGAGATAAACGAGGAAAACTGCTTGAATATGAACGGTCTGGAGGTGGACGAAAGTAAGAGAAACGAGGGTAATTGACAAAAAAAAAAAAACCTTATAATAACTTGAAACAGAAACACTCAGTATACAACATTAAAGCCAGATTGTAAAGTAGGAAGACTTTAAAAAACAAACTGAAGAGAACATGCCAGACCCCCAGCGGGTAAACATAGACTCTGGAAATATGGTGGAAATTCATCTGATGATCACCTCTGCCGAGCCTCAGAAAAGAGGTTCGAGATCTCCTAAAAGTAGTGTCAAAGGGGGAATCATCAAGGAGGAGACTTGAATAGCCTCACATTAGGATTAGCCTGTGTCTTATAATTACTGGCTTACAGGGGCGCCACCTGCTGTCTCTTATAATTACTGGCTTACAGGGGCACCATCTGCTGTCTCTCATAATTACTGACTTACAGGGGCGCCATCTGCTGTCTCTCATAATTACTGGCTTACAGGGGCGCCATCTGCTGTCTCTCATAATTACTGGCTTACAGGGGCGCCATCTGCTGTCTCTCATAATTACTGGCTTACAGGGGCACCATCTGCTGTCTCTCATAATTACTGGCTTACAGGGGCACCATCTGCTGTCTCTCATAATTACTGGCTTACAGGGGCACCATCTGCTGTCTCTCATAATTACTGGCTTACAGGGGCACCATCTGCTGTCTCTCATAATTACTGGCTCACAGGGGCGCCACCTGCTGTCTCTCCTACCTGTAGGTAGTGGAGTCCTTCTGAAGGATATGGTCCCTTGATAAGACTCTTTCTCTTTTGAGGAAGGAGATTAAAAGGAGAGTAAGGACGCGAGGCAGATCAAACGTAAGAAGTATTAATAAACTGATATTGACATTGATATCGTGGGAAACAGAACTTTTGAAAAGAAAAAACTGAAGATCACAATGTTAACTTTATCATATAGAAATAACATTTCATATACAGTATATGCCTACATATATGTACAGATATGCATGCACACACACACACACACATATATATATATATATATATATATATATATATATATATATATATATATATATATATCTTTTTTTTCATACTTATTCACAGTTTACCGCCTTAGCCAAGCAGTGTCAGGAAAAGACGACCGAGAGAATGATAATACAGGAGAGAAGGATTTCTAGTCTCTCTCTCTCTCTCTCTCTCTCTCTCTCTCTCTCTCTCTCTCTCTCTCTCTCTCTCTCTCTCCCCACACCTCTTACTCGCCTTCTACCATCTGCACAAGAGACGGGGTTGTTTTCTTTCGTCCCTATCCCGAGAGCTAACACAGACAGACAGACAGACACACACACACAATCATACATGCATACATACATATGCATATTAATCAGTAAACCCATTTTGAATGAATAAATGATTTACGTAACGTTCCCAGCGATCAACTTTTGTTTTTAACAATTTGTGATCGTTGAATTTATATGACGGTAAATAATAGACTTAGAGCTGGCCCCGGGGCAGAGATAAACTTCAATACCCACAACTCAAACCTTTGGCAACTGTTGATATCGTAGAACTCCCTTGATATCACTGCTATATGAGGCATCTCTGGTCCTTCTAACTTGATAGTATTCTTGAATGACTCATCTCTGGTCTTCTTCTCTTAGGGACGTGACGACTTCACTTGTGGATCTTCCTCCCTTTGGTTTATCCACCTCGCTATGTTCTCCAACGCGCGTCATTCATTCTTGCCGTTCTACCGATGCAAATGTTGATGGAACATCTTGCGTCTTCTCGTGTTAACAGTGGTGTTCCCTAAGGCTCTTTTCTGTCGCCTTCGTTCACTTTACGTCCCATCTTCACACCAAAGCTCTTGCTTTTTCTCGAACTGAACATACCAATTTCTTCTCTTAACTCCGACATACATATACTCATCATCTCTGAATTGTGGAGAGCATTTTCTACCCATATCTCTCTCTTCCTCGTTTCCTTCTACCAAGTTTCGAAACATCTCACATCACCCGTCCAGTAGCGTAAACACACTGGGCATTACCATATCCTTTACTCTATCTTGAAAGCCACGTAACGTACTTCACAGAATTTCAGACACAGAACCACGTATGGAGTCCTGCTCAACTCTCCGGATAGCGCGTCTCTCCACTAGTGTTCGTTTTCTGTACCGTGAGGTTGTTTCCCGCCCTCTGATCTACAGGTACTGTTTCGGCCTCTGCTCGCGTCAACTGTCTCCGTGCTCCCCAGCCCTTAAGATCTGGATCCGTGGCGGAAGTCTGGCTACTGCATGCCTTAGTTTCTGTGCGTATATCAACCCCTCGAGCATTAGTCGTTGCGATACATCCATCTATCTACTCTCGCAAGAGGAAACTTTGGAATTGTTCCTCCTGTAAATTTTCTCTCTTCCTCTACACCTTGCACTTGGAAGGCCTGAGTTTATACATGGCTTCGGCTAGGGGGGCGTTGTGCTCTTGTATCATGCAGGATCACTGTATTACAAGACATGTAACTTTCCAATAGTCAGGGGCTTGATCAACGGGTTTGTACAGACACCATCTCACATCCCTCGCTCCTCACGGCCTTACTGAGGACGCTCCACTGAAGATCGTTCTCCTCTTGCGGTTGTAAAGGATTTCTGGTCTCAGTTTCCAGACCTACATTTCTTCCAGAGGAAGAGTTAAACAGCTGAACAAATTTTCCCAGTGTTCCAGTCGGTAGTTTGTGAAGGACAAGTAAATGGACCCCCAGATCTGAAGTTTGACCCCGGGAATGAAATGGTTAGAGCGTTGTGGAAGCTGAGCAGTGAAAGAGGCCTTTACTGAAGCAGGGAATATGTCCTCGCTACTGAATGTTGTTGTGAGAGTCTTCAAATGGAATGGGGGTTGGTGTCATTTTACGGGAATGGCGAGTTCCGCATTCCGTGGGAGAGTGAGTGCGTCGTTGCGCTGGAATGGTCCGTGTTTCATTCTATTGGTGCTGTGGGGAGGGGGTCATTCTATCGGAATGATCTTTGTGTCATTCTATCGGGAGAGTCAAGGTGTTCGTTTTCCTGGAATGGTTTTTTTTTGTGCCGTTCCAGTGGAATAGAGAGGGTATGGAAAAGGTGGGAGGGGCGGAGGCATTCTATGGAATGGAGTCCTTACGTGTTTCTTTGACTGGAATGATTAGTGTCCTCATGGCTGGTACTCTCCGTTTGGTCCTTGCTGGAATGGAACATCTCATTTACCAAGCTGGAATGATGCATGTGTGTGTGTGTGTGTGTGTGTGCGTGTGTGTGTATGTGTGTGTGTGTGTGTGTGTGTGTGTGTGTGTTGTCTAGCAGAAGACTGACTGTGTTCTTGAATCGAACAATGATTTTCCCTCTTGTCGCGGATGGTAGCTCACTCTTTCGTGAGTTAACCATTGCAAAAGATGATGATACAACCTTTATATGTGGCAGAGATAATAGGCGAGTGAACCGTTTTCTATGAGGGAGTAGGTGAGGGGTGAGTGAACCACTGTTACGTTGTAGCTATGAGACGAGTCAGTCATTTACTTAAGGTTCAGCTACGGGGGGGACGGGCTAAGACACACCCCTTTGTTCCTGAATGGTCAGTTATCCCTTGATATAATTGGTGGCCATACGTATCTTGACGCTAATGGATGGTCACACACACACACACACGGGGGTGACCTGTGCCTCATAGACTTAACTGGTGAGTGTATCACTTGACTTGAATGTGTATGTTTTCAGAGACTAAGCTGATGGGTGCGTCTCGGACCGTCCTAGACCAGGAGGAGGAGCGATGATGATGATGATGTCAAGAACCAAGACGCAGAGAGAGAGAGAGAGAGAGAGAGAGAGAGAGAGAGAGAGAGAGAGAGAGAGAGAGAGAGAGAGAGAGAGAGAGATTCAGTTTTTCAAAAGCTAAATGGTTAAAAAAAAGAGAATATTGTCCATCTTGTTCTTTTGAGCTGGAGTCTACCATTAGAGTATACGAGAGGGGTAGGTAGGAGAGAGAGGCAGGTGGGAGAGAGAGAGGCAGGTGGGAGGGGGGTAGGTGGGAGAGAGAGAGGCAGGTGAGAGAGAGGTAGGTGGGTATTCATTTGAATATTTCTAAGAAAGACTGACGCAGGCAACATCTCTTTTCAAAATGATGTTGGCCTTAGTGTGTGTGCGTGTGTGTGTGTGTGTGTGTGTCGTCCGTCGCCCGGTAATGATATGCATAAATATTCTCACTTATTTTTATGCAAATAATCCAAAAAGAAAAAGGAGTTGCTGAGACTTTATAATTCTCACCGACCCAGAGCCCAGACATGACAGAGGCATTAAACGTCGCTTTGAATGATAATGACTGAAAATATATATATATCTAAATGTGGATCGCGGCAAATTTCCGCCAAAGTTGGTGGCTGCAGGGACCTGGTAGAGAGAGAGAGAGAGAGAGAGAGAGAGAGAGAGAGAGAGAGAGAGAGAGAGAGAGAGAGAGAGAGAGAGAAAGAGAGAGAGAGAGAGTCGAGGGCGTAAGAGATTTGGTCAGGGATTATTTTGGAGGCAAGGGGGAGTTGGTTGGGGAGGGCTACAGACTGGGAGGGTACGCCCCTGATTGATATATCAGAGTACATGAGAAGACCAGCTAACAGAAGACCTGATGGCCTGTCATCATGAGTTTATACATCAGAGTACATGAGAAGACAAGCTAACAGAAGACCTGGTGGCCTGTCATCATGAGGTTATACATCAGAGTACATGAGAAGACCAGCTAACAGAAGACCTGATGGCCTGTCATCATGAGTTTATCTGCTGTAGGACAGTAATGGTATCCTAAATTCCTATCTGAAGGTAGGGAGAGAGGAAAGCAAAGCAAACGGATCTCCCCCACCCACCACTAAAGAGAGAAGGAGAGAGGACAGTAAGGCACATACATGGCCTCCTCAGATATAGATGGAGACAGGACAGTAAGGCACATGGTCTCCTCAGACATAGATGGAGACAGGACAGTAAGTACAAGGCCTCCTTAGACACAGATGGAGACAGGACAGTAAGGTACAAGGTCTTCTTAGATATAGATGGAGACAGAACAGTAAGGCACATGGCCTCCTTAGACATAGATGGAGACAGGACAGTAAAGTACAAGGTCTCCTCAGATATAGATGGAGACAGAACAGTCAGGAGTTAGGCTCTTTCAGACCTAGATGGAGAGAGGATAGTAAAACAGAAAGCTCACTAAGGTGAAGGAATAGTTGGGGAGGCAAGATGGAGATAGTTGGGGGAAAATGAGGGTCTCTGCGGGGGAGGAACGAGATAATTTCCGTAACTTGGACTCGTATTCTCCCCATAAAGGTAGTCTTGGCGGGGAAAATGTACCGTGCAGGGAACTTCTGGACAGACGTCTAGCAGGGAAATTTGCACTTCTATCTTCCTGGAGCGAATACGTCTGCATCTGTTGTCTGAATCATTAACTGTCGACCATTGTCTAAGTTTAATACTCAAGAATAGCATTAAACTGGCCAAAGTTTTTTCAGTTTACTTCCATGAATGATTGATTCTGTGGTGTTTGTATATGACGGTTGCAAGGATGTGGGGGATGAAAAGTCTTCCCTTCTGTATTATCACTTTTCTAAAATCATGAGTGAAAGGAATATCAAATCTGGCGGTACTTATGTAAACTCATGTTTCTGATCCAAACGAAAAGGCGATCTCAACAGATGACAGCATACGAGAAATACCTTTGCGTTTTGCTGGGAATCGAAGTGCCCCCCCACGTCCATGCAACTGGGATATCTTGCTCTCTCCAGCCTAAACCAAAAGAACACTTTCGCTCAACCTCCCAAAATTTGATTTCGCTTCGTCGGGTAAAGGTATTGCTACCATTCCCTTGGATGTTGTGGGTCAAATGTTAGGAGAGCACAGGAATGTGATCCATTTTGACAGAAAGAGTAGATATTTACGTTTATATTTCGTTTAAAAGAAGGTGATCTTATCTTTATGTATCATTAAGTCACTAGGTTTTGGAAATAGTAGAAAAGATTATGTGGTGTAGTTAGTGGAAATGTATATATATATATATATATATATATATATATATATATATATATATATATATATATATATATATATATCATATTCGTATGATATTTACCCCACCTCTCTGTTCCCCTCCAAATCCTGTTTGGTGAACATAAACTCAATTTAACGTCGACTGAAGGAACTTGAAAGCCACATTATGATCTCACTTCAGTACTCAATAGGTCCTTCCATGGTCCCAATTAGGAGCCAGTCCTTCGAGAGTTAAGTGACGTCACGTCTCGTAACTAAACTTCATAGCCTTGTTAAGGGATCATGTTAACTATCGTTTGGTGACAATGTAGATAGTCTCCGGTGATGTAATTGTTCTTCAGTGATGTAGCTGTTCCTCAGTGGCATAACTGTTCTTCAGCAATCTACTTGTTCTTCCAGAGGCTCCTGCAAACCACATTTGTAGCTGCTTACAGCAGCAGGGTAATGCAGCCTAACCATAGGCGTGTTATCACTCGTAAACTCTTACATATACAACACACACACACAGACACACACCAACACAGCATGATATATCCCCTCGCTATGGCACAATACATATAAACTTTCAATATAAACAAAAAGTGTTTCTTGCAGACGATAAACTCTCAAAACTTTCCTTACGTGAAGCCAAAGCTCCGCTGGAGGTCAAAGGTCACGGGGAAAATATTATCACAGTAAACTAGATAAACTCCTTTTAATGTTTCCTCTGGGTTCTTGTGGATTCTGGGGGTGTTCTGTGTTGCAGGCTAAGAATGCTAATGGAAGACTACAGTCATGCTCCAGTCCTTCATCTTATCGTATCACAGTGCAGACTTCCTTCTGCTTTCATTTGTTTTTTAGCTTTCCGTATGTGTGTGTTATTCTTGTTTCTTGTTCTCTCTCTCTTTCTATATCAAGTTTGAGTCTTTTGTTTTCTGGTTTATATCCTTTTGTTTCTACTCTTTCGTGTTTGTTCTTATATCTTATCTCTTGCCTTTCTCGTCATGCAAATCTCCTTCATTTCTTGTCCTCCATCATAGTTTTATTGATACCTTTCTATTCTCCTCGTTCATTTCATTTATCTTCTTTTTCTACTCATTTCTCTTTCATTTCTTTCATCATTTCTTCCATTTCTTTATTTTTTCATCATTCATCCTCATTTCTTTCATCATTTCTTCCATTTCTTTCTTTCTTCTCCATCATTCATCCTCATTTCTTTCATCATTCCTTCCATTTCTTTCTTTCTTCTCCATCATTCATCCTCATTTCTTTCATCATTCCTTCCATTTCTCTTTTTCTTCTCCATCACTCATCCTCATTTCTTTCATCATTCCTTCCATTTCTTTCTTTCTTCTCCATCACTCATCCTCATTTCTTTCATCATTCCTTCCATTTCTTTCTTTCTTCTCCATCATTCATCCTCATGTGCCCTGGTCTCCCTCCCTCTACTCCAGACCAAAACACTATGACTGCCGCCCACGAAGGAGGAGGAAGACCTTCATTTTTTTTCCCTCACATTGCATTAATTCTTTTGGGCGAGAGAAGAAAGCCTAGATCGGTCGCCCCTCGCTCCTTCGTCCTGCCGTTGTCGTGGTGAGGCCGTACGTGTCGTGGTGAGGCCGTTGTTGTCGTGGTGAGGCCGTACGTGTCGTGGTGAGGCCGTTGGTGTCGTGGTGAGGCCGTTGGTGTCGTTGTGAGGCCGTACGTGTCGTGGTGAGGTCGTACGTGTCGTGGTGAGGCTGTTATGTCGTTGTGAGGTCGTACGTGTCGTGGTGAGGTCGTACGTGTCGTGGTGAGGTCGTACGTGTCGTGGTGAGGCCGTACGTGTCGTTGTGAGGCCGTTGGTGTCGTGGTGAGGCCGTTGGTGTCGTTGTGAGGCCGTACGTGTCGTTGTGAGGCCGTACGTGTCGTTGTGAGGTCGTACGTGTCGTGGTGAGGTCGTACCCACCCTGTTGTTCGTCGTGGTGTTGGGATATGTTTCAGTCGTGGTGAATTTTGCTGTCGTGCTCATGCCCGTTGCTTGTCGTTGTCCTGGTTGAGAACTGCCTGTTAGGGTCGTGCTGGTCGAGAGCTGCTCTTAGAGTCGTGGTGGTTGACTGTTTGTCGTTTCGGTCGTGCTGGTCGACTGAATGGTGAATGAACAACGCCACGACACAGTCTATCACATGGCCCTTGATTCACACACACACACACACACACACATCATCTATCAGCTTGAAGTCTATTGTCGTCCCGTCAAGCGTGAACGACACCCTCTCCCTCCCTCTCTATCAGCCGTTATAAACACAACCCTCATGTACACACACACACACACACACACACACACACACACACACACACACACACACACACACACACACACAGCACACACACACACACACACACACACACACACACACACACACATCCTTGTTTATGTAGACAGATTCTGGTTATTAACTAATCAGTGATAGACATACAGTGAGTCGGTTCTTCTGTTGTGTTCGGTTGACCAATTTATAGATAACATTACAGGAAGGGTTCACTGTATTCTTTTTGTAAGTTCTAACACACTATTACAGTGTGCAAGGACCTTGCTGTATCGTCCTTACAGCTCTGTCAATCCTATCATTACACTGAATTTGACCTTCGCTTCATTTTATACATATAAATCAATTCAGTGGCACAATTTTCACTGAATCAGTCATGCATTGTTTACCAAGCCACTCAGTGACAAGACTAAACTAATTCATGACTTCTTGAGATATCATATATCAACTTTCTCAGCAGCAAAATCGTATTGATTCAAAAAATGAAAATGTAGTCGTGAGCAACGATTCTTTTCTTTCCAGTAAACGAAACATCCATATGTTCACACTTGACGTAATTACGTTCCTTCTTCTTCCCTACCCAGCTGCTCTCTGGGGCCATTCTCACTAGGATATAAAATATACTAACATATAGCAACTTTAAATCACATAGCGCTACTATAGTTCTTTTGGTATAGAAATTCGTCAGGAAATAGATTAACGAAAAGGAAACAACAACTTTGATTTTTTGGGGGGGAGACTATAAAACTTTTTTTTCTGCTCACTTAAAGATAAAAGCAAGTTAATTCTGGGTGATGAACACATCAGGTCTTGATGGTGTAAACATCATTCTTATACTCTGGCACGAGACCGACTTTGACTTCCATGATCTGGATAAGTCTGGCTTGCTTCCAGGAGGGTGAGGAGGAAGAGGTTCCAGGGATGTTACAGGAATTCGCGTCGTCGGGTTCTGTTTCTCTCTCTCTCTCTGGCTGGATTCCTTCAGGCTCAGCGACCCTACGCGTCCATCCAGTCTGTTGCTCAGAGAACAGAGGCTTAATATACTGGATGAAGAGGAGTTACGTTCCTCCCATTCTCTGTCTCTCTTCTCTCTCTTTCTCTCTCTCTCTCTCTCTCTCTCTCTCTCTCTCTCTCTCTCTCTCTGGAACACCGAGCCTTTACTAACCACACTCCTCTCCCCCACACACACACTCACGGGCCACAATGGCTCTGCCAACGCTGTTATCATCTTGGTCTCCTCTGGAAACCTGAAACGCTTGAGAGAGGTAGGGAAGGAGGGTTGGGTCTTCGCCCCCCACTTCATCTTCGACAGAACAGGAAGGAAATTTCACCCCTTCGCCCCCAGCAGTAAGAAGGGTCCAGGAATATGAAGCTTCTAGTAGTATGAAGATTCCAGGAACATGAAGGTTCCAGGAGTATAAAAGTTCCAGAATGAGGAGGAAGTTCGAGGCGTGAAAAGGTCAACATAAGGGCAGAGGTCGAGGACCTCCTTGGCTTCACCACCAGGAACATAAGGTCTGACAAGGGTCAAGGAATATCTTGACTACGTCGTCAGTAGTGTAAGGTCAAAGGTCGAGGGTCGAGGCTTCTCTTGGCTTCACTGTCGCATTATGAGGCTTAAAAAGCCTTCTTATCCTCACTACCAGCAACATGAGACCCTCTGAGGCGCTTAAGATAATATCGTCTCCTCTCCATGAGCTAAATTTCTTAGCTTTATAGTTTATGATTATATCTTTATAGGTTTACTTGATATAGAATAGACGTTGCACTCCATCGCCATGTTAGTTAACTTCTTGCATTCTCATTCTGAGCTCATGTTACTTTGGCTTTGACATCATAAACTTGTTTCCTCGTCTGATGTTACCCAAATATTCATGACATAATTCTCAATGTTTGTCTTCCCAGAAAGACACATAATGTTATGCAGGTTTAAAAGGGTGACAATCCTCGTTTTATTCTTTATTCATGACTCGTATTACTAGGTTATTTCATGAATTCTGAATAGCTAATAGTATTAGGTCTTATGTAAGTCCCTGGTCCAGGAACCTACCCTATTCTTGCACGTGTCTGTCTTCTTCTCCTTCTTCACTTATATTTGATAACAGTATGTTGCTCTCGCTTCACAAGACACAGCACTTGTATTCGTTATCCATGATGGTGTCCGGGGAAAACCACGGAAAGCTCTGTGGGTCTGGCTTCAATGCATTATACATGACAGCCACAGAATGAATATGACCAAATGAGACATTTACTACGTCTGCTCCTGCCACTACTTCGCTAACGCGGTGAACGTGTGAAATTGAAATGAAATTGTATATCTTTCTTTCTTTCATACTATTCGCCATTTCCCGCGTTAGCGAGGTAGCGTTAAGAACAGAGGACTGGGCCTTAGAGGGAATATCCTCACCTGGCCCCCTTCTCTGTTCCTTCTTTGGGAAAATTAAAAAAAAACGAGAGGGGAGGATTTCCAGCCACCCGTCCCCTCCCCTTTTAGTCGCCTTCTACGACACGCAGGGAATACGTGGGAAGTATTCTTTCTCCCCTACCCCCAGGGATATATATATATATATATATATATATATATATATATATATATATATATATATATATATATATATATATAGTATGTGAATTATATAAACAAATTCATATTTGTAAAGGCACTACAGCAAGAACCAGCTTATCCAACCACACATACTGACTGCCAACTCCACAATTGGTACAGAATTAATTTGTGCATTGAAGATTTGATTCATCGCTCAATTCCAAAATATGCATTTATGTGAAACCAATTCATTTGCATATATATATATATACATTTTCCCTCACATATCAGCGACTGGGCGATATGTGGTATGCTTTGAGAAGCGTACGATACTGTAGGGAACACATAACATTTGCCTAGTACACCATGGAATAGATGCCTATAGTAAAATACCTTAAGAGGTGGATCTATACTCTAGCTTCAACGTGTATGCCCTCAGTGCCTCACGTGTTTGATTGAAACAGTCTATCGGTAAATGCTCAGAAACTGGAATCTTCTTCAGAGTACTTTAAACGCCACCTATTGTGAAAACATGGGCAAGAAACGTGCATTGGAAGTTGAATTGAAACTTGAGCCGTCGAACGTAAGGAAGTGAACGTACCAGCTCAAGGCATTCGAAGAAAAATTGTGTGAAAATACATGTTTAGATAAACTCGAGGAAACGTTGCACTTCTGAAACTGAGCACTGGTTCAGTAAATTGGGTGCTGGCTCAACAAACGCCAGGCAAAGTTTAGCTTCTTCAGGTACAAAAGTGAACGTACTCGATCGGTAAACGCGAGGGAACGTTCTCTAAACGTCTTCGGAACGTTGTAGAGGCCGTTGGCATGCTCTTTCTCTGCTGAGTCAAACAAATGGTTATGGAAACGTTCCCACGAAAATATCTTTTGCTTTTACTTTTGTCTTGTACCATTTGTTCCTTCTCTCCTTCTTTGTCCTCTATCCTCTTCTTCAACCGTCTTCTTCTTGTATCTTTCGATTCTTGCATTTTTCTCTTCTATATTTTCTTCTATTATATTTCTTTATCACCATTTCATTCATTATCATCCTCCTTCTTTGTCCTCTATCCTCTTCTTCAACCTTATTCTTCTTGTTTTTTCGATTCTTGCATTTTTCTCTTCTATATTTTCTTCTATCATATTTCTTTATCACCATTTCATTCATTATCATCCTCCTCCTTTGTCCTCTATCCTCTTCTTCAACCTTATTCTTCTTGTATCCTTCGATTCTTGTATTTTTCTCTTCTATATTTTCTTCTATCATATTTCTTTTATGTCACTATTTCATTCATGTTTGTCCTCTATCTTCTTCTTCAACCTTCTTGTTGCATCTTTCGATTCTTGCATTTTTCTCTTCTATATTTTCTTCTACCATATTTCTTTTTTTTAATCACTATTTCATTCATAATCATCTATATTTTTCAAATATTCTTCTTTCAAACGACCCTCCACGTCTTATCTCATCATTCTGTCGCATACGTTTGTGGTTGAGGTGTTTCAAAGTGGATCCCAGCTGGGTAGATGAACCCCTGAAGTTCCCTGGGTCAGGAAATGGAACCACAGGTGTGCAGGGGAAGCCTCCTGATCCTATGGGTCATGACGTGGAACCTCCCAGCTGGTCAGATTAACTTCCCGTCTCCTTTGGGACCTTCCCTCACGTCCCTCCGCTCTCCCTCGAGTTCCCAGTCAGTCGTACTGGGGATTGTTGAATGAAAAGTACTTTTTCCCTGGGGTGCTGCAGGATCCCTGTTCTTTTTCTACTGTTCTGGTACCACTGTGAGGTTGTGGTTGTGGTGGTTGTTTTGGTGGGACTTGCTAGACCGCTTTTGAGCTGATGGTGGAGGAGAGCTACTGCCACTCTCTGGTAATTGCTGGTTAATTGTTGTTGATTTGGTACGGTTGCCTGAGTGTCATTATTTTGGTGGTGCTTTGGGTTTATTATTGTTGGTTTGTTGGTGCTGAAGATAGTTGTTGGTTTGTTGGTGTTGAAGATACTTGTTGGTTTGTTGGTGCTGAAGATAGTTGTTGGTTTGTTGGTGCCGAAGATACTTGTTGGTTTGTTGGTGCCGAAGATACTTGTTGGTTTGTTGGTGCTGAAGATACTTGTTGGTTTGTTGGTGCTGAAGATACTTGTTGGTTTGTTGGTGCTGAAGATACTTGTTGGTTTGTTGGTGCTGAAGATAGTTGTTGGTTTGTTGGTGCCGAAGATACTTGTTGGTTTGTTGGTGCCGAAGATACTTGTTGGTTTGTTGGTGCCGAAGATACTTGTTGGTTTGTTGGTGCCGAAGATAGTTGTTGGTTTGTTGGTGCTGAAGATAGTTGTTGGTTTGTTGGTGCTGAAGATAGTTGTTGGTTTGTTGGTGCTGAAGATAGCTGTTGGTTTGTTGGTGCTGAAGATAGCTGTTGGTTTGTTGGTGCTGAAGATAGCTGTTGGTTTGTTGGTGCTGAAGATAGCTGTTGGTTTGTTGGTGCTGAAGATAGTTGTTGGTTTGGTAGATAGTTGTTGTTTGGTTTGTCCTGGGTGAGCTCTTGGTTGATGTCTATAGCACCTTGATGAAGGACTGTGGTAATCGGTTCTCCTACAGGAGGGTACTATGAGCATCAAGATCCTTCGGGAGTGTGTAGCGAAGACTCCTGCTTCAGAAAGGCATCACAGTCCCAGAAAGATACTCAGGTCTCACATGGCTGCGTCCGTGAGCTGTGGGGAGATGTCCTCAAGACTGAGGCAATGTTGCTTCCAGCCCTCCACCTGCTCCTTCGTCAGCCATGGGACTGGTGCCGCCAGACTGCTGCTATGGTAACTTTGTTCTCTATTCAGAAGGATTTACACAGAAGCATGGAATCTCCTTTGTCTTCAGCCAGTCTGAGATAATAACTGGGAAACTTCATCGTGTTTTTAGTGAGTGGAGCAGACTCCAACAAGAATGTTCTCCAGGATACATCATCGTCAGAAAATGTTTGTAGATGTGCTTCGCCCGGGGTATTATTTCACTTGAGAATATTTATGTTAATACACTTTGTTCTAGAATGTAAGTAGAAAAATGGAAATGTGTTTCCCGGCAGAGAAGAATATATATCTTTTCAGCTCTGTTTCTTTCTTCTCAGCAGCAAAGAAAACGTGAAATACTTCGCAACAAACGGCTTCTACTTGAATTAATTACTTCCGTTCTCCTCCCCCCCTCTCTCATATATATATATATATATATATATATATATATATATATATATATATATATATATATATATCTTTCCTTCCTTGATGATAGACGTTCTTTGCTTTCCTGGGAAAACGTCATTACCATATCTATCTTCTGTTCTGCTTTATCCTAAGAAATCCAGAAGACGAATTCTTGTGCGTTGAAAGCGACGTCTTTCTTTGTCAGTCATAAAATGAAGTTTGACTGGAAAAATGTAAATATTATTCACACAAGCAAGGTCCCAGTTCTACTCTAAGACTCTGGAAGGCTGGTGTGCTGGAATACTGGGAGGACTGGAAGGCTGTAATTTTGGAAAGTTGGAAGGTTGGAATACTGGAGGGCTGGTGTCCTGGAAAGCTGTCACGTTGGAGAGCCTGAATTCTGGAAGGCTGGGATGTTGGATGGCTGGAATGCTTGTAGGCTGACATGCTTCCAGGGTCTTTCAGAGGGCGTGGGAATTATTCCTGGAAACCCTGTTTGAGGCAGTTCCTCTGTTTTCAGGTTGATCTTTCTTCCAGGCCCCTGGAGGGCGTTAAGACCATGGGGCCCTGTCGCTCAAAGAATAGAAGCTTGATATACTGGATGAGGTGGTATTATCCCCCCTCTCTCTCTCTCTGGCAGCTGCGTCACATGAGTCATCAGGGAAACTGTGCGCATTTGCCAGCCCTCCGTCAGTCACATTCCCTTTTTTTTCTTTGTTTTTCAAACGTTGTCATTGTATCTGACACTTGCCGAGGCAAAAGGTTCCTCTCTGCCAACAATCGTTGGCAGGAGAGGGAGTTCGTTTTGGCTTCTCTTTGAGCAGAGAGAGAGAGAGAGAGAGAGAGAGAGAGAGAGAGAGAGAGAGAGAGAGATTCGGTCTCTATCACCAGTCTAGAAGGGAGAGTTGTGGGCTTTAGAATGATCGACATGATGGCAATCTATATGGAACGGAATATCTTGAGAGGAGAGGCACCGCTCTCGAGGCTTCCTCGAAGATACAAAATTGAAGCTTCTTGGATTCATCGTCGGTAACCGAAAGGAAAGGTGTCCCTTGAATTCATCATCCAAAGGTCTCCAGCAAGGACCCAATTGGCTTTATCGTCGGGCAGTGCGCGTATGGTGAAAAAGGTCTTCTGGCATCTTCCTAAGTCTTAACCACCGTCTCCAAGTCTCTACCATTCACTCCAAGTCTCATGCAGTCTCTCCCTCATTTTCTCCAGTCTTTTCAAGTCCTCCCCAGTCTCTCCAAGCCTTCTTCTGTCTTCCCATTTCTTCTCCAGCTTCTCTCCAAAACTTTCCAATTCTCTCATAAGTCTTTTCTTGTCTCACAAGCACTCTCAGACCTTACCCAGTCTTTCCACGTCTTCTAAGGCTTCTCCCAAGTCTCTCCTAGTTTCTCTAAGTCTCTTTCAAAAACAACCAAGTTTTCCTAAGTGTCTTCTAACCTTCAAGTCTAAGTCTCATCGTCTCTTCCAGTTTTTCTAGGTCTCCTCAAGTCTCTTCCATTCTCCTCTAAGGCTCATCCATCTCTCCCAGTCTCTTAAAGACTCTGCAGTCTCCTAAAGTCTCTATCCAGTTTCCCTGTCTCTCCAGTATCTCTCCAAGTCTCCCCAGTCTCTCCCCAGCCTAGTAGTTATAACACGCTGCCAGGGTGTGTAGAACCTTGCAGTGGGAGGCGGAGATATGACTCTCTTGCAGCCCAGAGTTTGACGAACAAATGTTTATTTGTGTTCAGATGTAAGCTTGCAAGATGTTTGCAAGATGTTGCTATTGTGCTTTGTGTATATTGACCTAACAGGTCTTATCTGCGTTTACGTTGTATCAGAGAGAGAGAGAGAGAGAGAGAGAGAGAGAGAGAGAGAGAGAGAGAGAGAGAGAGAGGAGGAGGTAAAGCCAGATGTTTCCATTACATCCCTGGATGCCTCCACTTCTACCCAAGTAAGCGAAAACGTTTCTCCATTTCATTACCCAAAAGTGTTTTTAAAGACTTTTTCTTCTCGTATATGAAGCAATAAAGAGACTGGAAGCAACCGAGACATTCTCAGCATATCCTGGAAGGCGACTCTGCTCTCGTATTTGCCAAGATGGCCACTTGAAAGTATCCAATAAAAGTCAGATTTTATCATATGTCCCCAAAACTTGAGGGAAATCAATTCCAGGTACTTCCGAAACTTTCCTCGAACTCTTAATAAACTTTTGACTTGCATTTCGAAAAGTTATTAGCAGTTTCATTATTTTTCTTTGGCATTTTCTCTCATTTAGTACCTCATTGTGCTTCAATTCTTTCAATCCTTAACTCATCACCCGTCTTTACATTTCCTTGTTTTATCAATGTTCTTTCTTCGCTCCTTTATCTTTTTCTCGTCTTCCAATTTCATATATTGGCTGTCGCACCTCGCCCAGGGCCTGGCTCAATTCAAACCCATTTGCTATGGGCCTTAGATATGATCCAAACCTAAACCTGCTTTACAAGACGTTCGTTTAGGATCGTATCTCATACCATCTCATAATCATTGCTCTCCATCCATACCATCTTAGCAGAGTGGCTTTGTTGAATCTCATATGTGTCTACACTGAGGTCCCTTCTTGTTTTAGAACGATGGTCGCTACTTTCCCCACACATCATCCATGTACTGACCTGACCCCACTCCAGTTCATCCCTACCCGAGTCCAGCACACCCAGCCCAAGACTACGACTTTGCTGACGAGAGAGAGAGAGAGAGAGAGAGAGAGAGAGAGAGAGAGAGAGAGAGAGAGAGAGACTCCCTCACTCACTCACTCGTCGTCAAATACCTGAAGGTGAACCCAGAAATAGAAGTTCCGGGCAGCTCTCCAGAGGTGCTTCACACCTACCCTCTCCTCCCACTTGAGACCTCGTGTGGTAGGTAGTCTCGCTTTCCCGTTCCAAGTGGGAGCAAAAAATTGTGGGTGACGCTTTAAGGGAAATGGCAGGAGGGGAAAAAAAAAAAGACGACCTTGAGTAAAGTAAATTGGGAATGGTGATTCCAGGGAACCTGAGAGAGTAGAGAAGAAGGCTTGATGAAGGAAAACTGAGGGGAACTCTAAAACAAAATAGGGATAAACTAAAGCTTTTTTGGGGGTAAAAACAAAAAAACTGGAGCAGGATAGTCACTCCGGTGGAAAAGTAAAGCAACACCATTCCACTGGAGCAGCCATTCCAGTAGAAGAATGAAGCATCACTCCAGCAGGAGAAGGATTTACCCTGGAAATGAACCGGTGGATAAGATATGATATACTCTGGAAACCATACAATCCCAGGCCAAACTAGATACAGAACGAGGCTGGACCATTAACGAAGAGGAAGAGAGAGATCGAGATCGAGAGAGAGGATAGAGATAGAGATATAGATCGAGAGAAAGAGAGAGAGAGAAGATAGAGATATAGATCGAGAGAAAGAGAGAGAGAGAAGATAGAGATATAGATCGAGAGAGATCGAGATCGAGAGAGATAGAGATAGAGAGAGAGAGAGTCTGATGCAAAGAACACATACTACAACCACGCAGGAGGACGGCCGGATGGTACAATGCCAAAGATCTAATGAAGATCTGGAACGGAAAACGGAGGAAAGGGGATAAATTGGAGGAAATGGAAAACAAAAAGATAGAAGAATTCATTGAAAACCTTTGTAGAGGGAATATGGGGAATGATATTGAGTTTTGAAATTGGGAAATTATGTAACCGGGAAGCTATGGAAAGGAAAAGGTAAGAGGAGGGATGCTTTGGAATAATGTAAGTGTCTGATCATTAATGGTACATGGTGCCCATCTAGATGATGGGACAGGGCATCCACATGATGGGGCAGGTCATCCACATGATGGGGCAGGTCATCCACATGATGGGACAGGGCATCCACATGATGGGGCAGGGCATCCACATGATGGGGCAGGGCATCCACATGATGGGGCAGGGCATCCACATGATGGGGCAGGTCATCCACATGATGGGGCAGGGCATCCACATGATGGGGCAGGGCATCCACATGATGGGGCAGGGCATCCACATGATGGGGCAGGGCATCCACATGATGGGGCAGGGCATCCACATGATGGGGCAGGGCATCCACATGATGGGACAGGGCATCCACATGATGGGACAGGGCATCCACATGATGGGACAGGGCATCCACATGATGGGGCAGGGCATCCACATGATGGGACAGGGCATCCAGATGAACAAATGTGGAAAAGGAAGATAAAGGGAAACCATCAGTGTTTGGCGAATGGGAGAGATTGGTTGACTGGCCAATCATCGGTGAAGGGGAGGAATGTCTGTGGTTGACCAGACGAGTTATTGGCGATCGATTGTAGTGAAGAGATGGTGGGGGGATCGGGTTATAGCACGTGGTTGTGGTTAGTAGCCAGGTTGTGGTTGTGGTCAATAACCAGGTTGTGGCTGTGGTCAGTAGCCAGGTTGTAGGTGTGGTCAGTAGCCAGGTTGTAGGTGTGGTCAGTAGCCAGGTTGTGGCTGTGGTCAGTAGCCAGGCTGTGGTTGTGGACAGTAGGTGTCTCCCTGTGTACATTTTCAACATGCCAGGTCTACTTTTCTATCCTATACTTTCCTCCTCTCCTTTCTTCAATTTCCCTTTTTGTTTTCTATCTATATTTATCAAGATCTCTCTCCCCATTCTCATTTTTTACTCTCACTTTTCCCCCCTCTCTTATTTCTCCCTCTCAACCTCTCATCACTTTTTCCCTCTCTGTCATTTTATACTCTGCTTCTCTCTCTCTCTCTCTATCTCTCTCTCTCCCTCTCCCCTCTCTCTCTCTCTCTCTCTCTCTCTCTCTCTCTCTCTCTCTCTCTCTCCCCCTCTCTCCCCCTCTCTCCCTCCTCCCGCCCTTCGTCTTCCTCACAAAATAAAATTCCTGCTTCGCCAATCAGCTCGCATTTTGCCCCACCAGCCGAAGGGTCAGGAGTCGCTGAGGGGAAGTGTTGAGGGGAAGCGTTGAGGGGAACTGTTGAGGGGAAGCGTTGAGGGGAAGAACTGTCAGCTTTGATGATGTCATGGTGATGGAGTTGATGTCACAGGGATACAGGCGACTTTAAAATAACAAGAGGTTTTGTTATAGGGATACAAGTGATGTTCTAGCATAGAGAAATGATGTCACATCACTGGAAGTAATCTCCCACGGATGGACGTGACGTCCAATGATGTCAGAGTGAAGTAGGTGACATCATAGTGACAGGATGTCACAGTCACTGAGGTGATGGCACGACAGAGTTGACGTCATGGTGAAGGGGATGTTCCAGTAATGAAAATGATGTCATGGGTGATGGAGGTGATGCCACAGTAATCATTGTGATGTCACAGTGATGGAGGTGACGTAAAGCTGATGGAGGGGGATGCCATGGTGATGGAGGTGATGTCATGCTGATGAAGATGATGTCACAGGGTATATGACTGGGGGAAAGGTGAGATATCACACAGTTAATTCAGGTCACGTCTCTCTAAGGGTGCTAGAAGGCTGCTCTTCCTATATCTCCCACTCCCCTCTTGTTCTCTCTCTCACACACTCTCTCTCTCTCTCTCTCTCTCTCTCTCTCTCTCTCTCTCTCTCTCTCTCTCTCTCTCTGATCTATTCTAAAAATCCCCTGCTGATATGGTTTACTTACAAAAATTCGACTTTACCTGCTTCATTTACACAATTTCTTAGTTCACAAATAAATGAAATATGAACCTTGTTCCATGAAGCAATGAACCAAAGGATTCAAAAGGTTGAAATCTCTTTCAAGATGGTAATTAATATACCTAAAACATTCCCTCAGAACTGGATATCAAAATGTACCAGAGTAACGCCATCAAAGTCGGTACAGAAAAGTTCTAGGATAGTGTGAGGCATCTCTTTCAAGATAGAGTGGAGCGGGTTTAAGATAACATGGTGCTATCCCAAAGATATAATTATGCTTCTTCAAGACTACAAGGGATAGCTCAAAGATAGCATGAAAACCTCCCTCCCTTCGGAACAGCAAGCAACGAGCAACCTCAAGATAACACAGAGAGACTCTTTCAAGATAGAACAGAACAACTACAAGATAGCAGGAAGGAGCAACTCCAAGATAACACTGAGCAACAGCAACCACAAGATAGCAGGAAGGAGCAACTCCAAGATAACACTGACCAACCACAAGATAGCAAGAAGGAGCAACTCCAAGATTACACTGAGCAACAGCAACTACAAGATAGCAGGAAGGAGCAACTCCAAGATAACACTGAGCAACAGTTGGAAGGTCTTTCTGATGCTCGTGAAAATCCTCTTTTGGTTCCTAGGCCTCCACACTCCTATCTCCTCCTCCTCCTCCTCCTCCTCCAAATCCTACAATGTCGGTCACTCCTTAAAGTCTCTCCTACAAGACTCAGATCTCATCACCAAGTACCTCTTCCTCCTGCAAATCCTACAACGTCCGTCACTCCTTAAAGTCTCTCCTACAAGAATCAGATCTCATCACCTAGTACCTCTTCCTCCTCCTCCACCTCCTCCTCCAAATCCTACAACGTCCGTCACTCCTTAAAGTCTCTCCTACAAGACTCAGATCTCATCACCTAGTACCTCTTCCTCCTCCTCTTCCTCCTCATCCTCCAAATCCTACAACGTCGGTCACTCCTTAAAGTCTCTCCTACAAGACTCATATCTCATCACCAAGTACCTCCTCTTCTCTCCTCTAATTACCCAAAGATCATCTACAACTTTAATCACCTTTAGAGAAGTTGCTAATTGACCATCCATTTGAAGAGTCGAAAGATTACATAGAACGACTCAAGAACCAAGTTAACGACTCGAGAACCAAGTTATCTCAGTTACGTGGGCAAGAGAGTGATTAACGTCACTTAGAATCCTAACATAGAATGTCTAGTACAGTGATGATGGCACGACCCAAAGGCTCGTAAAGTCGTGCTGAAGAGTCGTACCGGTGTGCTTCAGGGTCGTGAAGTCGTGTTTAAGTGTCGTTCCATCGTGCTCAAGGGTCGTACCCTCAAGTTTAAGGAGTATATATATCTATATCTCTATCTATTTCTCTATCTATCTATTTCTGTCTCTCTCTCCTTATATAAATTTTTAAATATTTTGCTTTGTCGCTGTCTCCCGCGTTAGCGAGGTAGCGCAAGGAAACAGACGAAAGAAATGGCCCAACTCACCCACATACACATGTATATACATACACGTCCTTATATATATATATATATATATATATATATATATATATATATATATATATATATATATACATATATCAAAGATATATTACATGCGATACTAAAAAGAATAAAGATGGAAAAAATTGCATACAAAAAATCCGAACTCTGCAAAAACACTGTATCAGAAAACGTTAGAAAAAAAATACAGCTCTTGTTTTGACAAAGATTTTTACAGTGAAGCTCTAATGTTAAAGTTGTACAGCGATCCTAGACACAATGTGCAAAGAAACTGACTTCATGTAAAACACCAGTGGTGAAGGAACAAGGTTGAGAGGGAAGGATGTTTACACTGGGCAAGGTTAAGGCTTTCGTGAAAGAAGTGAGAAGAGACAGTAGGATTAGGACGATAATGACCAAGGGCATTGAGAGCTGGGGCACTAAGGGGCAAAAGAAGTCAGGGATGAGGGCATTAAGGGGGCAAGGGAAAGGAGTGTGTGTGTGTGTGTGTGTGTGGAAGGCAAGGGAAATGGATCCTGTGAATTTGTGAGGGAGGTGTGGTGTGAGTTAGTGAAAGGGGCGCGTTCATGATTGATGGAGGTGGGGATGTTTACAGAGAGAGAGAGAGAGAGAGAGAGAGAGAGAGAGAGAGAGAGAGAGAGAGAGAGA
The DNA here is from genome assembly GCF_036320965.1 of Panulirus ornatus. Classification (NCBI taxonomy): domain Eukaryota; kingdom Metazoa; phylum Arthropoda; class Malacostraca; order Decapoda; family Palinuridae; genus Panulirus; species Panulirus ornatus. The sequence continues at coordinate 6,951,864 of NC_092296.1, forward strand.
GAGAGCATCTAGATGGGAAGATCCATGATAACATCAAGGAGATCCATCAGGTAAAATCTTATATTTTTTGGACGAACGTATGAACGTACTCGTCCCTCACTCGTCACTAGCCCTACTAACTTGTTCAGAAAATTCCCAGGATCCTTTTTTCGTCCTCGTCTTTTGCAAAGTCAAGGCTGCGCCTCACGCCGACACAGGGTCATGTAGGCCCCTTTCGAGTGTGAAAAGGAAAGTCCTCAATGGTCTCAGTACTCTCCTATCTGTTCACTGACGACTAGTTTCATCTTGCAGTGTTACCACTTGCAGGCGCAGATCACCCTACCCTTTTCATTTCCAGGGAGGTGACAGACGTCGGATCCTCAGCAGGGCGAGTGGGAGAGGACTGTGATGAGGAGAGGGAGAGGACGACTGTGAGGAGGAGGAGGAGGAAGAGGAGGGAGATTGTGAGAGGATGTCGGAGCAAGACCTGACGCATGAGCAAGACAGACGTATTCTCTCTCCTAGATACTTATTGATTTCAGGCGAGGGTTGCGTGTGGAGATAGGCAATGTTTTGTACCCTATACCGTCATAGGAGTTCGTCACTGGCTTTTAATCATCTACGATGGTTTTTTTTTTTCCCCTCCTTTTTTTTTTTTTCCTTCGTCGCTTCAAACTATTTCCGGTCGTCATGATAATTGGCAAAATCTTCATATGTCAGAAATTCACCGTTGGAAATGAAGAAGAGTCGACCTCCGCTGTTCACCATTAGACTATGAGGAGGTCCCCACGTGGTAGGAGGAGGTCCTCACGTGGTAGGAGGAGATCCCCACGTGGTAGGAGGTGGTGCTCCTGTGGTAGGAGATCCCCACGTGGTAGGAGGAAGTCCCCACGTGGTAGGAGGAAGTCCCCACGTGGTAGGAGGAGGAGGTCCATCCACGTGGTGTTCCTGTGGTAGGAGGAGGTGGTCCATCCACATGGTGCCCCTGTGTAGGAGGAGGTGGTCCATCCACGTGGTGCCCCTGTGGTAGGAGGAGGAGGTGGTCCATCCACGTGGTGCCCCTGTGGTAGGAGGAGGAGGTCCATCCACGTGGTGCCCCTGTGGTAGGAGGAGGAGGTCCATCCACGTGGTGCCCCTGTGGTAGGAGGAGGAGGTCCATCCACGTGGTGCCCCTGTGGTAGGAGGAGGTGGTCCATCCACGTGGTGCCCCTGTGGTAGAAGGGGGTCCATCCACGTGGTGCCCTTGTGGCAGGAGGAGGAGGAGGAGGAGGTCCATCCACATGGTGCCCCTGTGGTAAGAGGAGGAGGAGGTCCATCCACGTGATTGGGTGGCTCAAAACGAACCATCCAGTTATGGCCAGATTCATGACGACGTGTCACTTCTCTCCTACTCACGTCTGTGTCTACGTAACTCTGTACATCTCTCCCCAGTCGCAGACTGACGGGACTTTCGTTTGTCTACTCCCCCTGCGCTGTCGCTTGACCTCGTGTGTTGGTCGCTGGTCGAGGCATGTGAACTGCCAGTACTGCTACCCCTTGCCAATGACGTCTGGGAAAAATTGGACCACCTCTATCATCAATTCTCCAACCTACCTTCCTCCCTAGGAGGAGGCTGGGATGGGGCTAGGGAGATGAGGACTTGTGAGGGAGATTGTTAATCTCGGGTATAGAGTGAGATTCTAACATGATCTACGAAGGAGAGGTATCTTCCTCCTCTCTCACACTTTGACATGGAAGATAACACGTTCATTCTATCATCCTGTCTATGTAAATAGGGTATCTATGTGTATGTATTTTAATTCTATACCCGCTCAGCTTCTCCCTCCCCAGCGAGGTAGCGCCAAAAACAGATGACTAAGCTTTTAACGAAAAAAAATATCCTCGCTTGGATCCTTTTTGTCTTCCTATCCGTTGGAAGTAGTAATACAGGAGGGGGGAGGACTTCCACAACCCCCCTCCGCTCTTGCAGAGGTTTACATATATGATTTGATAATGTGAAAGGATGGTTACAAGACAGGTGGAACTATGTAACATATCAAATGTTCTGATTGGAGGTGAATGTTTAATGCTATCTTCTATTGGGTGATCAAATATTCAAAGTGTCAGTTCAATGATTAATGGTGAAATTTGACCCTTATAGTCTCTCTCGAGCTTTACCCCACACTGTCTTCCCTCAAAAATCAACAAACCATCATTATTCACAGCCTTTATCCCTAGAAAGACTTAACTCGTAAGGTAATTTGGAAGGTGTAGCATTATACACCAAGAGATTGTCCTGCCTCGATTTCAAACTGCACTGAAAATGAAGTGAGGTTTTGTTCCTTCAATTTTTTTCCCTAGTTGGTAAGTGTCCACTGGTCAAATGGTTGGCAGTGGGTATATATAGTGGGAATAATCTAGTGGGGAATTATTCACGAGAAGTTATCTAGAGGAAGCTGTGTAGCAAGCTGGATGGGAACTGACTTGTGAAGAGTTGGCGTGTTGTGTGTGTGACGAATGGTCGTGATTCTTGTTGTGTGATTAATGATTGTGATTCCTATGTGTGTGTGTCAAGGGGAGAGAGAGAGAGAGAGAGAGAGAGAGAGAGAGAGAGAGAGAGAGAGAGAGAGAGAGAGAGAGAGAGAGTGTTAGCCACTCGTATTGCCCCATCTCACAACCTCGTGTATATATGTATACCAGATCTTTATTCCTATGTGTGTATACTGACAGACACACCCAATCCTACACCAGGTGCCCATTTCTCAATCAGTACCAAAAGGACGACGAAAAATGGGGTTGCCTTTGGGCTAATTGTTGTGCCAAGGATTCGGACCAGGAGGGCCCTTGTTTGAATCATGGTCAGCAACACTAACCACTATAACGCGGAAACCCGTGTGTGTGTGTGTGTGTGTCTGTGTATCCCACCCCCAACATCCCCCTAATATTTCATGTTTCCAATATAGAGCATGGAAAGCACCAACACAAGAGGCAAAGTGAAAAACCACGCGAGGGAACGAGCGGAAGGAGATGAAAACGACATGAAAAAGAGACTGTGACAATACACAAACCCCTGGAAACAAGAACATAAAATGTGACCTCGTGCAAGGTGAGACTGAGGAAGACCGATCCAGTTTTCCAGCAGGTGTTCCGTGCTAGAACACAAACAAAAATGGAAAAGATTCAGTACTGCCAAGAGGAGAAAGCTCAAAGTAAGATTTAACGATATGGAAAGTTAACGAAATGGAACATTCTGTTGCGTAACGTTATACGAATGAATGATTAGATTCCCATCAAGATATTCATGGAGGAAATAGTGAATATAAGAGCAGGATATGGCACTCAAGATGGTCAGCAGTCGTGCTCTGTTGGCGCACTGAACCAGACTCGGCAACACACAACAATTTTGCTCAGTCTGCTTCGAGCCAGCGTTCGAGGCAAGGCGCAAATCCCTGATCTTTCTCCTCTCTCTATCAATAATGAAAAGATTCAAGGGATAAATACTTGGAGGATTGGCTGGACGCCGAGTGCTTTGACCCGATGATAAAAATGAAAGGGATTCGAACCCTTATTCGAACACATCTTTGAACCTCCCCAGACGCTGGCTATAGGCATAAGCATCCTATATACACATGTGTATAGCCTAAAGGATATATTAGGGAGGAAAAAAAAAGGCCTTTGTGTTACCGCCTTGTCTGAAGGACTTGGTGGAGAGTCCTTCAGCTCCTCAGGATCAAAGGCTACGGCATCTGATGAATAGAAATCCTCCATGTATTAGGAATTGTAGCTGTTTTCAGGATGATACACACACACACACACACACATGTGGGATGAGGTGAAGCAGAGAATATATATATATATATATATATATATATATATATATATATATATATATATATATATATATACATAATATATTCCTATGAGTCCACGGGGAAAATAAAACACGAAAAGTTCCCAAGTGCACTTTCGTGTAATAATCACATCATCAGGAGAGACACAAGAGAGACATATAACAGTCATTTCATACACATCGAAGAGACGAAGCTAGGATGCTATTTGGTAAACATGTGATTGTCCAAAACATAATATATATATATATTCTCTGCTTCACCATATCCTAACCTCATAGAGCAATATATCAGTGTCATGAAGTATATTCTGAGTATATCATTCACTATATATATTGCAACACCTTCAGACCATACATTCGTATACCAGTTTTATTGCCAAAGTTAAATAGCTATGTCGTTGGCGTCGGTATTTTCTATTTTTTCCAGGATCGATTCCCTTGGGCTTAGCCGGGTGTTACAGCATTTTATCTCGTTTCTCAAAGTTGGGAATTTTATGGCATGGGTTTTGTGTGGGGGGGGGGGATAGATACTGGAGAGGTGTTTTCCTGTGGGAGAGAGTTTGGGTGGGAGAGAGTTTGGGGAGAGAGAATCTGTTCTGGCATTCTGTGGGGGGAAGGATTTTATTCTTTTTTCTTCGTGTCGTTGTGGGTGTTGGTGGGTGGGAGGCAGTAGGAGCCGTGCCCTGGGATTGTGTTGGTGAATTTTGTGTGTGTTTTTCTTGACGGGATTTTGCTGAAGATGAATATCTGTGTGTGTGTTCTGCTTTGGTGGTGGTTTTGTGTCAAAGGAAAAATTGCTGTTTGTGGCTATTGCCTGGATCTTGAGACAATAATTGGACAAAGCACGGATATATATATATATATATATATATATATATATATATATATATATATATATATATATATATCCCTGGGGATAAGGGAGAAAGAATACTTCCCACGTACTCCCTGTGTGTCGTAGAAGGCGACTAAAAGGCAAGGGAGCGGGGGGGGGGCTGGAAATCCTCCCCTCTCGATTTTTTTTTTCTAATATTCCAAAAGAAGGAACAGAGAAGGGGGCCAGGTGAGGATAGTCCCTAAAAGGTCCAGCCCTCTGTTCTTAACGCAACCTCGGTATCGCGGGAAATGGCGAATAGTATGAAAGAAAGAAAGAAAGAAATATATATATATATATATATATATATATATATATATATATATATATATGATATATGTGTCGGAGGTGGAGGGAACGAGGAGAAGAGGGAGACCAAATTGGAGGTGGAAAGATGGAGTGAAAAAGATTTTGTGTGATCGGGGCCTGAACATGCAGGAGGGTGAAAGGAGGGCAAGGAATAGAGTGAATTGGAGCGATGTGGTATACAGGGGTTGACGTGCTGTCAGTGGATTGAATCAAGGCATGTGAAGCGTCCGGGGTAAACCATGGAAAGCTGTGTAGGTATGTATATTTGTGTGTGTGGACGTGTGTATGTACATGTGTATGGGGGGGTTGGGCCATTTCTTTCGTCTGTTTCCTTGCGCTACCTCGCAAACGCGGGAGACAGCGACAAAGTATAAAAAAAAAAAAAGAAAAAAAAAAAATAATATATATATATATATATATATATATATATATATATATATATATATATATATATATATATATATACTTCCAGAACGTTAACAACCCAGAAAGATATACACGCTCAGTGAAAGACACACACACAAAGAATATAGATAATCATCTTTGGAGTTTAGGAAAAGTTTCCCTGTGTACCTCCAACTCTGTGTGTAGCTTCTCCAGAAAAAGACTGAAGGAAGGAAGAATGATGCTCAAGGGTTTAGCTTAGCCTTGAAGATAACCACCCAAGTTTCCTTTTCACTTAGGGAACATTAACGGGTGTAATTACCTGTTTGTACTGTACAGGGCAGGCAGCGATATGTTGTCTGGGAGAAGGAAGAAGCAACTTGATTGTGGTTTTATCGCAACCTAGCATTAATTTCAAAGACAATCAATTAACTAGATGGTAAACCCTATGCTAAACAAGATGGTACAGACTCCCAATTTTGGATAAGTTAAAAAGTCTTTCTTCTGACAAGAAATAAACTAAAACTGAGAAATGTTAAGAGATGATCTATCATTGTTTCTTATCAGCTCTGTCCAGCGACAACCTCAGACGACAGGCACAAGTACCAATCAGACTTTACGACTCAATACGTACGTCGAACTGGTTTCACTTCAGGATATCCCTGTTCCAGTTACTTTAAAATGTTAACTGAAAAACTGAACACTAACTGACTGTGGGTTGTGATCGAGAGTGTGAAACTTGGCGTAATACGTGTGTGGGCAGTGACCCCTGGCTACAACATAGTCAACCCAGCTTTAGCGAATATAAGTATAATCAATGATAAATACATCAATTATGATAAATAAAAAGAAACATGTATTTCTTTCATTATCACTTTAAAAGCCTTGATGGACAAAACGCGTCAGTCTTCATGAATAATGTACCTAGATCAATATTTGGCAACAGTCGTGAAGGAGCCTCCGTGGCTGACCAGCACTAGCACAACCACAATGCTCTTGTGTTGATCCTCTGTTCATACAGTCCACTTCGAGCTGGTCAAACATGTCCCTCCACATCATGACTTTCGCCACAATATGTAGGCATCTGTCTCGGACCTTTTAGATATCTTCACTGTACTCTAATAGTGTTTCTAATGCGGTAGGTAAAGTATGAAATCATCAATATGGACACCAGATAATTGAAATTTTTGGTCCCACTTCTGCAATTATCATATCACTTGATCTGATGGTAATATGTAGTATCTTTAGATATCTTCACTGTGCTTTAATAGTGTTTCTAATGCGGTAGGTAAAGTATGAAGTCATCATTATGGACACCAGATAATTGACATTTTTGGTCCCACTTCTGCAATTACCATACCACTTGATCTGATGGTAATATTTAGCGTCCCATGCACCATCTACCACGTCTCTTGTGCCAAGATGAGTCGTCTGCTTTCGATTTCTAGAACGGGGAGCTAATCCTTCTTGCATCATTTCAATGGAGATTATATTATATCTCTTCCAGCTCCGCTCATGAAGTTTTTTTTCCCCTAAGTGCTTTCAGACGTTCCCACAGTGTTTGAGATCCTTCACTGCGTCAATGCGGGCCGTAAGAGTTCATTGCACACTTTCAAACTCTGGAATCTCGACCATCCTGGAGAGCAGAGTCAACAAAAGCGAGTACTCTGTTCAGGAAAGTACTAGTGACTTTAGCGTTATCGTTGATTTAGCCTCTCTCGTCTTGAAGGCTCGCAGAATCCAGCCTGACAAAATCTTAAAAGAGGAAACGACTGCTCTTCTGATTGGCTGAAGGCGACGTCATCAAATACAATCGAATCTTTAGTCTTAACATTGTTCCTCCAAAATACGGGGGGGCACCAGTTTCTGTCCAGTGTTCTATGTTATGTGTTCTTCATTTCCACGTATAACGGAGTAGTTGTGTGTGTGTGTGTGTGTGTGTGTGTGTGTGTGTGTGTGTGTGTGTTTCCTCCTCATCAAGTCTTGGCTTTATTCCGTGAGCGTCGAATGTGCTCCATTTATTCGCTGGGAAGTTTTGTAGACTAACTAAGGCCTAAGAACTCGCAAGTTTTTACATTTCATTTTCTAAAATAGATGCACGACAGTGAAAGAATGGCATATTATACTGCTTGTAGTTCTCAGCGATGACTCTTCTGTAGAATACAAAATTCTTTTGTATACACCGTCGGTCAGTTTGTGTGACGGTTAACAATGACGGTAGATCAATATGTGTATGGTTCACATCAGTTGAAAATGGACGAGATTTTTTTCGTATTTTGTTAATCGAAATATGATGAAGTTCTGTTTGAGGAATGGCAAGGTGTTCTGTCATCCGTATTTTGTTAATCAAAAATGATGAAGTTCTGTTTGAGGAATGGCAAGGTGTTCTGTCATCCGTATTTTGTTAATCAAAAATGATGAAGTTCTGTTTGAGGAATGGCAAGGGGTTCTGTCATCCGTATTTTGATAATCAAAAATGATGAAGTTCTGTTTGAGGAATGGCAAGGGGTTCTGTCATCAAGTACAAACGTAATGTCAGTTCTTGTTGCATACTAAGACGGAAAGAAGTCAGATACCTTACAAAGCACATGACCAAACATCCTTATGACATATATCCACACTCTGTAATGTGTACAAAACTCGCGTCCCTGTACTCTACCATTGTAATGGTGTAATCAGAGTACACCTCTGTTATTTACACTGTACTCCATCATGCACAAAGTAAAGAGGAGGAAGAGAAGGAAGAGGATGGGGGGGTGGTAATATAAGTGATACAAACAATTCTAGTTAGCTTAACAATGGTTGAGCCAGAAGGGAGGATGAAACAATGCATTTTTTTCATAGAATTCTCCTTTTTTTTTTTGCAACACTGGACAGAACCAGCTGGGTTTGTCGACTCTATATCCCGCGTGCGTAAGGCTTAAGCTCCTCCTCTAAAAGCTAAACGACTCAGCTAACTCCAGAGCACACGGGTATAGCTGTCCCCCTAGGCAGCTATGTTGACTGTATTATTTAGCCTGGAGGCTTCCCTCTGGATGAGACAACATGCAAAGCAAATAATGTGAGTAGGGGAGAGAGGTGTAGTGAGAGAGAGAGAGAGAGAGAGAGAGAGAGAGAGAGAGAGAGAGAGAGAGAGAGAGAGAGAGAGAGAGAGAGAGGACGTACATGCATAGGTCGATAAAATCCTTGGAAAAAGAGTTTTATATATATATATATATATATATATATATATATATATATATATATATATATATATATATATATATATATAAACCATGTAATGGTCTGTGGGACCTGGATGTAGATTAGGAGCTGCAGTTTCGGTGCATTACACATGGCAGCTAAGGGAATGGATGTGAAAGAATGCGGTCTTTCGTCGTCTATTCCTGGCGCTACTTTGCTTACGCGGGAAACTGCGTTCAAGTATGGAAGAAGAATATATATACAGATACGGCGATAAAACCAAACGACCCTGTTCCCATGCCTATAGAATATCTCTAATGAAAAAAAAAATGAGAGAAAAAATCGAATACAAATCAGAAAATTATAATTATTATTATCGAGGGAGAGAAAGATGACAGGGTGAGACAGGGGGGCGTCTTAAGAGGGGATCAGGGAGGAAGACCCGGCGCATGCGCACTGATGCGTATCGATTTCTGACGGTGGATCGAGAGACACAGACCCACCAGTGGTGTCTGGTGAGGCTGGGCGTCTGCAGGCTTCGTTTCTAATACATTTCTTCTTCTATGGGTTACATATGATAGAGAGGGTATGTGTGTGATTATGATAAAGCAATCTGTTCTCTTTTCTTTTGCAATGCTTTACCGTACTCTTCTACTCCAGGATGCCCTTTCATGAGACTGCCACAGCGCTCAGGAAGTCAGCCACATCCACCGGGAATGGAGAGGGTGAGGTGAACAAGTTGAAATTTATGGTCGAGTGTGTCTTTGCCAGGCAGGCACATGACAAGTGGAGGGGAAGGTGTTCAATGTCACCAGTTTAGGAGTTGCTTCTCGGGCATTAGACTCCTTGTCGTGTAATTGTCATGTTGGGGACATGGATGGTGTCCAGAGAACACACGAGAAAGAGTAACTCGTACATGTCAGGGGGATGCCATTTCAAATGGATTTTGAAACTTGCTCTGGAGGGTGGTTACTCTCTCTTGAGTCATTTCAGTGTGTATGTGTTTTGTCAGCGTTGTGTTTGCTCGGGGAGAGAGACAAAGTGTAAGTCAAGGTTGTTGGATTGTGAAACAAAGGTAATCCTTTTATATCTTGGAGAGGGGGTCTAGTGGCTGGATATGAAGCGGGTTGAATGAAAGGGATCTAGTCAGACAACCGAGTGTCAGACATATTGAGGTTTGATCGTCCTGGATGTATTTTTGTTTTGGCGTTCAGATGTTGGATGTTGATGGCTGTTAGGCAATCGGTGATTGATCTGAGTGATGTGTTGTGTGTGTGGTTTGTAGCCTCGTTATATTCTCTCTGAACAAATTGGATGTAACCAGCGTGTGAAGAGAAGCTTCAGATGGACCAGATATGATGTATGTAGAGTTTGCTACGACATTCTCTTTATATTACTCATCCGATATCAGTGAGTTTTCTGAAGGTGTTTGTTTTGTGTTGATGTTTGTGTTGCAAGGAGTGGCTACCATAAGGTCGTGTGTGATATCTAGTATTGCTAGAGCTTCATTGAGTGGGAGTTGTTGACAGTTCGAGGCGAAGGGAAGGGATACATAAGCTACGTTTATGTTCGTCCAGAGAAAGTGGATGTCTGTGTGGATGTAAACAACATTTTTGAAAGAAGAAATGTTTAACTGTGTGCTGTGATGTGTGCTTTATATATATATATATATATATATATATATATATATATATATATATATATATATATACACAAAGGTCCGCGAAACTTTACGTCCATCTTACATATTCCAGAATGTGTTGTCCTCTTGGGACAACACATGCACCTGCAGTAAGTCCATTAGGGTCGGCGTTCCCAGCCCCAGCAACGGGCAATGCGCCATTATGCTTACCACTCCACAACACTTGCGCTTCGTCTGTGTTTCCATTTGTTTTTTCTAATTTCATCGCGAGGTCAGACATAAGTCCCCCTGGCTCTGTGTGTGTGTGTGTGTGTGTGTGTGTGTGTGTGTGTGTGTGTTTTCTATGCTTGTTCGCAGTCTAGTCGCCCGCTGTGTACCACTTCACACTAATTCACTCTGTCCCTTGCACGTCTCACATTCTGCTGCATGTCCAGGTCACGAGCAACTTTAAGCTTCTTTCACTCCATCCTTCCACACAGTCTCCTTACTCTCCACATTTTCATTATTCCCTCCACTTCGGACGTGTACATTGTCATATAGTCATCCTCCCCTATATGTCCAAACCATTGCAGCACATCCATTTCAACTCTTTCACATACACACTCCTCATACTATCTCACCTCTCTCTTTCGCCTTGTTATTTCCCACTCGATCATCCCTCCTTACCCCATACTGTCTTCTACCCTGTTCCGTACTTTTCTCTCTACAGTACAAAGTTCACATCCACGCATCACCGTTGGTAGTACGATACCATCAACCACACTCATCTCTGCCCCTCTCACACACACACACACAGGTCACCTCTCTCTCCAAACCTTTTTCAGTGCACCCAGGACTTTGCATCCTTCACCTACCCCATGCTCACGCCAGTGGTGTGTTGGGCTATCTCGAAATACACAAGATTAACAACAACAAAAACAAACCCCAGAACATAAGAACAGAACCAGTTATTTGTTTCCTTCTTCTACCACTGGTATCTAAGAGCAGGGAAATATATCTGGAACTGAATCGTCATACGAAAGGATTTTTGGGAATAGTTTGACGGAAGCCAGTCTTCACGATGGTTCTATTTACCTTCAATTATGTGGTCTAAGGTAGCCGTCGACCAGGAGGTAAAAATCACAAATGGCAGTGATACAGGCAGTAGAATAAGAGACAATTAAGGTAGACGTACGTATGCTAGTCTTCAGGATTATGAACCCTAGCCACAAAATCATGTCTCTAAATGATTATTTTTTTGCCCCTTGGAAATGTTTCCTGTGTCTATAGTTTTTTTTTTTCCCAGTTGGGAATATTTCGTCTGAATTATCCCGCTGGTCACGCGCACGAAACACTTATTGCGAGCGAGTTCCAACTGGCGGAACAAGTTGGGTACCAAAGACATGGAGGGATCTGAGGGCGTTAAATCAATAACCAGAACAGTAAGGGATATTTGGATCCTTTTATAAACGATCCGACACGCAGTTGACGATCAAAAAATCAATTCTTATGAGCTTCGAGAACTGCTCTAGCCTTGGGAACGCCAGCAACTGAGAACATCTGCACAGGTTTTCTAACAAGGCGTCAATACTGCTTTAGAACCAGACGCGAAAGGTCTGAGGGTGCAACACAGGGAAGGCATGAAACATTGCCTGTATTCTACGAAGGTATTTATGTATTGAAAAGTGTTCTTTAATCGATTGATGCTTGTGTGAACGTAGCTCTGAGGGTAGAGCCACCATGACTACCTAAATGTACCAGCGTGTTATAGTCGTCTGGTTGTAACATGGTGGTTGTTGATGTATTCTATCGGCCGTGGTGTGTGGGAGAAAAACCACCCACACACACACGCACATACTCCAAAGTTGGTCTGGTGCATAGCCATTGAAATCCAGCCAAGCAACTGTAAAGTAATGAGGCACAGTGAAAGAAGACTTCGACACCATGATCATCAATTGGGGATATAAGCTGCAGGAGAATCTGTGTGTGTGAGAGGGAGTCGACATTGCACCTGACCTGTTTCTAAGACCACACCATACAAGAATTATAATGCAAACAAACTGTCTGGTGATCAAAAATTGGAACATATAAGTACAGTGGTTAAGTGATAATGAACAAACTGGCCACAGCGTATATGAAACCAAAACAAGAGCGTGTTTCTTATGTTTCGTGAAATTACCATTTGATGTTATTAACAAACATTATGACCAACGTAAAAGATCAACAAACATTATGACCAACGTAAGAATTAACAAACATTATGACCAACGTAAAAAATCAACAAACATTTTGACTATCGTAAAAAATCAACAAACATTTTGACTATCGTAAAAAATCAACAAACATTTTGACTAACGTAAAAATCAACAAACATTTTGACTAACGTAAAAATCAACGAACATTTTGACTAACGTAAAAATCAACGAACATTTTGACCAACGTAAAAATTAACAACATTTTGACTATCGTAAAAAATCAACAACATTTTGACCAACGTAAAAATCAACAGACATTATGACCAACGTAAAAACAAGAACATCCAATGGAGACATTTCATTTTGGCAGGAGGATCGGGAAGGTGCTCTGATACCCAGATAATAGTATCTATAGATAAAAAAAAGATTATCTGAGTAGTGATTAAGAGATACTCGATTGCTTAAAAGAATGTCACACAGCAAGACTAGTTATCCACTTGCCAAAGATGCATTTCTTGACGGACGAGCCAATTAAGAATTGTGCCGAGGAAGATAGAAAGTGGCGTGTAATGGACTGGAAACGAGGTTGCTATTGAAAGGTCGTTTGCTGAGTCGGTATCTTGCCCACACAGGGAAAGAAATGATATGAATGACTTTCGAATGATGAGAGACGAAATGTTTTTCACGGTAATTTGATCGCACTCTGCTCCACGCAGAGAGTTCTAGCGAAATTGTTTAGGATTTGTTCCGAATATCTTTTTTTTATCATGTTTCCAGTGGAATACTAATCCCATGGTTGGTTGGTTGTTTGGGCTTTTAAAGCCTGTCAACTGCCCAGGGCCATTAAGGTTCATCAACATCAAACTACATGTACCAAACGAAGATTCTTCAACACCTTCAGGTGTTAAGGGTAATTCGAAGACCACAGACACTCTCTATGCATTTGACCCATATAAGTTCTAGTTACGAGGTTACTCACACACACACACATGCGTTTCTATTTGATAAGAGAATCTGATCTAAAATCATGGTTTCAAAGCTATTGATTTCGGTGTATTGTATTTGGAATAATCTATCGCATTACTGCAGGTCAATAGACGGAAAGAATTCAGTCACGTCCGTAACAATAAGTGCAATAATAGACTTAGACACAAACACGTTCCGTCGTTACGTATATGTTAACCCAGACTAATAATATTCTAGCAATGATGAGTCCGAACCTTAAATGCTGAAAATGTCAGGAAAAAGACCTTTACCTTCATGTGGGAAATATGTGCAAATCAATACATAGCCTGCATTGCGGCAGTATTACAACGTTAAATGTCCCTCTAAGCTTCGTGTTCTCGCATGTTTTTGTTTTGGGGAAAAAAGAGATCGAATTCCGAGTTTTCGAAGCAGATGATCGAACTCCAACGTATACAGTGTTCTACTCAAAACCATACGTGTATTGACGATGGTTATCCTTTGAGTTAATAAGCTTATGTATACCACACGTCATACGTAACTATAATGGGGTAATCCATGAATGAAAATCATATACACCTTAACATAACCCTAATATCCATTATTGCTGCCAAAACCTACAAATAACGGTTTCTAAAAGGATTATCTTCACTTCGTCTTTAAGATCTTTTCCACAACTGCAGGCAAGCAGACGACGCCATCGACTCCTGGGGTTTTGGTTGAGGTATGTGGTGGCAGAGAGCCAAGCTCTCCCCTTCCCCTAACCTCTCCCAACCTCCCACCTCCTCCACCAACTCTGGCTGTGGCAAAAGAATGGAGTGGAACGTTTTGGCTAAAAGAAAAGAAAAAAAAAAAAACACCAGCCATTGGATAATGAGGACACAAGGGAGACACGTTCAAAATTCGATGATATATAGATATATAATAAGGATGCAAGCCAAAAGTCACGCTGTGTCAACTAGATAATTTTGCCTAATCCTTCTTAATCCTGCCATCCCCTGATTTTGGCTCTAGGTAATGAGGGCGTCAAGCTGTGTCATTTCGTGATCTTTGTGAATTAATAATTTCTGGGATTATAAACAAAAGCGCATTCCGCAAGGAGGGCTATTGTTAGTAGGTCATTTGCATACAGTAAGTCTCAATTTGCATGTTACATTAGTCTTGTAAGACCATGGACGCTGAGAGTTGCACTTCTTGGTGCATATTTTGACGTCTTTCCGTTTCAATCTGACTTTCCCTGCTAATCTAGGTATACAATGAATATCTATGAATTCTACTAACACGCTTGACAGAATTGCTTACAAGATCATCAAAACCTACGAAAAGGAAAAGACTAGTGTACATGAAATATGTGCATGACGAGTGTCTGTACAATATACACAACCTCGTCTATGTATAAATCTAAAGTAAATAAAATATCGCGGGAAATTCAAACGTGACACGAGTAATAATAAAAGCAAAATATAAATTCTTAAGCACATTAAAAATAATTCAAACGTGACATGAGTAATAATAAAAGCAAAATATAAATTCTTAAGCACCATTAAAAATAATTCTCATGTGACATGAGTAATAATAAAAGCAAAACACAAATTCTTAAGCACATTAAAGATAATCCACCCAAAAAATAAAATCAACTACTTACCGTTAAATACATTCAGACATGGCGATGGATACATATAAAGAAACGGAGGTAGTCTCTCTCGGTCGTGATATTACAAACCCTACGGCTCACAAGTAAATAATATCCCAACACTAAAACAAAACAATAGACAAGGAATGACCCAGATAGGACTATACTTTTGAAAAAAAATAAAAGCATAAAGATATCGTACTTACCCCACTGCTTGTGGTCTGCGCTGGTATATATACATTTCTCGTAGGTCGGGAGAGACTCGTACATACCCCACTGCTTGTGGTCTGCGCTGGTGTATATACATTTCTCGTAGGTCGGGGAGAGACTCGTACATACCCCACTGCTTGTGGTCTGCGCTGGTATATATACATTTCTCGTAGGTCGGGGAGAGACTCGTACATACCCCACTGCTTGTGGTCTGCGCTGGTGTATATACATTTCTCGTAGGTCGGGGAGAGATTACTTGATGTGCACTTCACTCACTGTCTCAAAAGCAACTGAGTGCCAGTAAGGAACACGCTACCCACATTGGGTTAGCTGGTGGTGTTGTGTGAGCGTGATTACGTACATTGCCGAGAATGGTCGTTTGCTGATGATGGAGAAACTGGTCGTTATCAATTACCCTATGTTGTTTATATTGAGGTCCTCTGTTGTCTAAGTACCTTTCAAAACATCACAACCGCTCCATTTGTATATATGAATATTTGACTGTAAATTTGTAAGGGAATTGTTCTTCTATTTCATAAAAAAATTGGACTGCTCTGGGTGAGAGAGCGGGCATTGGTAGCACTGATAACTAGTTGCTCGGTCGTTGGCGGAGGCAGTGTTGCCATCCTCAGCCAGTGGCCAGATCATGTTTGTAAACAAACTTCGAAAACTCAGCTCGCGACTTCATACACACACATATACACACACACACACACACACACATACACATACACACACACACATACACATACACACACAGATTTACCTGATGTTATAACAATATACGCATTCATGAATCTTAAAGGAAAGTATTTTTGACTCATTTTTGTTAATGTTTTTATTTTTTTTTTCGAGATTGAAGGCAATCGAACACTTATGGAACGCTCGCTTTTGGCTAATGTCAACACCACTTTCCTTGTATACTTAAAGTTGATAGAAAGGGAAAAGGAATTACTGTCCCCTGCTGAAAGGGGGAGGGGCGATTAATGTCCCCTTCTGTGGAGGGTATTAGTATCCCTTAAAGACAGAGAGAGAGAGAGAGAGAGAGAGAGAGAGAGAGAGAGAGAGAGAGAGAGAGAGAGAGAACCACAGGCCCACCAGCGCTACCCTCATCACCTTCCCCTTATTGATGACAACAAGTCCATCATCAACACCGCCTCGGACGTCAACTTGATCAACACCGACATTAACAACGCCCCCCTCACTCCCACACACTCCCCCACACCCCCACACGACCCACACGACCCCACACCCCACACCCACACCCCACACGACTCACTCCATCAGCCGTTGCTGTAGCCACAACAACACCACCTACGCCATTTGTCTGCCTCCGAACACACACAACCCCGTCTCAGTAAGAGATGTTTGTCTCTCCTCTCCCCTGACGCCGCTGCTACGGTGAGAGGTGTGAGACACTAAGAGACAGCGAGCGAGACAACGTAAGTAGGGGTGTGAGACACTAAGTGACAGCGAGCGAGACTACGTAAGTAAGGGTGTGAGACACTATGAGACAGCGAGCGAGACTACGTAAGTAAGGGTGTGAGACACTATGAGACAGCGAGCGAGACTACGTAAGTAAGGGTGTGAGACACTAAGAGACAGCGAGCGAGACAACGTAAATAAGAGTGTGAGACACTAGGAGACAGCGAGCGAGACTACGTAAGTAAGGGTGTGAGACAGTAAGAGACAGCGAGCGAGACAACGTAAGTAGGGGTGTGAGACACTAAGAGACAGCGAGCGAGACAACGTAAGTAAGGGTGTGAGACAGTAAGAGACAGCGAGCGAGACAACGTAGATAGGGGTGTGAAACACTACGAGACAGCGAGCGAGACAACGTAAGTAGGTGGAGTAATGTGAGATATAGAGACAGGAAGGATGACATCAACGCTAAGAGATGATGAGAGATAAAGGGAGAGTCAGCGAGACAGAGAGACTTGCTGCTTTATCTACGGAAACAAAATTCACTGAGGCGACATAGGAATGGTGGAGAGAGTTAGATTTTGATATAGAAAGAGAACTACAGGTAGATGAATTCGATACATAGAAATATAAAGATAGATAGATTCAAAGCTATGAATATATATAGAGATGGATGAATAGATGTTAGTGAGAGAGAGAGAGAGAGAGAGAGAGAGAGAGAGAGAGAGAGAGAGAGAGAGAGAGAGAGAGAGAGAGAGAGAGAGAGAGAGAGAGTACTCAAGACTCCAGATCTTGGCTTCCCTCCTGAAGAGAGTTTAAATCAGAGTCCCTTTCTGTCCAGGACATAAAAACCCTTTTTCTGGGTCATAGTCATTGATCGTCAACCATCTCGGTGTTGGCTGTTGGACGTAAGCCATTTCTAGAATGGGATGGGTGAGTTAGGGTTTTCTATAAAGCCAAAACGGGTTTTTTAAGCATCATTTGTGGGCGTCTGTGCTCATTCCATCAGCGTTTTTGTCTAACGCACTCACACACACACACACACACACACACACACACACACACACACACACACACACACACACACACACATAAACATGTTGTAAAAGCGTTTCTTTATCTTGAGCCTCATATATTCCTCATTTCTTCCACATGATCCTATTCTTTCCCCATTATCCCAATTTATTCCCCATTACGCTTCTTCCTTTAATTTTACTATCTATTACCTTCCTGCTTTACTGCCCATTACCGCTGCATTACTTTCTTCCGTATTGCTTTTTCTTTAATAGATAACACACATCTTCTCTCTCTCTCTCTCTCTCTCTCTCTCTCTCTCTCTCTCTCTCTCTCTCTCTCTCTCTCTCTCTCTCTCTCTCTCTCTCCATTTCGTCTTGCAGACCTCACCTAAACTTCTGGTCGTGAGAGAGGAACTTATAATAAAATTCACCAAACTATTAGCGTCAAAACTTGTCAAAAATTTTCCCTCGTGCTTGTAAAAATGAGGAAAGTAAACTGGAAAGGAGAATGGACACACACACACACACACACACACACACACACACACACACACACACACACACCTTATGAACTTTAGCGTCCTTAGAGGACATAGAACCAGTAACATCTATCATCATTATTCATAAGAAGCAGAATACATAAGTATTATCTATCGTATCTTAAGTTTTGTGCTCATTCGTTTCATTGTACTAGAAATCTTTTCATTTCATGTATAACTCATAGATTGAACAGTCTGTTTTTAAGAATTCGTACATTCGAAAGCGAATTTGAAATATAGATACGATTCGCGAAATCAAACAAAAATATAATAGAAATTATATTTTCGTTGCTATTATTTCAAAGTTGTGAGTCACTACTGACTTGTTAAGAACTAAGTTTATGAGAACTTAAGATCTTGTGGGATACGGGGAATAGGTTCGAACGCTGATAATAATACTCCACTCAATAACTAGTTTAGATATTTCCCTTCACTAAGAATATTGAAGAGTTTTAAATGAAGTACAGAAGGCTATAACAGCAAGATCGCGACAGAGGACAGAGGCAGAGGAATAGAATTCACTAAGTATCGCCTCGTGTTCAGTGGATCAACAAAGTTTGGAAGTTGAGTCGAACAAGAGTCGTCTTGAGGGGTCGAATCGTCTTGAGGAGTCGAAGCCTGGCTGGTGGCACACTGCAAGTGGCCACGGGAGAGAGAGGCAGGCAGGCAAGTTGCCAAACCTCACAAGAGACTTATAGAAAGATCGAATAAGAGGTTATGTTTGTGACAGGGTTGTTAAAGAACGTGAATTACGACGCCCACTTCTAATAGCATCACTCAGACAGGGGGTGGGTGGGGGGGGGGGAAGGGAGGGAATTACGGTGATAAAAGAGATGAAAAAGAATGAAGAGAATTTTGCCAAGAAGGAAGGAAGGAAGGGAGAGAGAGAGAGAGAGAGAGAGAGAGAGAGAGAGAGAGAGAGAGAGAGAGAGAGAGAGAGAGAGAGAGAGAGAGAGAGAGAGAACAATGTACATTACTCATAATAAAGAGACAAATACGAAAATATTGAGCAATAAAGATGTCTGATGGATGCTCCACACTGCCTATCCATAGACAGAGAATGATAATGACTTACATCACATATAGATAGTCCATTTGCCTTCCTATCATCCTGGACTGAACATATGACTCATAGAACTTTATCTCTTAGTGGGAAATTTCATTAATGTTCTTCATTATGAATGAAAGCTATTGCTAAGTGAAACACTCACAATAAACGTATAATGATAGTTTAGAATTCGCATAGAAATCGACAATTATATTTTAAGATATAACTGGCCCTTCTCTAATGAGGAAAATCAAGCATAAAAAAACAAACAAACATATTTGTTGTGTTTGCTATGACTGGTGAACATAAAGTCAAACGAGGTCGTCGAATTATACCACTCAGTTGTACAATTACCTTGTTAATGATCTGGTCGCCAAACATAAGGGACCAACTACCCAAGATATGCACCGGCGTGTTTAATTGCCTCGTTACTTCTCCGCTAATGAGGTACTAATGACCCGGGCCCTTACGTTGCCATGGAGAAGATTGCACAGAGGTTGTCGTTATAGGAACGGTTGGTGGAGGTCGTTAATGCCAGCTGTGACGACCAGCCAGAGGAAGGAGTCGGTCCCAAGCCACGACCAGAAGGAAGGTCGTATCTGGGGAACATGTAACATCTGGGGAGCATGGGTCGTATCTGGGGAGCATGGGTCGTATCTGGGGAGCATGTAACATCTGGGGAGCATGGGTCGTATCTGGGGAGCAGGGGTCGTTTCTGGGGAGCGTGGGTCGTATCTGGGGAGTATGGGTCGTATCTGAGGAGCGTGGGTCGTATCTAGGGAGCATGGGTCGTATCTGGGGAGCATGGGTCGTATCTGGGGAGCATGGGTCGTATCTGGGGAGCATGGGTCGTATCTGGGGAGCATGGGTCGTATCTGGGGAGCATGGGTCGTATCTAGGGAGCATGGGTCGTATCTGGGGAGCATGTAATCTCTGGGGAGGAGATGCTATCTACCAACGAGACTGTAAATTACTCTACAAATCAACTAATTTTTTTTTCCTTTTACTCCCTCTTGTAAACAAGAACTCTTTAGGATGTTCAAAAGTTTTTCTTTAATTGGCAGTTATCAAAAGATTTCGCATATCTATAAGCAAGCCTCCCATTCGCCAACAGCCTTGTAATTTAGAGTTTGGATTGGTGGAAAATCTCTTCACATGGGCGAGGGTGGTTGTTAGCACAACTGAGGTACCTTAACATAGCTTCTGTGTCAGCTATGAGCTCAACCATTATCAAGGGAGCAGCCAGTGATCTGCGTGTATCCTTAATGGTGTGTGTGTGTGTGTGTGTGTGTGTGTGTGTGTGTGTGTGCCAAATTGTCGATAACGCCAAAGGACTGGTGATCACATCAAAGCGAAAAGCACAAAGAAAGAAAGAAAAAAAAAGAGAGAGAAAATGTACATCATTATTTTCACCCCAGGATTGAAAAAGGCTGGTGACAGACTTCGTCACAAGCTCTCTGATTGGATGTTCTGAGCCAGTTATGAAGTGACAGGTCTACTTAGCGTTGTAATTTCATTTCAGACGATAATAGCTATTTGCGAAACGCCATCATAGATATCAACCACCATTATCTTCCCTGTATCAACTCTCGCTATTCGAAATTAAAAAAAGAATTGGGTTTCTCGTCCTCTTCAAGTGTGTTTTCGAGTCATATATATATATATATATATATATATATATATATATATATATATATATATATATATATATATATATATATATATATATATATATATATGCATATAAGAGAAAGCTCACTAGTATGTAATATGTCACAGTTGAGAAAATTGTTGCTATGACCACATATTCATGACACACTCAGGTCAAAAAAAAAGGTTAAACCAATTTTTTAGATTTTTCCTTTTTTTTTTTTTTCCTTAGTGATTAATGTCAAGCAATTGAACGATAGGTAACATTCTGCTTTGATTTATTTCTCGACAAACACATAGTTCGCCGATAAACAATGGAACTGCATTGTTAATGAGAGAATGGAATGGTCATTTGTGCTGTTCATGTCTTTTTTGATTGGTCGAATCACTGTCATGAACGGATTAGTGTTAGCCAGACGTAATGATTGGTTGAATCAGCGAGAATAATAGATTAGCATTAGAGTAGGAGAAATGAACACAACAGAGATAACGCTGGTCAACTCAACTGTTAGTGACTGTCGAATTGGCTGCTGTTGGGCCGGCAGCTGATGGGGGCCAGCTTTTAGCAGGACCAATAGACCGAATTGCAGTGGTCCGTGGACTACACGGCTGGACCATTGATGAAGACGATGTTTGGGCCAACTTTACGTCGTCAGTTACTGCCAACAAGTAACATGGCTGGTGATTTGCGAGGGTTGATTAAACCACTCGTTACCTGACTGGGCAAGAGAGAGAGAGAGAGAGAGAGAGAGAGAGAGAGAGAGAGAGAGAGAGAGAGAGAGAGAGAGAGGAATTATACGTCATATTGAACCATGCTGTTGTCCTCAGTAATTAAAAATGGTTTAAAGGGACGCTGGAATTGGATTCTAAATATCTTTTCATATTTTTTGTAATGGCCGTATTGTTATAACGATACACACAATATCAACCCAGGATTTTTTTCTTGGTGAAGATATTATGTAAAAATCACTTATCATGGACTAGTCCCTGACCAAAATATCTTTGGAAGTCGAACAACACAAAGCTCTACGTTTAGGTTATTCCATTTAAACAAAAATATTATGACATTTCATTATAGTAAGAGCGCTTAGATAGATAGATGAATAGATGTATAGATAGATAGATAGGTGATGTACACACAAATGGCTCAAGACCCACTCACACTTGTCGTTTTCTTCCACCAGGTGTTGCCTGCTTGAAGTGCCCCTGTGTTCGCGTGAGGGTGAGGGGTAATGTGACTGCTGGTGTTAACCAGAGAAGCGCACACTTCGTTGCTGTCCCGTGAGGGCAAAGACTCCATGATGATATTGTGGGCGTGAGGGGGTGGACGACTCTCCCCAGCGACCTGCAGGAGAAGTCGTGCCGCCTCTGGAGGCAGGTGGGCGCCGTGCCATGCTGAAGGAAGTCGTGGCGGCACCAACGCTGGAGGAGGCGAGGTAGGGCGGGGCGCTGCGACGAAGATCCACTCTGGATGATTGGGTCGCCTCCCGCCCCACTAGTTCTCACCCACCAGACGAGACCCACTCTGGATGGTGGGGGCGCCTCACACCCGAGCGCTTCCTCACCCCCACGCCATGAGCATCCCGCTGGTGGTCGTGATGTTACTACTGCTGCTGACGATGGTAGGGGCGGTGGCTGGCGAGAAGAGATCTCCCCGGGTCGTCACCACGAAGTACGGCAAGCTGAGGGGCTCCATCCGTGAACTCCCCAACAAACACCTCCGCTCCGTCGAGGTCTTCCTCGGGGTGCCTTACGCCACGCCTCCCATCGGTTCGAACCGGTTCAGCCCGACCAGGACCCCGAGTCACTGGGCTGGGGAGAGGATGGCAGACCAGTACGGCCCTGTGTGCCCGCAGCACCTGCCGGAGCTGTGGGAGAGCGAAGCGGAGGCGGCCATGCCACGTCTGCAACTCCTCCACATACGTCGTCTGGCTAACTACCTGACGCATCAAGCGGAGGACTGCCTCTACCTGAATGTCTATGTCCCTTCCCTGGGTGAGTATGACCCACTCGTTCATCGGCAACTACTTTCTCTCCCTCGTCGAGTTTATCCTTCCCTAGTGAGTACTTTCTCTCTCCTGGTGAGTACTTCCTTCCCTTCCTTCCAGGTGATCTACGATATCCAGAAACTTGATCGTCAAGGTAAAGACAACATTAAATGATATGTATAAAACAGAATTATAGTAGCATGAATTCCAAGGTAGGAAGAAAAGCTGCCAGGACAGACACTAAAAGTAGGTTCCAGGCCCTAGAATCTGGTATGAAGGATAAGACTGGCTTCAAGCCTGACAGCTACTGTTTGGTTTGCTGTTTAAGCACCACGGAAAAAAAACAACGTGACGTCATACACAGCGACGAATTTCGTTGTAGCCAAAGATCTTACTTTGAGATCAATATAGACGATATTAGGATCAACGGATCACTGTTGTGTACAGTCATGGCAAAGTTGAATGATCGAAGAGCACTAGAGTGGAGCAGAGAGAGAGAGAGAGAGAGAGAGAGAGAGAGAGAGAGAGGAACTGCCAGAAAGAACAATCGTAATTCTATCTCGTTCATTTCAGGGACCCCAAGATTTAAATCAGGAACTCTGGCGGGATTGATTTCAAGTATTTGTTGCTAAAGTTTGGTAATAAGATGTTGTCTCCTTCTAGTTCCACGTCTCTCTTCCGTCCTTTGATGGTCCAAACTCATTAAACTTAAGTTAGACGAAAATATTTTTCTGTTGTACAGGCCTCTCGCTTTTAATCACTGCGGAAGTCTGAGAAAAGAAATGATGCCTTGCATGCAGTATGTGCGTGCGTGCGTGCGGGCGTGAGTGAGTTTGCGTGTGTGTATCGTGAAGAATGTGTGTTTGTGCTCGAGCGTTTGCTTGCATCCATTCATTCAGTAAGTCGTAAGTTGTGGCCAGCAGCCACCAAGGGTAGCACTACCCTCCTGGCTTGGTTGGGAGTGTTGAAGTGATGAACCAGAGCCATCTCACACTCCATATCTCAGAATCACTCGCCATAGTTTCCGTCTTAGGCAAACCTAAGCTTACTGGTTTAGGATCAGTACCTTCGCCATCCATACACCTCACACCTAATCTTCCCATCTTTCATCTTTCTGTTTTCACAATGTTTATCTTAATCTTCTTCGTACTGATCATCTGTTGTGCTTGACTACAGCAAGGGCGTCATCAGGTGTTGAGGGATGCCATATGTTTCAAGAGTGGAGAATAAATTCCAGCCACAAAGGACGCATTTATGTCGCTCCTACGCTGGCATATATATATATTGCCACGAATGAAAATGCAATTTAGGCAAAATGTTTTAGCATGTGTCAGCTTATTCGTCCCCGAAAATGACAGGATTTTGGCATTTATTGGCAAAGTGTTGTGATCATTTTGCATTTGAAATTCGTTACTGTGTTCTGGTTAAAGTCACTGGGAAATTCGCATTTGCCCTTTTTTAATTTATTTTCTCTAAAGTGTTCAGTGTGCTGGACACAAACATCGTGACTTTGATTCACTGGAAACTAGGTGAAATTCCATTCGTTGTTCGTCATGTGTTTCAAAATTTGTTTGCGAGGTTAGTTTTCTCAAAAGATTTTAGATCTCACTGTGTTTCCTGCGAGAGAGAGAGAGAGAGAGAGAGAGAGAGAGAGAGAGAGAGAGAGAGAGAGAGAGAGAGAGAGAGAGAGAGAGAGGGAAAGAAAGAGAGAGAGAAAGGGAGAGAAACAAAATGACAGGGGGGGCCAGAAAGCAGCAATACACACAGACACAGGCAACACCCACTCATTCCACGGAACGTCGTAGAGTCGTAAGCCAAGGTCATCAGCTTCCAAATTTGGGTCATCTGCCTCTGATAACCCTCCTCAGAACGAAGTTAATTCTCGTTCATGTCTTGTTTTTCTCTGGTGGCGTTGCCTTGGAAACCCTGACCCTCAGAATAATATTCTAGGAATTTTTCTCCAAGTCATATGCTTATAAACAGGTTGTTTGTGTGTGTGAGGCCGCTTGGGCAAGCATTAGTGTTTAATTTTCTGTAATACCTGTGGGCGGATGGTCATATACAGGACATGGAATGCAAGTTCGTGTGACGTTAGGGTGATGTTTGTGTGTATGTGTGTGTGTGTGTGTGTCTGCCTCCCGTTGTCGTCTTGCTTTTGAAATTGTATTTTTATGAAGGATTAAAAAGCACACAGACACACACAGACACAGACACAGACACACACACACACACACACAGATACACACAGACATAGATACACCAACCCACACATACACACACCCACACCCAACAGCCACGTACACACACACACACACACACACGCACAAACACACACACACACAAACACACAGATACACACCGACACAGATACACCAACCCAGACACACACACACCCACACCCAACAGCCACGTACACACACACAAACACACACGCACACACACACACACACACACACACACACACACACACACACACAAACACACAGATACACACAGACACAGACACACCAACCCACACACACTCACACCCACACCCACAGCCACGTACACACACACAAACACACACACACACACACACACACACACACACACAGATACACACAGACACAGACACACCAACCCACACACACCCACACCCACAGCCACACACACACACACACACCACACACACATCAAAAGATTTCTATTCTGCACTTGTACGCCATAACGGATAAATGACAACATAGACTGGAAAGTCTTTTCCTTTTTAAGCTATTGTTGAGATCTGAAAAGCTTTTGAGGTTAACACCCAGACTCGAGGACTACTTTGGCCACCGTCTAAAAGTTGAAAGGTCTTGTGTCCCATATAGAATCTAGAATTTAGAAACTTGTGGCTAACCTTCTAGAAACTGGAAGTTATGAGTTACTTCATAACTTGGGGGAAAAAGAATTCTTTCTATGAGTTCTGTGAGCTACCGTAACTCATAGAAAGTGGCTCCTGTGTTCTGACGAAAGAAGGAACACACAGTGAGTGAGCTGGCTTCGCAGTGTCTCACTTTATTGTATATAGAACGTGCAGTGAAGACTGTGGCTGGGCAGTGACTCTGGAAGACTGCCAGTACGGTGTCTCTACAGTGTGTTAAGTCTAGATGACACTGCCAGTGCTCAGTGCCAAGAGAAATTCAATTTTTTTTCCCCTCTCTCTCAGTGATAGCGCACTGCAACACCCCCCCTATCCCACTCTGAGCCCGCCCAGCTTTTTAGCCCTCCACTCATCGATCTTCGAAGCTTGAAGCCCGCATGACATCTCTGCTCTACGCTAAGCTTTAGGTAAACCAAGCTGCCAGGGATTGGGCTGAACAGATGTATATTGCGAGTGCCTAGAATGTTGACTTGCATTCGTATGAGATCAAAAAGGACATAAATTCTACCAAATGGGACTTCTTATGGCTAAGGAAAGGCTTGGCTATACCGTGGAAGATAGAATACTTCTATATTTTTGATTAGTAATGAGAAAATCACTTGATTGAGATAACGTCTGACACATTCTTGATAACCATGAGTTACAAAATCATGGGTATGTACACAAGGATTCGAACTGGATCCCAGGAGAAAAAACATAGAAAGAGGTTCAATGGTATTTCGTTCAAGTGTTACATAATTGCTGCAGGAGGGACAAATCAATGATCATTTCTCATGTGATTTAGTTATCTTGCTCGGTTGATCCTGTGTTACGCTCTTGATTATATCTTATTTGAGCTCTGTTGCAGGGCTGTGTTGGTATGGGGTGAGTTGTACTGATAGATGTTCTTATATATTCGATGTTTTCTTTGGTGTGTGTGTGGGTGTGTGTGTGTGTGTGTGTGTGTGTGTGTGTGTGTGTGTGTGTAGGTGTGCGAGTTGGTGCGTGTGTTTGTGTGTATGTGTCTCCGTCTGTGTTTGTGTTGTTATAATGTACCTATATATGCTAGAAAGTGAATGATAAGAGAAGCTAGAATGACCACAAGAAGATGCAAAAACAAAAGACGACGTTATTATATATTCGACCTTATCACTTCAGAACGAACTGCAGACAATGGCGTTTCTAGATTGAGTTCTGAAACATTTTTAGAATAATTAGTATATTTACTTTCCACCAGAATGTGTCTTCTCAATAGCATTTCCTACGGCTGAGTACGCTACATTAATTATGTAATTTCACTCACCATTTTTTTTGGCTTGGTCAACTTATTTTCATTTTGGAACGTTTCTCTGTCAGTGTTTGAGGAATGACTTATATATAAGGGTACAAACATAGCGAGGAGAGTTTTATTATTTCGTGCTCTCCTGCATCATTTGATACACTTATTCTGGGTTCGAACCCCGTTAAGGTCATTTAAGGATATTGTGTTGCAAAAGGATGGAAAACCAGTTAGGTAGGTATATTTACTTATAGTTACCATGTATGTAGATTTATATATATATCTATATTATGGTAAAGCAGATGTATATGATGTATATAGATTTATATATATTTCTATATTATGGTAAAGCAGATGTACATGATGTGTATAGATGTATATATATTTCTGTATCATGGTAAAGCAGATGTATATGATGTATATAGATTTATATATATTTCTATATTATGGTAAAGCAGATGTATATGATGTATATAAAAGTAATCCTATAATAATACCCTTGTAAAGCTAAAGAATATTATCCTCCTCTTTTGATACGACAGTACGACTTTTGAGGACGATCGGTACGACCCTTAGACAGGATAGTACGACCCTTCAAAGTATGATGACGTGACACACATTCTTGACCTGATCCTTAACGTCAAGGGTTAGGTCAAGGGTCACACCGGTCGTGCTCAAGGGCCACAACGTTGTGTTCGAAGAGGTGAAGGAAAGAGTTTGAAAAAGAGGTATATTGACCAACCCTTTCTCCTGTCTCCCTCCCCCTACAGTAGCGGATACAACGGGCCACCGCGCTCTGCCTGTGGTCGTCTACATACACGGCGAGAGCTTCGAATGGGGAGCCTCAAACCCATACGACGGCTCGGTCTTAGCTGCATACGGGGAGGTGATCGTCATTACCGTGAATTATCGTCTGGGTCCTCTAGGTGGGTCACTGAACCTCTTTTGTTTTCTGTCACTGAACCTCCTCTTTTGTTTTCTGTCACTGAATCTCTTTTGTTTTCTGTCACTGAGCCTTTTTTGTTTTCTGTCACTGAATCTCTCTTGTTTTCTGTCACTGAACCTCTTTTTTTGTTTTCTGTCACTTTATGATCAGTTTATCATCTACTTGAGTCATATCATCTACTTCAGTCACTTTATGATCAGTTTATCATCTACTTCAGTCACTTTATGATCAGTTTATCATCTACTTCAGTCACTTTATGATCAGTTTATCATCTACTTCAGTCACTTTATGATCAGTTTATCATCTACTTCAGTCACTTTATGATCAGTTTATCATCTACTTCAGTCACTTTATGATCAGTTTATCATCTACTTCAGTCACTTTATGATCAGTTTATCATCTACTTCAGTCACTTTATGATCAGTTTATCATCTACTTCAGTCACTTTATGATCAGTTTATCATCTACTTCAGTCACTTTATGATCAGTTTATCATCTACTTCAGTCACTTTATGATCAGTTTATCATCTACTTCAGTCACTTCATGTTCAGTTTATCATCTACTTCAGTCACTTTATGATCAGTTTATCATCTACTTCAGTCACTTTATGATCAGTTTATCATCTACTTCAGTCACTTTATGATCAGTTTATCATCTACTTCAGTCACTTTATGATCAGTTTATCATCTACTTCAGTCACTTTATGATCAGTTTATCATCTACTTCAGTCACTTTATGATCAGTTTATCATCTACTTCAGTCACTTTATGATCAGTTTATCATCTACTTCAGTCACTTTATGATCAGTTTATCATCTACTTCAGTCACTTTATGATCAGTTTATCATCTACTTCAGTCACTTTATGATCAGTTTATCATCTACTTCAGTCACTTTATGATCAGTTTATCATCTACTTCAGTCACTTTATGATCAGTTTATCATCTACTTCAGTCACTTTATGATCAGTTTATCATCTACTTCAGTCACTTTATGATCAGTTTATCATCTACTTCAGTCACTTTATGATCAGTTTATCATCTACTTCAGTCACTTTATGATCAGTTTATCATCTACTTCAGTCACTTTATGATCAGTTTATCATCTACTTCAGTCACTTTATGATCAGTTTATCATCTACTTCAGTCACTTTATGATCAGTTTATCATCTACTTCAGTCACTTTATGATCAGTTTATCATCTACTTCAGTCACTTTATGATCAGTTTATCATCTACTTCAGTCACTTTATGATCAGTTTATCATCTACTTCAGTCACTTTATGATCAGTTTATCATCTACTTCAGTCACTTTATGATCAGTTTATCATCTACTTGAGTCATATCATCTACTTCAGTCACTTTATGATCAGTTTATCATCTACTTGAGTCATATCATCTACTTCAGTCACTTTATGATCAGTTTATCATCTACTTCAGTCACTTTATGATCAGTTTATCATCTACTTCAGTCACTTCATGTTCAGTTTATCATCTACTTCAGTCACTTTATGATCAGTTTATCATCTACTTGAGTCATATCATCTACTTCAGTCACTTCATGTTCAGTTTATCATCTACTTCAGTCACTTTATGATCAGTTTATCATCTACTTCAGTCACTTTATGATCAGTTTATCATCTACTTCAGTCACTTTATGATCAGTTTATCATCTACTTCAGTCACTTTATGATCAGTTTATCATCTACTTCAGTCACTTTATGATCAGTTTATCATCTACTTCAGTCACTTTATGATCAGTTTATCATCTACTTCAGTCACTTTATGATCAGTTTATCATCTACTTCAGTCACTTTATGATCAGTTTATCATCTACTTCAGTCACTTTATGATCAGTTTATCATCTACTTCAGTCACTTTATGATCAGTTTATCATCTACTTCAGTCACTTTATGATCAGTTTATCATCTACTTCAGTCACTTTATGATCAGTTTATCATCTACTTCAGTCACTTTATGATCAGTTTATCATCTACTTCAGTCACTTTATGTTCAGTTTATCATCTACTTCAGTCACTTTATGTTCAGTTTATCATCTACTTCAGTCACTTTATGATCAGTTTATCATCTACTTCAGTCACTTTATGATCAGTTTATCATCTACTTCAGTCACTTTATGATCAGTTTATCATCTACTTCAGTCACTTTATGATCAGTTTATCATCTACTTGAGTCATATCATCTACTTCAGTCACTTCATGTTCAGTTTATCATCTACTTCAGTCACTTTATGATCAGTTTATCATCTACTTCAGTCACTTCATGTTCAGTTTATCATCTACTTCAGTCACTTTATGATCAGTTTATCATCTACTTCAGTCACTTTATGATCAGTTTATCATCTACTTCAGTCACTTTATGATCAGTTTATCATCTACTTCAGTCACTTTATGATCAGTTTATCATCTACTTCAGTCACTTTATGATCAGTTTATCATCTACTTCAGTCACTTTATGATCAGTTTATCATCTACTTCAGTCACTTTATGATCAGTTTATCATCTACTTCAGTCACTTCATGTTCAGTTTATCATCTACTTCAGTCACTTTATGATCAGTTTATCATCTACTTCAGTCACTTTATGATCAGTTTATCATCTACTTCAGTCACTTTATGATCAGTTTATCATCTACTTCAGTCACTTTATGATCAGTTTATCATCTACTTCAGTCACTTTATGATCAGTTTATCATCTACTTCAGTCACTTTATGATCAGTTTATCATCTACTTGAGTCATATCATCTACTTCAGTCACTTCATGTTCAGTTTATCATCTACTTCAGTCACTTTATGATCAGTTTATCATCTACTTCAGTCACTTTATGATCAGTTTATCATCTACTTCAGTCACTTTATGATCAGTTTATCATCTACTTCAGTCACTTTATGATCAGTTTATCATCTACTTCAGTCACTTTATGATCAGTTTATCATCTACTTCAGTCACTTTATGATCAGTTTATCATCTACTTCAGTCACTTTATGATCAGTTTATCATCTACTTCAGTCACTTTATGATCAGTTTATCATCTACTTCAGTCACTTTATGATCAGTTTATCATCTACTTCAGTCACTTTATGATCAGTTTATCATCTACTTCAGTCACTTTATGATCAGTTTATCATCTACTTCAGTCACTTTATGATCAGTTTATCATCTACTTCAGTCACTTTATGATCAGTTTATCATCTACTTGAGTCATATCATCTACTTCAGTCACTTTATGATCAGTTTATCATCTACTTCAGTCACTTTATGATCAGTTTATCATCTACTTCAGTCACTTTATGATCAGTTTATCATCTACTTCAGTCACTTCATGTTCAGTTTATCATCTACTTCAGTCACTTTATGATCAGTTTATCATCTACTTCAGTCACTTTATGATCAGTTTATCATCTACTTCAGTCACTTTATGATCAGTTTATCATCTACTTCAGTCACTTTATGATCAGTTTATCATCTACTTCAGTCACTTTATGATCAGTTTATCATCTACTTCAGTCACTTTATGATCAGTTTATCATCTACTTCAGTCACTTTATGATCAGTTTATCATCTACTTCAGTCACTTTATGATCAGTTTATCATCTACTTCAGTCACTTTATGATCAGTTTATCATCTACTTCAGTCACTTTATGATCAGTTTATCATCTACTTCAGTCACTTTATGATCAGTTTATCATCTACTTCAGTCACTTTATGTTCAGTTTATCATCTACTTGAGTCATATCATCTACTTCAGTCACTTCATGTTCAGTTTATCATCTACTTCAGTCACTTCATCTTCAGTTTATCATCTACTTCAGTCACTTTATGATCAGTTTATCATCTACTTGAGTCACTTTCCCTATACTAACAGGAGGTTTCACCAGAGAGAACACCGTTATTATCCCTTCCCTCCCACATTACTTGCTGGGAATAATGGTAAACACCGAGGGCGACGTTACTCATCCATCTTGCTGACGGTGTTGTGGGAGTTTCTTAACAGCGGTGTAATGATTCTCGTAATTCATCTCATATAATTCCCAAGACAAACCCAATTTTAAAAGCCATATTTTTCCTCTTGTTATTAAATTTCACAGCACGAGCCCCTAACTCTTTCCCTGATTAAAGATGTCGAGAATAATGACAGAGACAATAAGGGATTTTATTTTCTTTATCTGGTGCAAGGTTAGTGGGAGTGAAATTTTCACTTAGTTTGTAGTTATTCTTGGATAAATCAAAATGCATCAGCCTATATACGTACACGTCTGGACTATAAGGTTACCGATACAGTAAGAAATTAGTATTATATGGTTCACAACATCCAACAAGTGTATTAAACGAAGCTCACACTCAACCAGGGAAGTATCGAACACCATCATACCAACAGACTACTGGCCCTGTGTCAACACTACCAATACATACCAGCTGAAGTACTATCATTTATCTTCACTAGAGAATATGATGCTATATTGTTTGGTTCAAACTGTGTAAGATAATGAATCCCTTTTTTTTCCCCCCACCACTGGTATGGGTAGCAGGCGGTAAAGGGGGCTGTACATGGCGACGAGCTCCCCTTCGTGTTTGGGGCGCCCTTGGTGGGAGAACTTGGGGTCTTCGCTGGCAACTGGAGTCGCCAGGACCAGATGGTGTCGGAGGCTATGCTCACTTACCTCACCAACTTCGCTAAGACTGGGTGAGGCGAACGAACTATGAGCTAACATAAATATTAAACAGGTTCCATGACGCATCTGGTTATGCCAGTGATGGAGAAGTATAATATATAGATTGATGACGAAGGTGATGATGCACTTTTCTGTCTACGATGTGTCATAACTCAGTAATGTTGTGCACAGTGGCTGATTATACACCTGGGGTAGAGGAATGAATAGTGAATGGTCCTACTCCCCCAGGCAGTGTTCTAAGTCCTCTACAGCTGTTTCACAGGGACCTTTGGTGAATTGGTGGCCAGAGTAACTGAATGTTGATATAATGACATATAGAAAGCATATAACTGTGTTGTTTGTATATTTATTATAAAGATGTTTTGCGTAGTTTTATCATGTTTTGTTGGAATCTATATGAAAGTGGTATTCTACTAGGATCTTTTCCATTATTCCTCCATTTCATTAGTTTAATCACCAGAAGCAGCTTAGGGAATTTGATCTTCTTATGAATACTTACGGTAATCGTAACTCCAACACATTTATTGTAAATATTGATATGATATCTCATTTAACCAAGACTGTTTAACTAGAGAAATACAGGCAATTCCACTGATATCCAACCTCCCTCCGTTCTGCAGACTCTTATCTAGAATCTAATGATAATGATATGATACCTGAAATGACCTCTCCATTCACGTGACCTCTGACCTCACGTGGCTTATCCTCTCTCACAGGAACCCAAATTTCCTGAAGACTCAAGACATGCACATCACAGTGGGAGAGAAGAGCCGCTTCCTTAACCTCAAGTGGGATAAATACGACCCAATCTATCAAAAATACTTACTAATTAGTAAGTGGCGTACGACTGTCTGAGTGGATGATGGTTTAGGATCTTTCAGTTTTCTCATTGGTCTTCAGTTATCTTGCAGGGGTTTTTGATCGTCTAAGTGGGATATGATTGGCTGAATGAAACTCGATTGCCTATCTGAACTTTCAATGTCTTATTACATTCCATCAAAGTGGACTTTAATCGTATTAGTCGAATATGATTATAGAACATCTCTGCAGAGTACAAGATCACTTGATCTGTTATATACCCCAGATGAAGTGAGTGAATAGAGACATATAGATATGCTTAAGTGTATCTAAAAGTACGAAGCTTCTAACGATCATATACATTTGCAAAATAGAAGACCATATAAACTGTTCTGTACCTTGTACAAAGGAAAACTGAATACACACTTACACAAACACTTTGAGGCGTGACTGATATAACGTTTTGAATCACATAACTTGTATATGAGGCTCAAACTGATATGATTTTTCACAAAACTTGTACGTAAACATTACCTACACACACACACACACACACACACACTCACTGCCCAGTACGAGTGTAGTGTGGTCGAAATTGCCTTCTAGTGTAGTATCACCTGAATACTGGATAATGTATTTGATTATCACAATGAAAATTAGTTTATTAATGGTATAGATTATTTTGATAGGTTGGAATTTATTCATTAGGGTGAAGATTACTTTGTTAGGATCAAAATTAGTGAATTAGGGGAAAACAATTAGTTTCGTTTCAGTGTTTTATGTCAATGTATTAATTTTTCTTGCTCTATGACAATAGTTTTGAGGATATATGCCACGTATTCATTGTTCTTTTTCTACTGGAATTCTGGTAGCATTTCCAACCAGTGTGGCTGGTTGTGTAGAAGTCTTTGGTTGGTTGTCTCAAAGAGTTGTGTTTGCGGAGACATCTCTGGTCGAGGGTTACAGGCTGTGTGGTTGTGTAAGCGTTCCTTGACTGGTAGTTTCTAGGCTGTGTGGTCGTTCTGTATGGTCGTGTTAACGTCGTTAGATAGTAGTAATGTTCCTGTTCTCTCAGGTACCCGACCTCGGCTCCGGGACCACTACAGGGCGCACCAGCTGGCCCTGTGGACCTGGCTAGTGCCCCAGCTGCAGAGGGTGGGGCGACAGGAGTTCTTGATCCTCCGCGATCCAGAGTCTGAGGAACTGGCTGCCGAGGACCAGCTACAGGAGCTGTCGGTCGTGCACCACCTCTTCACCGACCACGACGACCCCGCGTTGTACTCGGGCATGGTACGACCCCTTCAGCACATGGCGGGTCATTACATCTTACCCTCGACGACCACCACTACGACCCCGCCACCACACACCACCACTACGCCTTCAGTATTCTCGCGCCTCTTCACCACGCCGCGGTACCCGTACCGTGACGGAGGGCAGCGCCCTCCGCCAGACGTGCCGATCAATGTCACAGCTCACGCAGAAGCGACAATGCCAGAGGGCGTCGACTACATAGCTTACTCAACCGCTCTGTCGGTCACGATCGCCATCGGCGTCTCGCTCCTGATCTTGAACATCCTAATCTTCGCCGGGGTGTACTATCAGCGCGACCGGTCGCGCCTTGGAGACAAACAGGAGCAACAGAGCCAACAGAACAGCCAGAGCAGCAGCGAACAACAGATGGCAGCTATTAGCTCAGCGTCAGGCCCTATATTAGGGTCAACCATAAACCTGGAGGTGACGAAGCCTCCGCTGACGGCGACGTCGTCGCTGAAGGCTCCTCCTCCCTCGCCCCTGAGCAACACCCAGGCCTTCACCCACATCTCCGAGTGCCCGCCCGCCTTCGCTGACACACCCGTCAGTCTGGAGGCGGGTGGGCACTGTGTGGCCGTAGCTCCACCCACGATACCGAACGGCAGCGCTACTCTGGTGGGTAGCCAGCAGCAACAGCAACAGCAGCAACAGCAGCAGCAACAGCAGCAGCAACAGCAGCAGCACAAACAGATGACTCTCCCACGGCCGCCACCACCGCCCCGTTTCTTGCCTGCTGAGTCTCAACCTCTGCTACCGGTACACGTACCGGCTCCCCCCAGGGGCAAGATTCCTCCATACGAGGAACTGAGAGTATGATGGCGGCGCCCTCTGGTGACGGTGCTATCTGCCGCTGAGCACCTTCAAGGGGGCGGCTCCACCACGATCACCGTGCCCTTGGCCAGCAGCCCTCTAGACCAGCAGCACCACCATCACCACGCACAGGTAGTTGACTACTATGGAGGCACATTCTACGACGGGCGGGACATGACGACGTCGTTCCGTGGCGACGAACCCGTCGTCGTGTTACCGCCAGGGCTGGACACTGCTGCCGGGAGCTCGTCTACGTGGCCTCGTAAGGCCCGTGGTCCACGCACCTTCCCAGAGGGCGACCCTACATGTCTGCAGCTGAAGTCAGATGGAACGCCTCCGTACTCCTAGCAATAACCTCCTAGGTGGGACTAGGGACGTCTTGTGTGGTAGTGATGATAATCACAGAACAAGAAAAAAAGAGTTTTTTTGGGGGGGAACTTGGATGGAGACTGCTACAGCGCTCACACTTATATTTACACCTTTATTAATAACTTTTCAGAACCCTGTCTATGTGAAAGTGTGCACTTTTTATATGTATGTGAATTATGATTGTGTAAAATACGTGTACATATTACTCAGATGATCTATTGACATGTTGCAGATTCAAATGTTTTCAATAAAACTTGCTAGTAAAATGGAGTTTGGCATGAGCCTTAATCTCTAAGACCTGTGTTATGGATCATGAATAGTGGAACCGCTTCTCATCTCGGCCAACGTCAAAGACGGGAAGTAAAGAAACAGATGTGAAATGAATTCACTAATAGCAGTCACTATGTTGGGTCATTACCATTAACTAGTTTCTCTGTTACGTAGCTGGTACAGGATGACCAGCTGTATCTGGTTACCACATCTCCCATTTCCCGCCGGCGATATTGTGAATAACTTTTGTCACTGTTACAGCCATACATCCCGGCGCTGCTCTGGTCAGTACCCCTAGTCATCGTCCCTAAACCTAATGCTAAAGTGATGAGGTTTCTCTCAACAGAACTACTTATTTATGTAACCATTATTCTGTCCACACTTCTTGACATGGCTATGAGGTTATTTTCTGTTATTCACATCATTCTATGCATTCATGGACGATGTCTTACCATTACTTCCCTTGTCATATCTCTAGGCAATATTCTTCGTAATCTACTTGGCTTTATGACCCTTTCTATCTCAAGTTAATCTCTGTTCAACATTACGGCAGCTCCAGCTAGCAGTGCCATTGTCTCAATTCCTTCCGGATCATCCACAAACCTTTAAGAGAAACTCATGTCAATACAAACAAAACAGGGGAATTTCAGGAGTACCATAATGGTAATGTAAACAGGCCACGAGTCTTCAGAGAAACTTGATTTCCATATATCTTCTCCTCTTCCATTTCCTAATTCCACACCTTGATCAGTAACACGAAATATTATCATTATTCTCCGATTACTTCTCGTAATGACTGGTGTTCCAGATTCCTGTCGTTACTCATGTCTACATTGCTTGCACCATTTCTGGTGCTATTTCCAGGTTGCTGTGTCACGCCATAAACAGGAGTGGGGGTTGACCAGCTAGCCAGCCGAGGTATGGACTGTGTCTCGTAACATATGTTGCCCAATATTCCTGTCACTTTCACGACCATTTATATTGTTTCCACTAATCTGATACGTCCTTGTTGGTCAGTCGCTGCAGCGTGGATTTATGCAGTGAATGTTTGAAGTCCAAGTCAGAGCTGGAGTGCAGAGGACAAGGCATTTCTTTCTACTGATGGAGGACGTTCATCATGGTGAGTTGGTCAGCGTCGGTGCCCGTGAATCTACACACAGGGGGCTTTTTAGGTATCGAGACCGAGTTGTCCACGTCCGTAGTGGACGGTAATCTGAGGAGAGAGAGAGAGAGAGAGAGAGAGAGAGAGAGAGAGAGAGAGAGAGAGAGAGAGAGAGAGAGAGAGAGAGAGAGAGAGAGATGAAAAATAAGCCATCTTAAGTGTTCACAGCGTAATTAACCATTGAAGACATTCATGGCTGGCTTAATGCTGTTTCAGAATGAGAGGAAATGTCTTTGAGGAAAAAAGAAAGAAGAAAATAAACAAAAACAAAGAAAGGCACTTATAATCTAAGTGCCTTTCTTCCAATATCTACTTCTAGTATTATACCATGTATTGACACGTTTCTGAGAGAGATAAGTTTTTACAATAACATAATCCTGGCCAAAGAATAAGCAGAAGTTCCACTATATCATACATAATGTTCACACAAACCCTATCAAACACGTTATCTTCATTAATTTCAATATTGGATTAATCATCTGTACGTCACATACATAATTATTGGTTAAAACAACTTTAGAGAGATGAAGAATTAGGTCTCATCTCGACATTCAAGATTAATCTACTCTCTCATTTATGTTTCATAACTTGACCCTCCAACTCTGGGATCACATAAGCGAGGGAGACAACCAAGTAAGGATTTGTATCAGGTGAACTGGACTTGACTGGTTGGTGTACACAGTGTACTGGTGGTTTATGATGGCTGTCACGTGTAGTGGGAGAAGAAGGACTGAGGCGAGTGAGGGTGATAAAGTAATGATAAAACCACGCTTGGATCTGAAACTTTTGAGGCAATATATTGAGAGAGGAGGAATGTTGCCACTGTCATAGGTCCATAATGGAGGAGCAGTGCGAAGACAACGATTGTTGTATGGGCAATGTTGTGGGGAAACATTAAGAACAATGCTAAGACAGCACAAAAGGAAATATTGGCATTATTTTGGTTATAGACTACACCAGGAGCAGTGCCAAGATTACATAAAATGAAAATGGGAACTGTTTTGGGTCAGAAAAAAACGACGAAAAGCGTCAAGACAATAGAAGATGGATATTGGTACTGCTGTGAATATACCTCACACCAGAGAGAGTGCCAAGAAACACATAGAAGCTACTGTCACTGCTACAGGTCTGGCACAGATGAGGAGCAGCGCAAAGATCACACAGACAGAATATTGGCCTTGTGACGAGCCTGGCACTGAGTGTTGAGTGCTTCACAAACAGTAGCGTCGCCTTAATGAATTAGTTGGAGGGGAAGGAACCGAGCCGGGCCATGCAAACAAACCCACTGGAGGCATGCAAACAAGCCAACGTGCGTCACGTAAACAAATCCAGCAAAGCCATGCCTACGTCGCAACAAAAAGTACACCAGATTTATATCTACAAAGTCCACGAAACTGAGTAAACAAACCACGTCGAAGCCATGGTCAAAACCAAGTGGAGTCATACGAACAAACCTGACTAAAGTCACGCAAACCCAATCACTAAAATCACGAAAGAAAACCCAGCAATGACAAGGAAAAACAAAGCCAACAACCCTGCTATCAAACCTACCAGTGACGTGTAAACAAAGCTACAAGTCCTATGCAAACAAGGTCAACCTAACTACGCAAAGAAATATATAGGAACCACTCAAATAAACCCTATAAACAGTCCTTCAAGGTTTAGTAATGGGGTAGTCTATCATAATCAAGGGTCGTCACGTCGTGCTCAAGGGTCGTACCGTCGTGCTCAAGGGTCGTCACGTCGTGCTCAAGGGTCGTCATGTCGTGCTCAAGGGTCGCAACGTCGTGCTCAAGGGTCGTCACGTCGTGCTCAAGGGTCGTACCGTCGTGCTCAAGGGTCGTACCGTCGTGCTCAAGGGTCATACCGTCGTGCTCAAGGGTCATACCGTCGTGCTCAAGGATCGTACCGTCGTGCTCAAGGGTCGTACCCTCGTGCTCAAGGGTCGCAACATCGTGCTCAAGGGTCGTACCGTCGTGCTCAAGGGTCGTACCTTCGTGCTCAAGGATCGTAACGTCGTGCTCAAGGGTCAAAGTCGTGCTCGAGTTGTCAACAAGGTCGAACAGAATATTATAAATACTAAAACACTCTCCAACAAAAATATAAACACGTTTTATTCCAAAGTGATACTTCAGGTACAAAATCACAGCTACTTTGTCATATACTTAAAAGAACCAAATGCTATATCATTCCTGAGTGCAAGTCATATACTA
The DNA here is from genome assembly GCF_036320965.1 of Panulirus ornatus. Classification (NCBI taxonomy): domain Eukaryota; kingdom Metazoa; phylum Arthropoda; class Malacostraca; order Decapoda; family Palinuridae; genus Panulirus; species Panulirus ornatus. Next base: position 6,991,438 of record NC_092296.1, read on the forward strand.
TCATCAATATGACCCAAAAGATACATCAGTCCTGAATATATTTCATATACCGCTTGTCATCTATGTCATATATAGCTTGATCATATACCGCTATAAACCTAAGGTATGCTGATGTCAAGCCTTCCTAAAATGAGGTAGATATATTAGCCAGTGAGCCAGCAGCCCAGACAAGGTTTGTGGCTTCGGTAATTCCCAGCACGCAAGGTGTGAGTCATGGCTGAAGGTAAATACTGAGGCCCAAGGTACAGGTAAGTGCTTTTTCCCATTAGCTCGTGATCAGGGTATATACGTCTTGGTGACGCGTTCACCTGTGGGGGGGCGGGCTGCTGTAGGCAGAGGTGTACCCCACCACCCACTCCACTCACTCTCTCTCTCTCTCTCTCTCTCTCTCTCTCTCTCTCTCTCTCTCTCTCTCTCTCTCTCTCTTTCCTTCCGGATCCAAATAACAAAACCAGTCGTTAATCAAAAAGGGGGATCTGCCAGAGGACAGACTTCACCGGGATGAAAATAACAAGGAATTACCTTCAAAAAAATCATGACATCAAAATACACAAAGTTCTTCAACGCTTCTGACATCACCGCAACGCGTTCGACGTCATCAACATCACAACACAGATCACAACACTTCATAACCTACCCAGTTTCCACTCTCAAGCCAAACACCAGTTTCTCAGTTACAGGTACCTAGTTACCTTTACATAAGCCCCACTACTGCATTAACAACACACAGAATCACCACTACAATAGCCACTGACACCACCACAATACCCTCACGTAACTCCCCCTCAAAGCACCTATACACATTATCAGCTCAATGGATTCTATACTCTATATCCTCTTACCACAATACCTATGGTGAAAACTCGTCTTCTTGGAACTATATAAATGACACTACGGCTATAACTCAGGTGTGTGTCGTAGGCTTACACACACACACACACACACACACACACATATATATATATATATAAATATATATATATATATATATATATATATATATATATATATATATATATATATATATATATATATATATATATATATATATATATTCATGACACCATCAAAGCACTATCCTCTTTAAACTATGATCTATATTGATAAAACTGTAACTCAGCAATATTGTCTTCACGTCGTGGGTAAATGGACCATAAAGAAACTAACATTATCTTCAGCATATCCTTCTGTGTGAGGCACACCATAATCCAGCACCATAGTTATCATCATACCCTATAATGTTATGAGAGACAGACAAACACGATCTTATCATAATCTGTAGTGAGGACATCATAGTCAAACATTATCTTTACCTCACTATCACAGATACACTATACTCAGAGTATTCTCTCACTCTTTCACCATAGCTTGGTCTTGTATACTATCCTCCAACACTATATTTGCCACCATATATTCCATAGTCATAGCACCATAGGTAATACCACCATTGCAATAAGGAGACCATGGTACCATATTTATATAATGGTATGTAGTGAGTTCACTATATCATATGAGTAAATGCCATAATGCTATCTTAAGTATTGAATAATCCTATGACGTTGTGGAATAAACTGAGGCTTTTAGACCCGCCCGATAGTTAGGTAATGGCCTGTAGTTAGTGGCTTGGTGTGATTCACTCTTTGCATTGTTCACAATCTTTATTGCTCACTCGCGTGTCAGTTGATGTTTTGTTCCTAGATTGTGAAAAAAATGTTCAGCGAATTACCATTGATTTCGTTCACACGAATTTTACCGTATATATATATATATATATATATATATATATATATATATATATATATATATATATATATATATATATATATATATATATATATATATATTCCTATGTTGTAATGGCAGTAAATAGGTTGTACACTGTAGTACACGGATAACTCTTCATCATGAAACACTGCATAAAAAGGTTCATGTAAAGGGAAAGGGGAAACGGTGTCATTTAGTCATGCAATAAGAGGTTGTCAATGGAGGGAGGAATGTGTAATGTAATCCTTTGTTTGGTTAATGTAGATTCCATTTGAGGGTTGTGTATCTCTGTAAGCTGACCGGGGCCTGAAAGTTTCTGTTTTAATTACCTTAACGTAAATTCCTCACAGTTCATTAATTTGTCAAAGGAAGGAAGAGCAGGTCTGTGTTATCTGCACACTATTATCAGAATGTTTATCTAATTTACAGGTTTTGTTTGATATCTTTAGAACGGCTATCACATTTTCATGCTTACGTTCTATGTCGTTAAAACGGATACCGTATTTTCAGGTTATGATAGATAAATTTCCAGAACATATTTAGATGATTATATAAAGACACTATGTTAGATAAAGACCTTGTGTTAGATTAAGACTCTATGTTAGATAAAGACTCTATGTTAGATAACGATTCTATGTCTTCTTTGTAATGACACGATTATGATATCACGGATACAGAAGCCATGGACTTTTGCCCCTGTATCTTTTTTTCTCTCTTATGAACCAAGTCTGCAAACACCCGAGATGCCTAGACTGTTCTCTTCAGTAATTTTTTTCTCCTCATATTCTTATTCTTCCTTTCGTCCGACATGACCACAATTGGGAATGATTTTACATTTGTGTGTGTGTGTGTGTGCGTGTGTGTGTGTGTATGTGTGTGTGTGTGTGTGTGTGTGTGTGTGTGTGTGTGCGTGTGTGTGGCTCTTTGCTTCACGCACGCAAACCTTCATTATTTCAACTTTGCATTTACCAGGAATGTTTCTGCTTGAGTTTGTTTTCCCTGAATGAATTTGCAGGCACATGCCTGCAGCGTCCATTTGTTTACTTTAGTCTTTAAATACTGGATATAAATCGGGTTTGAATGTTAATGTATCCGTTCATATGATTGCTTCTCTCTCTCTCTCTCTCTCTCTCTCTCTCTCTCTCTCTCTCTCTCTCTCTCTCTCTCTCTCTCTCTACTGGTCTTCAGTCTCAAGGGTGAGATGGAAGATGGCCTAGATGAGCTTCAAGCCAAGCTAGTGGGCCACAGGGAACCAGGACGGCTGGAGTGTGGATTTCAGAAGTCAATGAGGGCTTTGAATCTAGAACACGAAGTCCCTGGAAGGCTGGAAAGCGAAACGAGGTTTTTTGAAAGGCTGGAAGGTAGACCATTGAATCCATAGAGGACTGGGAGGTGTAACAAAGTGTCTTTAAAAGCCTGGAACTAAACAAGGAGTTATGTGGAAGGCTGGAAGAAGAAATGGGAGTTCTCTGGAAGTAAACAAGAGGCCCTTGAGATACTGGAAGGTGAAATATGAGGTCTTCGGAAGGCTGGAAGGAAAGCAAGAGGTTTTTGGAAGGTTGGAAGGTGAACCAATAGGTCCCTGGAAGGCTGGAAGATAAATCAAGAGTTCCCTTCAGGGCTGGAAGATAATGAAAAAAAAAATGTCCCTGGAATAATTCCAAGCGAGGGTGAGCTATCCACCAGTGCAGAACATTTAAGAATGCAAGAATGTAGAGAGAATGTTGGATGGGTCGGTTATTAGACGATGTTTTTCCGCTTCGTCTGGATGTCGAGGCAATAAAGTCTTTGTTCAGATGTGATGCCTAGCAACGGTGATTGATTGATGCTGGGGTTGACGTCGGTGGGTAGGACAGATGAGGCTTGGAAAAGTCATAGGTTATTGCAGAGAGAGAGAGAGAGAGAAGAGAGAGAGAGAGAGAGAGAGAGAGAGAGAGAGAGAGAGAGAGTGTGTGCCAGTATTCACCTATGAGGGACTCCTCTCTTGGTATACTTTCTCATATAGTTTTGAATGGTAGAGCATGATAATAAAAACGAATATGACATATAAAGTATATAATATATAAGGTATATAAGGTAGGGTGTGTGGTGGGGAGTGAGGAGATAATTGTCTCATCATTAGGTGTTTGGTCACAACTTAGATGTCCATGAAGTCATTAAACGACGTCATATAGTGACGTCAAATTAGGAACTGCGTGACAGACAACATAGGGACGCACTGTACGTGATAGCACTGCAATACGGTGATGGCACTGGCGTGATTCAAACGGGGATTTGAAATGAGAGACAATCTAAGAAAGAGATGAGGTGAAGGAAGGGGAATACACCATATCTGTGACGATTACAGGCAGGGAAGATATATCACATCTTACTGTAACAGGTCTGCAACCACGCTCTCTCTCTCTCTCTCTCTCTCTCTCTCTCTCTCTCTCTCTCTCTCTCTCTCTCTCTCTCTCTCTTCTCTCGGGTGTCCTCTCCCAGGAACATGGCCTCATTGACAGACATAATGAACCTACCATGGATGCTTGTGCCACGGGGGGTATGTATGGCCCCTCACTGACGCGATTGATAAGCTAAACGGAATCGTCCATTTTCCGAGGTAAACATCGAAAAATCAAAGAACACACTAAACACAGAAGTCAGGGAGGGACTGGGGAAAAAAGTGAACAGGTACATTTGGCTAAGCGTTTTGTAAGATTCGGCATTGAATCGGTTCTTTAACTTTGTCGATGTGTTGTGAGTGGACTTGAGTCAAACGAAGTGGTCATTGACTCTGTATGTTGTGATGAGACATGTGAACAGACGTGGAAATATTCTGAGATCTCTGATTTCAAGTTGGCTTGTAGTATATTGGCCAATATCTCGCCCTAGTACTTCAAACGATTGTAAGCAAGGGTAATTCAGATATATATGCAGCTTGTGTTCATAGATGCAACATAGTTGAGACATACAGTTTCAACAGATAGACCAAATAGACATATATAGAGAGAGTACACTACGCATGAATAAATCATTCGATTTCACAGAATTCGAAGCAAATCTCAAGCCTGCGTGAAGCAAGGGGAAACAGTACAAGGAACTGGACTAGTAATGAGAGATGTTGTTTACTGAATAAACACTGAACGACACACAACTCAATATTGGCAGATGGTAAACGGAGAAAGATATTTTTCCTCATTCTCAGCGTTTTCCTCTCTTTGTCTCATCCTTAGAAACCTTATCATCCTCAGTCTGTTTCCTTTTTCCTAAGGGTTCGTTTACCTTCATCCTCAGTCACTCTCCTCCCTCTCATTCTTTTTTCTATCCCGTGTCCTTTTCCGTGGATGAGTCGTCGTGCTATGCTTAAGGCCAGACAGATATTTCTATGAGATCAGTCAGTGGTCTTCGATCATCAGGTTCAGTTCGTGTAGACGCCCCAAGCCACACACGAACCTCTCTCGACAATTTGACACGTTTGTTGATCATTATTTTCTTAAACATGAGACCGAAAGTGTAGGTGTGGGAATATATCGAACAGATATCTCCACTATACAGCTCTGGAGCCAACGAATCCAAGTCGATGACCGACGGCCCGTCTTACACTGGACGGTTGATCTGCGAAGCTAAACCAAAATCGATCAGCCTTAACGCTCAGAAATCTTCCCTTCTTAATCAAGCAGACATTGTAGCTCTTGATGTCCTTATGCATCACGCGACACATTGCTATTCCTTCGACAGCCTCTTGCAAGCTGTCTCTACTCGATAGTCTGCGGTTATTTACGTACGTGTGCAGTGAAAGTCCACACAGTACTCAGACACCATCAGTGCATTTTTTACGTCTACTCCGATAACCTCCTGGACTCCCTCGACATTCCTGACCTCCTGCAACCATTCGATCTCATTCATCATTTCCTTATTCCCGGGTCTTCCTGGCTGTGGAACTCCTTAATGACATAATCTAGTCGCCTCGCCAAAGACTCGCCAACATTTGCCATAATTACCCTCGCCAAGTTCTGTTACTTTACACTGCTTTTCTAATTCGCTTCTGGCAATGTCCATCAGCTTGACCCCCCAGCCTCTGGTACTTGTTCTCTTCAGTCATAGCATTACGTCTGTCATCATTAACTCTATCCATTCCTTCACTTTCCTCAAAATCACCCTAAAACTTTTTCCTAAAATCATTATAAATTTTACAGGAATAAATGCTTTATTACGCAACAGATATACTTGCCAAGCTTCTATCTTCAAGATTCTCTCTGTTTTTATCATTTGCGTCAAGGGTATAACGAAGATAAAGGTGTATAGAAAATTAGATTTGTATTAAAGATGAAGGTGGGGTCATTATGGCCTTTGATCTGACCCTGAAAGAATGATATAAAAGTAAGGATGTAGTGAGGATAAGGGTGTAGTGAAAATAAGGGTGTAGTGAAGATAAGGATGTAGTGAAGATAAGGGTGTAGTGAAGATGAGGGTACACTGAAAGTAGCCTTTAACTTGACTCGTGAGGGTCATGTGAAGGGCCATCGGTGTCGAAAGTGTAGTGAAGATGGAACTTAATGAAAGCAGCCTTGGACCTGACCGGCAGAGGTTAGGCCAAAGGTCACTTGTGTTGAGAATATAATGAAGATAAGAATGAGCTGAAAGATAACCCTCTCTCTCTCTCTCTCTCTCTCTCTCTCTCTCTCTCTCTCTCTCTCTCTCTCTCTCTCTCTCCATGCCAAAAGAAGTTCAGATTTTTTTCTTCTAATGTTATCTATCAGATTACTCTCAATACTCGCTTTCGTCTCGTGCAAATAGAACCGTATTTTCTTAATTGATCGTCGCATTTCTTTCTCCTCTCCCAGTTCTAACGCTGACCCCTTAAATCATAGGAGGAAAACTCTGGATTCTTTTGTTGCCTCTCGGGGGTTCGAATCCCGGCAGCAATTGATGGGTGTACACATAGGGAACGTAGATCCCCAACTAAAATCCTGTAAACCCCTGACAAATGTATCTGGGAAAATTAGTGAACCGATCATATCCATAGGTATACCACAACACACACACACACACACACACACACACACACACACACACACACATACACACCACACACATATAGTGTATCATATATTCAAGTTCTGTGCTGGGTGAAGGGGAGAACTTGTTCACATAATTAGACACGGATCGAACTGACAGCTTTTCGGGCAATCTTGTTTAGACATCTGGATTCCAATATAGTGACGAGGGTGGCTTGTTGGTGTGTTGGCTGGAGGGTGGTGTTGGCTGAGAAGGTGTTGGCTGGGGGTGGTGTTGGCTGAGAGATGGTGTTGGCTGAGATGCCGTTGGCTAAGATGGCGTTGGCTGGGGGATGGTGTTGGTGGAGGTAATATAGTGTTGGCTGGTGAAGTTGGTGCGTCGGCTGCGTCTATATTAAATTGTAGGGAAGTACGACCTTAAAGGACGATAGAACGATCTATTGAGCACGACGTTACGGCCCTTTGAACACACACACACGATGATACGATCCTTGACAACGACGTGTCGGTACGACCCTTGGATGAGTGACCTATGTTTTGCAGATGGTCTAGCAATACAAAACAGTATCATTCCTGTTTACTTTAGTGAAGCTGATGTATTGAGCGCAAAATACAGTACCACCTTAAGAATGTATACTGTAGTCAATGTAATAACATAGGCACTCTACCCCTCTCCTTAGGTACATTTAACAAAGCTGTGGTAACAGGGATGTAACCCAGCCACACCACGGGTATATGTAGCGTAGGTGGTGATGAGAAACGCTCACAAAGCGACGTCGCTGTGTCATTCCCAAAACACAGAACTAAACATTTCCCGCTGGTATCGTCCTTACGAGAATAGGTAATCAATATATAGTTTTCATCACCGTGTGTGTCTCCTTCCCTTGAGGCTGGCTCGCGTTACACTCTCTCTCTCTCTCTCTCTCTCTCTCTCTCTCTCTCTCTCTCTCTCTCTCTCTCTCTCTCTCTCTCTCTCTCTTTCTCTCTCTGTCTTTGTCTCTCTGTCTGTCTGTCTCTCTCTCTCTGTCTTTGTCTCTCTGTCTGTCTGTCTGTCTGTCTGTCTGTCTGTCTGTCTCTCTCTCTCTCTCTCTCTCTCTCTCTCTCTCTCTCTCTCTCTCTCTCTCTCTCTCTCTCTCTCTCCGTTGCGGATTAAGAATGGTGAAAATTTATTACGATTTCCTTCATAATGCACCACCACCTCCTCCTCCTCCACCTGGCGAGGTCGGCGCGGGGCAGTGTGGAGGTAATGAGTGAGGAGCGAGGCTGCATATTAAGGACTTTTACTCCCTTCCTCCAGGGTTTGATAAGGGGTAAGAAGGATCGAAGGGGAAAACTGGGTTATGGGGAAATTGTAATACGTTTGTGTAAGGAGAGAGAGAGAGAGAGAGAGAGAGAGAGAGAGAGAGAGAGAGAGAGAGAGAGAGAGAGAGAGAGAGAGAGAGAGAGAGTATATACCAGGTTGGAGATTCGGTATAGGCTATAATGCCGAACACAATAGCCAGTGTTTGGAATAGAATTTGCTCTGAACCAGGACTTCCTCTCATGAAACATACATGAATGATACACACAGCCGAAGATGGCGTTTGTGGGGAAGCACTTGGGCCAGCTCCATAACAAAGCAATATTGTTCAAGATTCGAACCGCTCGAGAAATAGCAATTTCAGATTTTATATTTTGCCTAGTAATTCATCAAACCACTCTCTTCCTATCTCTATCTCTTTATCTCTCTCTTTATATATATATATATATATTATATATATATATATATATATATATATATATATATATATATATATATATATATATATATATATATATATATATACATACATATATAAAAAACAAAATATGAATATTTGAAAATATTTTGGGAAGTTTAACCCCTTTGCCTTTTCAACTTTTTGTTGTGATTATTTCATTAAAAGTTTTTACGAGCTAATTCAGTATTGCTAACTTTTTAACACACTTCGAGCCCATGTTTACACGAGGGTCCTGCGGTGGCGCAGAGGTATCGCAATGCAGAGGTGGTTCATGAACCCTGGGTTCGATCACAGAAACTAGAAAAGTTCAGAGGGATTTGATTAATATGTTTTGCTCTTAGATATTCCCTTCCTCCTATTCGTTTGTAAGAAGACATCTGGAAGTTGACGACCATGGCAATACATAAGGCAACATAGGAGAAAATTCACCTTTTCGTAAAACATTTTGGTTGAATCGAGTCATAAAAGATGGTCGCTGAAATACACAAAGATCAAGCCTTTGGTAAAGATGATGTCTTTATGTTACATCTATAAAGACTGACCATGATGATCATCTCTGTATGATATCAGTGCTGTAGGGTCATCCCAGGGACGATGCCTTCCTACGCTAGCACGTGAGGTTGTTGGGAATAATGAGCTCAGCAATATACGTCGGTAGCCTGTGTGTGTGTGGGAGGGGGAGGCAATAGACAGTGTTGTGATGATCCTGCTGGGGTACACTTGTTTCCAGCAAACTACGATACCAATTACCATCCTATTTTCTCTTTTCTCTTTTATTCTCCTTCCTCTCTGTCTGTCTGTCTGTCTGTCTGTCTGTCTGTCTCTCTCTCTCTCTCTCTCTCTCTCTCTCTCTCTCTCTCTCTCTCTCTCTCTCTCTCTCTCTCTCTCTCTCTCTCTCTCGCTCGTTTCATGACAGAGAGTCGAGAAGGAGGCTGGCAGCCTGACCAAAGGCAATTAGTGTGGGTAGTAGGATTTGGAACTGCTCGGCTCGAGAGGGACATTTACCTGATTCATAGTGATGGAAATCTTTAATATCCCGGAGAGAGAGAGAGAGAGAGAGAGAGAGAGAGAGAGAGAGAGAGAGAGAGAGAGAGAGAGAGAGAGAGAGGGAGAGAGAGTAGCAGCAGCAGAGATCACACTTAACTGTAAGCTGCATCACATTTCTTTACTCGTTCATTCCGTTATTTTCATTGCACAAACATTTCTCTCACTTATGAGACGTTTCGTCTGCTTATGACTTCAAATTACTTCTCTAATACCATCTTTTGTGAGACACCAAGGCCTCGTTATCTAATCATTTCTCTAGGTATCTAAATCTGCAAACCACTTTATGTCTTACGTTTATATATATGTCACAAAATGGCTTGAGCCATGTTGATATAATCATCTCTCTAGGTATCTAAATCTGAAAATCCCTTTATGTCTTGCGTTTATATATGTCACAAAATGGCTTGAACCATGTTGATATAATCATCTCTCTAGGTATCTAAATCTGAAAATCCCTTTATGTCTTGCGTTTATATATGTCACAAAATGGCTTGAGCCATGTTGATATAAACATTCTTTCACCAAGTTCCCTTCTAAAACACGTTGATCATGTGCTACATTATGCATGTATTAGTCAAATTTCCCTCTATCCCCTTCATCTACAATTCCATCTCAACTACTCCCCATTACACACCAATCCATTTCCACCTCCTCTTTTCCAGTCCATTTCCAGGTGCGTGAATGTTATCTGAAACGGTTCTGAGTGCAGGAGACGTGGGTTCGATTCCCAGCTGATCTGGGTCGACAGGGCGTGAGATGCTATGTGTTGGCAGGGTTTGGCCGCTCTGTCACGTCAAACGGGTTCATGCAAGGCGACCCGCTTCGCCTGCCAGGCAGACAACCAAGCAAAGAGGAGTGGAAAACGGTGGTAGCCTTTGCACACAACTGTACGATGGTTGAACACGACGGTACGATCCTTGAACACGACGGTACGATCATTGAACACGACGGTACGATCCTTGAACACGACGGTATGGTATTTGCACACGGCCGTACGATCCTGGAACACGACGGTACGATCCTTGAACACGACGGTACGATCCCTGGAATACAACGGTACGATCCTTGAATACGATGGTACGATCCTTGAACACGACGGTACGATTGTTGAACACGACAGTACGATCCTTGAACACGACGGTACGATCCCTGGAATACGACGGTACGACCCTTGAACACGACAGTACGATCCTTGAACACGACGGTGCGATCCTTGAACACGACGGTACGATCCTTGAACACGACGGTACGATCCCTTGAACACGGTGGTACAGTCCATCAACACGACGGTACGACTTCAGACCTGACCCTGAATATCGAACAAAACAAACCTTTATTTAGTATGAATGATCAAGTAATTTCTATTTTTCTATTTACGTAGTCACAATGTGACAATCTTACCTCATGCAATCTCGTAATTGAAAATAAAAATATACAATTAATTCAAAAAGAAAAATAATAACTCAGGATCGTAGAATTCATCCTTTTCAGTGATACAAACAAAGAAAGGAAAATGGTGTTTTCAACAAACATCAAATATATTTGGTTAAACCTCTCACTCCGTTTGGTACATTGGTATTGCACTGTAATCCCCACACCTCAACACAGAGACCAGTAAGGCTCATTTACAACTCGGACCCGAGACCCAAGCCTGATTATACACCTCTTTTGATCACCGGGGACAGACCGGCATTAATGATGTTTTACGCTACTGAATATTAATAGTAGTGAGCCTTAAGGCCTCGTTTGTACACAAGGTGCTCAGTAGAATACGAAAATCTGATTTCACGATTCTTTTTTTTTTTTCGTTTCTCGTGTAATTAAAGTGTCTGATTTTCACTGTTAATCTCTCTCTCTCTCTCTCTCTCTCTCTCTCTCTCTCTCTCTCTCTCTCTCTCTCTCTCTCTCTCTCTCTAATCATCATCCTTTTTTTTTCCCACACTCCCCTTCCATCAGTCCACTATCCCAACCACACAACCACCCTTCCTCTCTCTCTCACTCTGGCCCCTTGCCACTCTCATCCATATTTCCCCTCTCTCCCTCCATCCCTCTCTCCCTCCCACATACCCTCATCCACCGACTCTCAAAGGCCTACCATCCATCCCCGTCCTACTGTCACTTATCTCTCCGTCCTGATCCCATTCCACTGTAACTTAAGACATTCAGATACAAACATGAGACGGATCGAGAAGTTACGATTTTTGGTGTAAACGAAGCAAAGATGAAAAAGATGTACAAGCAAAAGAGCAATGGAAAGAAAACCCAAGAAAAGGAATATATATATATATATATATATATATATATATATATATATATATATATATATATATATATATATATATATATATATGTTGGAAAGGATCACAATTTTGCGCGTGATCAAGATATTCCTATGAGTCCACGGGGAACTTGTCGTGTTTCATTTTCCCCGTGGACTCATAGGAATATATATATATATATATATATATATATATATATATATATATATATATATATATATATATATATATATATATATATATATATATATATATATATATGTTAAATAAAGTTCTGATGAAACTGATAATCCTGGTGGAAATTCTCACCATTAGTGATGTGAAGTAAATACTTATTAAAGGAAAAATGCAGAAAGTCTGCGGTGGATCCAGTGACAATTTTAAATGACTTTCCAGGTGAGAGAAAACCTGGCACATCCGACCAACTTCTGGCCTCTCTCTCTCTCTCTCTCTCTCTCTCTCTCTCTCTCTCTCTCTCTCTCTCTCTCTCTCTCCTCACGAGTATTCTCGAGGGGCTTCTAAGTTTTATGAGACAGTTCATAAAACTCATAAAAAAAAAGTTGGTGATAGTGAGAGCCAGGCACAACCGAGGCTGCCCAGACCAGTGGTGACACAAGGACGTGAAACGTAAAACTGAAACGAGTAATCAACTTCTTCTGAGCACGACTCGTCCTGGCATTATGTACGAAGCTACGACTCTTGAGCTACGACCCTTGAGCACGGCTCTGAGCACGACAATAGTATCATTAGGTACGACATGAACCTCGTCAAGTAATGCGGTACGACCCTTGGGTATGATGACTTAGCCTTCGTGTTCAAGGGTCGTACCTTGGTGTTCAAGGATCGTACCTTCGTGCTCAAAGGTCGTACATTCGAGCTCAAGGGTCGTACCATCGTGCTCAAGGGTCGTACATTCGAGCTCAATGGTCGTACCATCGTGATCAAGGGTCGTCCCGTCGTGTTCAAGGGTCGTACCTTCGTGCTCAAGGGTCGTGACTTAGTGCTCAAAGGTCGTACCTTCGTGCTCAAGGGTCGTACCGTACGCATCAAAAAGACAGATCATAATGGGTGTGGAATGCAGTGTCAAGTATCAGTGTGAGCAGAGGTGGTGTGGTTTTTGATACGATGATGTTATGTATTCTGAACTTACATATACTCAATAAACTTGTAGACAAAGATTCTGAAAAAGTTCTTCTCTACGTTGTTGTTCGTCTATCCTTACGTTGTGAATTATAATTTATCATATGTTTTCAAACTTTAATAGTTATGATTTGGGTTAGCCATAAATTCAACTATTTTCGTCATTGTCATTTCGTCTGTTCAAAGTGGGATTGTCTTATTATCATTTCCTAAACAATGAATAAAGCACTAACTCTTTTATTTAATAACTTGTCAGTTTGTTGAACTTGGATGAAATACGTTTTGAACCTTGAA
>NC_092296.1:7009718-7037218 GCF_036320965.1 Panulirus ornatus
CCATGATCATTTACATCACCCATACCAACTGAAACGATTTGGAAATGGGTGCATCAATTAAGGTTCTCGGATGGAGAACATTACCTGTTAAATCTACCTTTTAAGTTCTCCAGTTGTCTATGTCTTATTATGCATATGCTCACGTTTCGAGTACGATGTTATGACCCTTGGGTATGATGATGTAACAGCTGACCTATTACCTGTTAAATCTACCTTTAAGTTCTCTATGTCTTATTATACATATGCTCACGTTTCGAGTACGATGTTATGACCCTTGGGTATGATGACGTAACAGCTGACCTGCCCCTTTAACGTCAGGTCAAAACTCACGCCATCATAAGGTCATACTACAGTGCTGTTGTGCTCAAAGGGTCGTTATGTCGTGGTAAAGAGATCAAACATACTGCTTAATTTCCGGATCAAGTTGCTTAAGGTTGATTTCCTATTAAGAAAACCAAGATATTGATCCTCCGTCATACAGTAAGATCCAGTTTTCTTCTGGGCAATATAAAACGTGTTTCTTATGAGCTTTTCATAACCATTTTTTTTTTTGGGGGTTAAATGAGGTTTAGCGTTACTGAATTAAATTCCCTTTCGTTTCCGCGAGAGTTAAGAAGAAAGCCAGGGATAGTAAGGATCCCATATTTTCCCCAGTTTAATGCTCATCTGAGAGTAGCTCCTCCACTTCCCACAGGTCTCTAATACCCATGTAATCACCTCGAGACCTGGGGTCTCGGATATGAAAAGAGATCTAAATGAGAACGAGACGGCGAAGTGGGCCACAGATTTCTCAAGAGAAAATTGGAGATCTAGAAATACAAGATCTACTTCTCTCGTGGGCAAAATGGAACGCCTGGCAGAATATATTTCTCAATTAGTTTCTTCACCTGCCTGTTTCATCTGGTGGCTTCACCGCTTGAAATGACTTGGCTGCTCTTTCTAGCAAGATTCCGCTACTTCACCTGATCCTGTTTCGCGCAGATCTTCTACTGAAACGCGTTGGTAACCCCTCTTCATTTAGCTACTAAACACACTGGCTCTACCTGCTTAACAAAGGTTAATATTGAAGCTCCTTCATCAAAGTGCTTCAACTGAATAATTCACTGACTAGCTCAATTCTAACTCGTCGTCTACATTCATCATGTATAGATTATATCCTTCATTTAATCTACTTATTCTATCTATTTTCGTCGAGTCTTATATCATCCTGTTCTCTTCATCACTATATCTTGTATAATCGGGTCATCTAATGTGGATAAAAGTGATTTATTTGATTTAATTCCTTTAGATAAATGATCTATTTGATTCATCTACTTCATTTACCTAATTGAGAGAGAGAGAGAGAGAGAGAGAGAGAGAGAGAGAGAGAGAGAGAGAGAGAGAGAGAGAGAGAGAGAGAGAGAGAGAGAGAGAGATTTTAAGACGTGATCATATACGTATTATATTACTAAAATGATATATATAGCACGTGGTGAGTACAAAGGCTCTTCACGCATTTGCTAAACATCCTTTCTTTTCTTCCACCGTGAGTAAGACGTGAGTCACGGGTCTGATGTATATGCTGGTTGTGTAGCCGGCAACCCTCCCTACCTACATTCACAACATAGGAGGGGCTCTGGGTAAAGCAAACAAAGCAACGAGGGTTAGGACTCGTTGGTACGGAGAAGGAGTGTAAACAATTAGCAAACAAAGTTATCTGGGTCCTGCAGATGAACAAAAGTGGGACTGACCAGATAGATGGAGAGGGGGCTGCAGAAGGCAGGGTTTTGCTGGGGTGGAAGGGGGGGAACAGAACACAGGCCTGAGCTGAATGTGAGAGGGACAGTTCATGTTTACTTGGGCTATGGGAGAGGGACAGTGTCTACGTCTATCGGTATTATGGTCTGTGGTCAAATAAATGAAGGACGAGAGAGAGAGAGAGAGAGAGAGAGAGAGAGAGAGAGAGAGAGAGAGAGAGAGAGAGAGAGAGAGAGAGAGAGAGAGAGTGCTAAAGTTCTTCCTTTCATACGTAATTTTTCAAATAAGGGGAAAAAATTTATTTACCTAATCTTTGACTTACACTACCATAAGGATGGTTAACTATTCATTTGAAGATGTCTATAACAAATTATATGTATCAATGAGAAGTTTTTCTCTCAGTGATGCGTAATATGTGTAAACACTCGAATATAGATTATACTAAAATGGAAATTATCTTAGATGCCATTGATTCAATTAATGCTCCTGTGATGACGATTAACCCTTGTAACTAATGAAGATCACAAGACTAGTCTTCAAGAACCATCCAACTATCCAAGAATTTTGACTTTGCGTTTTCAGAAGATTTTGAAGGTTACTCGTCTTTATGAGTGACAGAGGTCCTCATACATTGAAATGTGAGGTGTTTGCCTCCTGTTGTGAGGTAAATTAATGAGTTCCCTGTACCAACACATACTGGGTGTTCTCATGTCTAATGAGAGGTCATTGTTCTCACTATATTGTAAAAAGAAAAAAAGATATTGGGTGTTTCTCATGCTTAGGGGTAAACAATAGAAGACCTGTCATACACATGAAAAAAAAAGGATAAATGACATCCACTGCATTCATTGTAAATGAATAACAAACACGAATTTGAAATATTTGTCGTTATTGCATTCCTCTCTCTCTCTCTCTCTCTCTCTCTCTCTCTCTCTCTCTCTCTCTCTCTCTCTCTCTCTCTCATAGGAATTAGAACGAAACGAAATATATAACGATTAAAAAACATTATTTTGATGAGTTAAGATATATGGTACCATTTGAATTTGCCTATAGATACAGGAATAATCAATCAATTTTTTGAAAATACTAATTTCTCACTTCATGATCCACATATATATACGATACTTCAAAATATACACCAAACAACAAACCGTAACGTGTTTACTCCATATTTATGTGAAGCTTTGTGCAAAATATGAAAACTATTTGAAAACATTGTCATAACAACGCAGTGTGCTGCTCAGAGAGAGAGAGAGAGAGAGAGAGAGAGAGAGAGAGAGAGAGAGAGAGAGAGAGAGAGAGAGAGATGTAATTTCTTGTATCCCACGCCTGTGCCCTGGTATGAGTGTGCTCCATAATGTCAATAAAGCGTCACACGAGACGGCATAAGGACGCTCAGGCCACAACAATACGCGCCACTGACGCCTTAACGAAAGACAATCGTCTCCAGTCATGGGAGACGTGAGAGAAATAACTCACACTCTCTCTCTCTCTCTCTCTCTCTCTCTCTCTCTCTCTCTCTCTCTCTCTCTCTCTCTCTCTTTCGCAGCAATATGTCTCAATGTGTACTTGACAAATAGAGGAATCGATGGATGGATAGATACATGGATAGATAGATAGATACTATAACGAATCTAGCTCTGACAGTAGTGAAAGTAATGGTCGATATATAACACTGTTGTCTAGGTTACACTGCGAGGAGAAGACCCGTCAAAAATGATTGTGAAAAATTATTTCATTAGGCCTAGAATGAGCCCAGGTTGATAATGATCAGTATTATTAATCAAAACATAGAAGTAACACAAAATCACAAAGTAACAACAAGTATAATAACTAATTAACCAAATTCAATCAACAATGAATCCATGAATCACATCCCCATGAATAGAAAAATATTACACAAATCAAATGAAAAGCAATTTCCCAACACACAACATAAAACTATGTTAACACAACCACAAGTGCATTTAACCACAACGGCAGCTTAACTTACATTACAAAATCGTTCTGCTCCCCTACCACACCACCACATCTCGGGGAAGAGCCACTACACCTCAGATTACCGTCTAGAATGAGACTGACGTGGAAGGTATCGGCACAGATATATAAAGGGTTGGTATGAAGCCCGGCTTATCTCAGAACAAAGTGAGACGAAGCAACAAGGAGTTGAACCAATGAATCCTAACGTAGAACGATTTAGTTCCAACAGTGGTGCGTAGTATGGAGAACGAAATAATATAAGAGTTTTAATTTAAACAAGATGTTAGGAGAGTATATGATGATATATATATATATACATATATGCAACGATTCGAACCCCGTACCATTTGCGTGGTAGCTGGGAACGCTAACTGCGAGGCTATGATCGCCCCTAACAGGGAAATGACTATTCGATTGCTAGTAATCCAATACCCTTAAACAAGATCTTAGGAGAGAACATGATAATACATAGATAGATAGGAATAGATAGATGGATAGATGGATGGATAGATAGATGGATATATAGTTGATAGATTGATAGATAGATCGATAGATAGATAGAAAAAGATTGTAGAATATATGTTTAGTTTACATAATCTGGTTTCATCAGTTCCTTGGATTGAAGACATGAAACAAAAATGCAGTGTCCATTCTCCCACTGGAAGAGCATACTGAGCCTATGAACCAGAATGGTGGCTGCTCTGTTTCCTTTATCTCACTCCCTCCCGCCTCCACCTCTCTCCTTCTCTCTCTCTCTTTGATTCGACAGATTTCTAGCTAAGATATCTAGAAAACAAAACTGGAGAACGTGTGTCTCTGACAGTCTCAGTTTCTAACCAACTGTAGCGAGAACATATTATTAAGGTTCCCAAGCTTTCCATTCTTGAAGTCAACTGAAGTTCCTCGTATTCACCTTGATAACCTGAAGCTCGCTACATGTATATACGAGCAAGTGTAGCCTCACACCACCTACCTGCCCTTCCTCCAGGCACACTACACAATCATGTTGCTTACCTCTTCCATCAGGCAGGAGGTGGAGTCCTCTTGAGTCTTGGGCAATTAGCAAAGGCAAATGTTCTTGAAGTAATATCATTAATTTCACCGTAGCTCACGTTACTTACACAGGACGACGCATAATGTAAGCGGTTGTTGGGATCTAAGTAACTGAAATCTTTCCCAAGAAGTAAACAACTCTTGAGTTAGTTACTGTTATATTATGCTTTGTTGGGACGGAGTAAAAACGCGAGACAATATCACACTCACACACACACACACACACACACACACACACACACAAATATATATATATATATATATATATATATATATATATATATATATATATATATATATATATATATACATATATATATATATATATATATATATATATATATATATATATATAAATATATAAAGAATTTTAACTGAATTGGTTCATGTTATTTTCAGAAGAACTTGAGTATCTTACTGTAATTATTATTACGTTAGTTTTAATGATAAACGAGAGATACTTTTCCCTCATTCTGGTATGAAGTTATCTTGCCTCTAAGATCATTACCAGCTCTGGGATCAGGCCTTCCCTAAGGTCATCATTAACTTTGGTGGAACAGCTCCCCTGTGGTCATTACCGAGTGGGGGATAATGAGCAGTGTGCCATAGTTATCAACCACACAAGGTCACTCGTTACCACATCTGGGTGTTGCCATATTACCAATATCATCCAAGATGGGTTGCCATATAGACAATATCATCCAGACCTGGTCTGCCATACAATTAACATCCAACCTTCGTTGCATATTATCATTCAACTTTAATTGCTGCATTATCATTTAGAAATAATTAACACATCATCCTTTTCATTTAATCCTGGGTTGCCACATGATCATAATCCAGCTTAAGTCGCCATATGTGTTGCCATGTCCTCATACTTGTCCAGCTGGGTCAAAAATCTATAACTTTTCGTGGGAAAGTATGAAAAAAACTTTTTTCCACACACTGAATGAAAAAAGTATGAAAATAAAACTCAGTTATGCAGTATAGTAATCTCGTTCAAAATTTTTCGTTATCAAAATTTTCAGAATATTCTAATCGAAAATTAAATGGATCTAATCACCAGTGGGAATTTCTGACGAAATTAGAAAATATATTCGCCTTTACAGAAAACGAAATGAAGGCCAGTTTCAATACGTTTTCTATGAATGCTCGCAAGGAAGATGGGTAACGTATCTAAGTCAGAATTTAGGCAAGATCCAATCTTACGCTCAGACTGATTTTGAATCTGATATTTTACGCCATGATTGGCTAATCCGTGTCCTGGAAGGGCCATTGTTGCTACACAAAAGAAAACGGGATGACGGTCACGTTTCACATTGATATCTGTGAGATAATAGAGATAGCCACCAGGTAACTCCCTCGCATTTCTGAATAAATTTCAATTCGAAAAATAATGGATTTCTACTTCTCTTTTATTGGTTGCGGACGAGCGAGCACGACGGTACGACCACTTGGACACGACGGTACGACCACTGGGCTTCATGGTACGTCCACTGGACACGACGGTACAACCACTGGGCTCCATGGTACGTCCACTGGACACGACGGTACGACCACTTGGACACGACGGTACGACCACTTGGACACGACGGTACGACCACTGGGCTTCATGGTACGTCCACTGGACACGACGGTACGGCCACTGGACACGACGGTACGACCACTTGGACACGACGGTACGACCACTTGGACACGACGTTACGACCACTGGGCTCCATGGTACGTCCACTGGACACGATGGTACGACCACTGAGCACGACGGTACGGTCTTTGAGCACGACGGTACGACAGTACGGCTCTTGGATGCGAAAGGAATTAGAGACATTTTAATTTTGAAACTGGAGGCATTTGCCTGGTTTTTAGAAAATTTCAGTCTGCCTGAAAACGTAATAGCCACTGACATATCTATATAAATACGTATAGAGATTTGTACACATTAAATGATGTATATTAGGGCCTACATATTTAGAGACACATACGGCCTTGCATATATGCATTAAGTGATGTATCATAAGTTTAGTTTTATGCATATTACATACATATATATATATACATACATTCATGTCAACATACCTACATAAGCTGGGTACATAAGCTCAAACAAATGTGCATTCACGCATGCATATATGCATATATGCGTTCATGCTTGTATGAATATTCATGCATAACAGTGTTCCTCATGCCTGTGTTACAGAGCAGCCAGCGTTGTACAGAATACCACTGAATTTTTCTCTTCATCTCCCATATGTTGGTGGACAGGACCAGTGCACGTAATCCACTTCAGTTCCTCTGAACTCTTTGAAACACAGTTCTTAGCGTCGACATCAGCAGTTTCAGTGGCACCTGGGACCCCCTGTGAGATGAAGTGTCACTTATCGTAATCAATTATCTCTTGTAAATAAAGAGCGTTAAGGGGATTATTTTTATTTTTTTTCACTGAATGGAAATTGGGTTCAAATGTTGACCGATGTAATGTTCTATTGTATCTTACTTTTCAGAAGAGTTTACAGAATAGACGTCTTCTACTATCTATTAACTTCTATCTTCAGTCATTATCATCTCTATCTATTACAAGTCTACTCTACATAATTTCCCGGTAATATCATGATTACTTCTCTCTTTATGTTTATCTCTATTATCGTATATGACCATTCTGGCCTAATGTATCTCTCATCTCTTCTAAATGTGTCCAAACATCTTATTTTTATCTCTCATATCATCATTATCATCATCTGTACTTTCACCCAAACACGCCATCTTTATTAGCCTTCTTCACGTACCATCTTTGTTATTCATTTGAAGATAGTTTTAACTTAGTCTTCTTCACCTGGCAGCCTTACTGATGTAATATTGTTAAGATAGCATCATGTACGTGGGGCCATCATCTACTTTCTCTCTACCTAGGAAGATACTCATAACTATTTACCCTAACAACCACCAAAACGGAAATATAATAACACCAACCCATCCTCCATCATCAGGGTATTATGCTGCTCCCAAAATAACTCTTCATTTCTTTCTCTCTTCTCTCCTACAAATTCTATTTCTTCCTATCTAAAGTTTTTCTCTCTATACTCATCCCTTCCATCTCCAGCCCAATGCCCCGTCTCACACGTTTGGGATCTCTTATTTTGCGCTTTTATTTCCTGCTTCAAGTCTTGTGTTATGTATAGAGACGGTGATGATCCTGGGATACGTATTCTTCACAGCGGAAGCCTACGTTCCTCTTCTCTAGTCGATTCCAATCCACCTTTTCCCTTGATGCTGAACGCTCCTGAGTTGTGTCGACAACACACACAGAGCCTTCGAACCTCCTTCATAGATTCCGACCAATAGGTTGGAACACCCAGGGAATTCGAGATGTATGGTAACGAGGCTCTTATTGTATAAGTTCGTGAAGGTATTTTCATGTAAGATGGGCTGAATTTTTCCGACCATTTCTAGTTGTTTGGAGATGTGTAACTCATACTGAGTAGCATTATCTTGACACAACAACTCCCAGAAACTTATCATGGTTTTACATTTATTTCTGAGTAATATGGTATATATATATATATAGATGAGCTTTAGCGTCTTTAAACAAAATGTTTCAGCAACGTTTCATGCTTCACGTGTGTACGTACAGTCTCCAGTTTTACATCAGTAAATTCCATTCTATAACTTATGTATATCACAAAGTTTTGCCCGAGTTGAAAAATTTGCTCCCTCTCCATCACACCCATCCCCCGTCACCTACCCCCATTCTATAGAACCCTCATGCAGCAATGGGGTACCTCTTGCTTTCTACCCTCCCCTCCCATGTGTCCTGGTTGCAGTAGATGCTGTAGATGAGCTACCATCACCAAGGAGTGTAATATTCACTTGCATCACACACACACACACACACACACACACACGCTCCCCCTCCACCACTTACTTACTTGAGAAAACTTCTCTCGATGGTTCTTACGGTTAATCGAGGCATTATATTATAATAATACTCGGTCATTGTCGAGTCTTAACCTCACCTGATCAGCCTCCCCGACATATTTTTTCCTCATAACCAACGTTAAAGGGAAAAAAGAATTTCCCTCCAGAAGTTTTTTCCCCGGGAAAAAAGAGAAAAAAAACGACATAAGATTTTTATGCCTTTCCTCATTTTCTTTCCTAGGTTTCTTTAATCTTTGGTAATGATTCCTTTGGTTAGCAAGACCTTGGCCACCCCTTTAACTAACCCTTTGTTTTCAGAAGTTCTAAGGAAGCTAGAATAACACGGATTCGACTTTTATACCTGAAATCCCCCATGTGGCATTGTGTCAGATGTGTGAAGTGCAGGGCAGAAGGCGGAACCATATGTGTGTGTGTGTGTGTGTGAGTGTGTGTGTGTGTGATTGCTATATGATTACTAATTTTGTGTGACGTTCAAGGTTTGTCTCTTAGGGAAATCTCTTCATAGGATAAGTATTTTCTCTCCCTCTATCTCTCTATCTCACTCTCTCCATTCCTCACCACTCTGTCTCTCCCTCTCCTTCATTCTTTCCGTCCGTCAGTAGACAAATCAACTCTGACTCTTCACCCTATGTTGCTCCTAGACCTTTAGACTTTGCTATGTTGGACAACAACATTTATACCATCATGTCTTATGGCAACGTCTCTTCCTCTGGGACAATTTGACGTGGCGCCGTATTATTTTACCCTTCATCCCGGGTGAAAAATGGAATACCGTTCCTTTACTGGCCTCCAATTTCCAAACATACTGGGGCTTTCCTTTAGTTATTTGCTGCTCCAGTTCGGGACAAACTAGAATTTACTTCAGAGAAAACGTAGTTTGACGTACGAAGCAGCAGACGGGTGTATGATAACTCAGTGGTGGTCGTCTGTCACACGATATTAAACTCAAGATAATCTAATAAATGACTTAGCGTCTTGCTTAAACTCAAGGAACAATTAGTGACTTACTTTTCTTATATTTTCCTAATTTTCTCTTAATCAACTCAGTAAGAAAATGATGATTATAGTAATGATAAGAAAATGCACACACACACACACACACACACACACACACACACATATATATATATATATATATATATATATATATATATATATATATATGTATATATATATATATATATATATATATACATATATATATATATATATATATATATATATATATATATATATATATATATATATATACATATTTATACGTATATATATATATATATAATCTTAACACCATTGGTGAGCCCCATTGCGAACGAAAACTACGCTATAAAACGCCATGAAGTAGCCATGTCCAGCGAAGACGTGGCTAGTTTCTGGCTAATGTGGCAAGATGGTCGCCCATCACGCCAGAGCTGCCGATCCACTGGAGGGAGTTCCAGTAAAACCTTTTAATGGGTTGATCCCTTACCTCTTGGTAATGGGTAGTTCCCTTCCATCCTCGCAATTGGGTGGCCTCTTCTGGGTTCTTGCAGTAAGGTGGATTAGATGGTAAGTTGCTGGAAATACGTTATATTTTCTTCGTTGCATCCATCACAACTGTTGAGTCTACGACTTGTTGATTTGGTCTTTGATTTCTTGTGAATTTGAGTGTGTTATAAGTTTTGCATATTTTTTGCGTGTGTGTGTGTGTGTGTGTGTGTGTGTGTGTGTGTGTGTGTGTGTGTGTGTGTGTGTGTGTGTGTGTGTGCTTTCCTCAAGCGTGGCAATATATTCACCCACAAGTGAGTCTATATACTGAAGTGTGGCTGTGTACTAACAACCTGTGTCTATACTTACTCTCAAATAACCATCGTGGTTCTTGGTGAGTAAAGCAGTCGACTTCCCTTCAGCCAACATGGCTCGCCCAGTGGTAGTCTGAAAGGATTTTACCTAAACAAGAAAAGGTTTTCCCTATGGCTTTTCTCTGTCTGGTTTTAGAGCTTGATTGCGTTAGACGACTTAGGGAAAGTTAACATGTGTTGTCATGAATTAGGACGAGGGGGAAAGTTTGTTAATCTTATTACACGAATGTTTGGTTCAGACGCAGGATAATAGCTTGCTAGTGAAAGCCAGAGCACGGGCCGTGGGAGAGGAGAGGAGAGAGAGAGAGAGAGAGAGAGAGAGAGAGAGAGAGAGAGAGAGAGAGAGAGAGAGAGAGAGAGAGAGAGAGAGACCATAGAATGTAACTATACCACAATTTTCTAGCGTCCACCAACACGTTAACAGATATTTTTATTAGAAACCTAACCTTATTGGGTAAAACCTTGAGACTTGTAATAACCCGATCGTATGAAGTGAAAATCCAGGACCAAACATGTTCTCCTGAAGTTCCTTTCGTTCTACAGAAACTGACGGTATGAGTTAAGAGTGTAGTCTACTGTTCTACTTTCATGTAAACATTGTAAGGCTGTTGTTTAATTTACCACTCATTCAACATCACATCGAGGAGTTTGAATGAAGTATCAGTCATCGTTGTATCATCACCAGACAGACATGGACGTCTGTCTTACAATACTATCGAGTGGGGGGTTTCATTAAGTGACGACACGTGCTTTTGTTTACATCATGGCGTTGAAGGGGGTTCATGCCGTGACGTCATAGCAGCAACCACCTGCGTTGTTTACATATCTGGTCTTAAGGCTTTCAGCAGCAGATATAAGCGGTGGTAAAGTGATCTTTATGGCGACTCGTATACGTTCATAGCATCAAGAACGTTATAAGATTTGACAACTGAGAAAAACTGTAGAAGTTTATTGGAAAGCCTTTACAAGAAAATGCGTTCTAAATTAAAGAAATTTATCATTTATCATTCTTCAGTGACAGATAAAGAAATGTATCATTCTCATTTATCATTCTTTAGTGACAGATAAAGAAATGTATCATTCTCATTCATCATTCTTCAGTGCCAGATAAAGAAATGTATCATTCTCATTTATCATTCTTCAGTGACAGATGAAGAAATGTATCATTCTCATTTATCATTCTTTAGTGACAGATAAAGAAATGTATCATTCTCATTTATCATTCTTCAGTGACAGATAAAGAAATGTATCATTCTCGTTCATCATATTATTAACCAGCAACTTCCTTCCATTCACGAGCTACAGTTGTGCTGTTCTAAGCTGGCTCTGTCCTGGGGGGATGGGGCTCAAGGATTATTGCCACTGTTACGCTAGTAGATAAACCAGATTATCATGACGCTAAAACCTCTCGTAGGATCGTAAACGCAACCCAAACGTCCACCCGGGTTACGCACCGCTCACAGGCAAGATGACGGCGACACCATCCTAAAATTTGCATTGGTAATGAGGCGTTAAATATTCATGGTTCTGATGCTGTGATCTAACCTCATCATGGGAGATGAGAAACAGAACTAACCCCCTGTGTGTGGAGTATCGTAAAGTGAGAAAGGTAAAAGGAAACACACAGAAACACACACAGACACACACAGACACACGCAGACACACACACACACACACATATATATATATATATATATATATATATATATATATATATATATATATATATATATATATATATATATATATATATAGTTTCTTTAAACTACATTACCCAGGAAATTCCGTGTAGAATCTTAAATCTGGGCAAAATCACACCAATCTAAGCACATCATTTGATGGTCGTTCTGTTAACTCTATCCTTCTCGTTCATTTCGTTTGTAACTTCCTCCTTGACCACGGGAAAGTCACACGAGGTTGGAATGTTTACCTTGTAAGATACAGAACAGCAGGGGGAACACCCGACCACCTCGCCAGCTAGCTAGCCAACCCAGTCTTGTCTGGTTTAATTTTCTCCTTACCACAAACGTCCGAGAAATCTTAGTTTTTATTTCTTGTCATTTCAGCGATAGCGTCCCATTATCTGGGAATAAGGGGTACTTACTGGGGGCCCCAATATCGTAAAGTTTATGAATTATTTTATGAGAACTTTCTGCGATTCAATGAAGTTTCTTTATCTCTCTCCTGGTATCTGAGCGGATTGTCCATTTCTAAACGATCGCAGGCTTATTTTCTGTTTCTAAGTCTGGTGCAAGGGTAGAAGTGAAACTCTGTGAGTCAATTGTTTCGAGCACGTAGCTCAGTGTCAGTTGTATGTATGACACCCAGACGAATTATGCTTTTGCTGGGAATGAACGATGTGTTCGGAATGCTTCATGAACTCCGAGACAAGAAGTGAAGGGAAAAATGTTCACGTTCTAGCACCATTTATGCAAGTTTTCACACACGTTCGCTAGATACAAAACACTTTCAGGACTGTGAAAATGATGACAATCATATTCAGCCTTGATACCTCTGAACACAAAGCTCATGTTCTGATCATACTGACGATAGCACTATACTGTACGATGCTCTTAAGACGTATTAGAATAATCTATGAGGCAAGAGTGAGCTCCACCAGGCTGTCGAACACACCGAGGGGAAACAATGGAAAAGCATTTCAAGATATTCTTGGCTTTTTATTCGTGTATGTTGAAAACACATCATTATTGTAGTGTCTGAGGAAGAGGGGGGAAGAGAAGGAAGAAGAGGAGGAGGAGGAAGAGGAGGAAGAAGAAGAAGAGAAGGAGGAGTAAGATATGTGATAAATGGTAGAGAAATTTACGAGGTCATTAATGATGAACTTATCATCAAATCTTGATATAAATTCCAGTTCATTAATTTGCCTTCATGGAGAAGTACAGGAGCTTAATCAATAAATCATTATGATAATGCCATCGCTATATACATTAAATAACACCAGCTTATCCAATGTATTATTATAATAATGCCATCACTATATAAATTATATAACACCAGCTTATCCAATGTGTTATTATAATAATGCCATCACTACATACATTATAATAACACCAGCTTATCCAATGTGTTATTATGATAATGCCATCGCTATATACATTAAATAACACTAGCTTATCCAATGTGTTATTATGATAATGCCATCACCATATACATTATATAACACCAGCTTATCCAATGTGTTATTATGATAACACCTCTGGTATATAAACCGGAAGAGACAGGATGCCTGTGAGGTAACAGTAGGAATGAATGCTATTAAACCTATTTCTTTTTTGGTTGTTGGGTCAACAGGAAGACATGGGATGTGGGAGAATCTAAATATGTCGTGTGATTGTAGATGGCGTTGGTCTAGATGAGTTGTGATGAGTCTGGTTGTCCCTGTATACAGTTTGTGGTGTGGATAATGAATACCTAAATGTGAGAATAATGAAAGAATGACATGAAATGGGGAGAGTGAAAAGCCTGAACTGGGAAAAAAAAGGGAACTTCAAAGACCTCAGAGCATACTAGCCTCTCTGACACTCTTCTCATCCTATGAAAAAAAAAGAGCTCCCATACTTTTTTTTTCCCCAGGATATCTAATTACTTCAGTTCAAAGGACTTTAAATACCATCTGGAGAGCACAGGAGAAAAAAAATATATCATTGCTCATTTCCATAATCCTTATTGACGTTTGATAATGCTACCATCTTCTTCCCTTCCCCCCAAGCCTCCATAAAAGCTGTATTTCCTGAAACGTCTGAGCTATAAGCAAGCTGAAGTCAAACTAGAGAATAGAATACATAAACTGTACCCACGTGATCTGAAGATTCTCACTCTCTCTCTCTCTCTCTCTCTCTCTCTCTCTCTCTCTCTCTCTCTCTCTCTCTCTCTCTCTCTCTCTCTCTCTCTCTCTCTCTCTCTCTCTCTCTGGTCCTTGTGGTCCATGATGGAGTACTGTGCATCTCATTTATTAGCTTTTACGGTCCAGAACAACATGGGTATAAAAGGTCCAATACCGGGCCCTTGTGATCCATGATAAGGTGGACACAATGGTCCATGATTGGTCCTCTTGGGCCATGCCAAAGTTGACGGAACGACCCAATATTGGTCCTTGTGGACTAGGACAAACTTAACGAGAACAGTCTATCGTAATGTGCATAAACCCTGTTTGACAGAACGTGGATTTCAGGAGTGGATTCTACAACAGAGGGGAAGGGAGTACGCCGCCAAATCCTTTTTTTAAAGTATTAACCCTAAACCCGATGTTTCCTTCCTCAGTCTAGGCCAGACTGAAGAGTATACTGGGTATTAATTAATCTACTATAACGTCATGTGACATAAACGTTTATCATTGGTTACTTTCTTGCTTAATAACGTGATGTTGCTGTTCGTTATTGACCCACAGTGAAACAATGACATAGCTACATACTCTTAAAACCCGTAGTTCGTTCCAAATGTTAGAATCATCAGAGGATAATGCATGCAAACCGAACCTGTAACTCCACTTAGCATCAAGATACAGGTCTATGTAATATGCAAATGATGATTTAAATATTCAGCCATGATTTCAACACTTTTCTAGAGATCAGAACACCACAGCTTCAAGTTATCCACTTCACCCATTATTTCATTTCATTGTTTCTACAATATCCAAGTTTTCCTGACACAGAAAAAGTTTTTTTTATCTAGAAGATGTGGTTGTTTCAGTCTCAACCCAGCGTGCACCAATAAACTCTTAAGATGAAACACAAGCACGACAGGACGTCTTTCAGTAAGCGATAGTAAAATCCTCAGGGAATGTAGACACCCAGACGTTCCTCTGTGTAGGATATCTTTTAAGGATCTTCAGGATTCATGGGCCCCAAGAGGGCATCTCGACTCAGGAACTCTCATGAATTTTGAAAAGTATTAGAAACTGTGTCTAAGACGAGAATATCTGTCCACAAGAAACACCTCATACCTAGAGACCATGCCATTACTTTATGACTAAAAAGTCTTGAAGGTATACATGAAGTGTTTTACTTCTTCATAAAGGTGTATACGAGAATTCATGTATACATAGATGTATAACTTGAGTCGGTCATAATGGTTGTAAGAACACGCTTGTGGTACACCCTCCTCCACACAGTTATCCATGACAAGCTAGCGGTACCAGTCACTGGTACATCGGTCGATAATGTCCACATAAACATTCCGCCATTAATGGCTAGCATCACCCCCATCATGGAAAAAAAAAGAGAAAAAAAAATATTGGCTTTAAGTAGCCATCTCCGGCGGAGTGATGGCTAGTTTCCGCCCAATATGGCGCGGTGGGCAGTGCATCTCGCCAAGCAAAGAGGGGCTTCCTATAGTGTCGTCGTCTTCATAACAAGTATTGAATATTGAAATAGTCTGATGATCATAGAATTTCGGAATATATGAATCTTTCTCTGTCGCGGAGGAAATTCTGGGGAAGTGTTCATCATGGAGCTTTGTATTTTCTATGTTCTCATTTCTATCACTGTCGTATTTCATAGACGATTATAGTGGTGATATACATACATTAGCCTGCGTGTGTGTGTGTGTGTGTGTGTGTGTGTGTGTGTGTGTGTGTGTGTGTTTGTGTGTTTGTGGGTATATGTGTATGATATCATGTAGACACATGCATATAAACAGGAACTTATAGATAAGCACATATATATGCACACACATACACACCCACATACACGAGCCCTCAAACATATACATTTATGTGCAAATTTATGCAAAGTATCATACACACATATGAACTGAGAACACAGAAGCCTACCCCACATCCATACCATTCATTCCCTGAGGTAGAAATTTACAGATGACACCTCGAACAACAGAAATTTAGGAATATTGACAAATCATGAAACAATTTGTCATTTCATACTTTTACAAACGTAAATTCACTTACTGAAAGTAATACTGTTGTAGAGGCATGACAGTTTTATACTAGGTGCTGTAACTTTTAGATAGCACTCTCTCTTTCTCTCTCTCTCTCTCTCTCTCTCTCTCTCTCTCTCTCTCTCTCTCTCTCTCTCTCTCTCTCTCTCTCTCTCTCTCTCTCTCTCTCTCTCTTTCTTTCTTTCTGTGTCTCTCTCTATGTATATATGGATAATGGTCCATTCCTGAACACTATTGTTTCATTATAGGTATCTGACTAACTATTTAATCATATATAAAGTGTTCATCTTATCGCCTTTCATTATCTTGTGTGTGTGTGTGTGTGTGTGTGTGTGTGTGTGTGTGTGTGTGTGGCACAGACCATTTCTCTGTAGCTTCTGAAACCTCAGGACATTTGTTCGCGTCACCATGAGGACACTTGGTTGGTTCTCTAATACGTGTTGTTCCAGAGTTTGGAAAATGTCAGCAGCACATTGCTATTGTAAGAGTACGGCTGGAGGCGACCGAGGACCAGAGAGTGTGTGGAGTGGACACTATCAGAAAGTGAGTGTGTGTGTGTGTGTGTGTGTGTGTGTGTGTGTGTGTGTGTGTGTGTGTGTGTGTGTGTGTGTGTGTGTGTGTGGTGGGTGGGTGTGTAAGAGCGTGGGAGAGAGATAGGGAGAGTAATGGATGAGTGGGTTGTGGAACGGTTAGGGTTAACTGTATCACAGAAATCTTGTGTGGTATTGAGGTGGGAGAGAAAGGAAGAAGGGGAGATGGGAGAGTGAGTGAGAGAGATGGGGTGCAGGTGAGGGTGGGACAGAGTGCGTGGGATGGGTGGACCATAAGTATGTTCGTGTAGGACGCTGATGGTAAAACACAACAGGTGGAAAATGGAACAAAATGAACCACTGAGGAAGATGTCTATAATACACCAAGACTTCAAAGATTTTGGTCATAAAGTGAAAGTTTTTGCCAAACGATCAAAGTAATTCTCTCCTATACTTTTACCCTATGGTAGATAGCAGCCTTGAACTAGAAGATAGCCTTTCAAACTTTTGGGGATAAACGTTTCCTGAACTTTGACTCTCGTAATAGATAACTTAAGATTCATATGACCACAGCATAACCTTTGTGTTCTGTGTCTCAAGGTTGGCTTAAGATAATGATATGCCATGAATAGTGCCATAAGGGTTAACTTTCACAAAGTTGTTTACTTCATAATGTGTTGACAGACTCTAATGTGTCGTCTGTGATGTAAATTATTGATTTAACTCATAACTACACAAGGATTTGTTGGATTCGAAGTTTGTTTCAAAAGTTTAGAGACATCACTAGATCATAGGTCATGTGACTTTACCTAATGATAACATACAAGGTCAAAGATCATGTGACTCAACCTGATAGCAGCAAACAAGGTCAAAGGTCGTGTGACTCCACCAAGAAAGAACATTTTTTCCACAGTGTTCACGACACCCTCACGGTCTTACCAACTTTTACAGGCACTGTATAAGGCAAATAGCAGTTTTATAGACACTACAAGGGTTTCAGTGCCCTGTAAAAGTTACATAATTGGTTTAAAACCCTGCGTAAATATCTTCATTGACACACACAAACACAGACACTACACAGGAAATCTAACATTTGAAATAAAAGAATTGATAAGCAATTTGGAGATCATATGTGTTAATATGAGAAAAAGAATATATATTCGTAAGAGGTCAATAAAGATGTTTTATAGAACACAGACAACCTCGACATAGCTGCTATAATTCTATGGACGTAAAATGTACAATATTATATTCAAGGATCATTTACACTTGTAAGAATGGCCATATGTTCTTTGAAAGTATGTATGATCCTAAGATATGGCAAACACCATTCATTTTTGTTCTTAAGGTAGGTGATAGAACATAGGCATCTAAATGCCCCAATCATGGCCACCTAATATACATCACAATATACATTCCAACATATACATGTGTACTGTTGAATCTAACTCTATATAGAGACTAATTCCTGCATTAGATTTCAAAAATTTTTCTTATTGATTAACAACCCCATAGAAACCCCTTCCTTACATTTACATATAGAGTTCCTTGCTCAATAATTGCCTGTAAATTAATCCTTCACTTTGATAGAATATAGTTTACGAATAGACTCCTCCCGTAGACCTACAGAGAGATTATGTTGCTTCATGATCGTCTTCACGCTTCCCTGACCCTGATTCAGAATCCATCAATTAGGATCTTGTCTGGTCTACTAAGCCATGGTATATCTAGGTTCGTCTGAATCAGCTGGTGTTTAATTGGCTTGTCAGACCCCCCCATGTTCCTGCAGAGAGAGAGAGAGAGAGAGAGAGAGAGAGAGAGAGAGAGAGAGAGAGAGAGAGAGAGAGAGAGAGAGAGAGAGAGAGAGAGAGAGAGAGAAGCATATATATATATATATATATATATATATAACTTGTTCATCAGATCGTAACTACGGGAAGGTAGAGTCCGGTAACACCTCTCATTACTGGCAATCAACTGCCTAGATTATAACAAGATAATTACTTCTTTGATGGGATACAGTAATTCTAATTAACTATAATTCAAGAGACTTAAACTTGACGAGAGATAAGTCCTGATTAGCGTCAAATTAAGCTCAGCTTAACCTAAGATAATCTCGTCGGAGATATTAAATGTAGTTGTATTTTTTCAAAGAATTTATCAAAGCAATTTACAATCTATCGAATAGATACAAAGACATATACCTTTTTTTAATATACAGCCAAGTGTTTTGTATACATATCTATGTAATTAACGGATATGATTACGCATAATTTGATGAATGTCACGTATATCAAATGAATTATCTTGATGAATTATGAATAGTCTTATCAAATATTAATAAATGATAAGGTAATAGTGGATGAAATTGCATCTCTCTGACTCATAATGTTTTATACAAAACATTAAATCTGAGCTATAAACTCGCTTCCTTTATGTTAGATAAGTTAGACACACATGACAAACATGTAATAAAAGCTATACATAAAAGAAGGCACGAAACAATAACAGCGAATAAAGGAAAACAACAGACAACAATGCATTGAGTACAATTACATTCATAAAACAAATGAATAAGAAAAGAGAAGACAAGAAAATATAGATTCAACAAATGAACATACACAAATCAGGGTTTCACATGATGTGTAACAAAGTATCAGGGAAATAACAAACAATTACAAAAACAGTTAACCCATATTACAACAGGAAAAGACAAAAACAGGAAAACAGTTAACCCATATTACAACAGGAAAAGACAAAAACAGGAAAACAAGTCATGAGGAAAACAGCAAACAAATATGATTAACATCACAAACACAATTACAAACAGGAGGAAACAAACGACAAACATACATAAACAAGTACAACTCCACAACAACAGCAGCAAGACAACAATAACAACAATAACAATCATATTTCAAGACCCAAAATACAAAGACGAAAATGTCTCTTCGACTATGGAAGGAGACTACAATATTGGTTCTCTCGAAATGGAGTCTCATAGACTTGTTGATATTTGACAATATATACAACAGGGACCTGGTAACACAGTTGGACTAGAGAACACACTTTAATTTTCATCTGCTGGAAGAGGTCTGGGAATTCTAAATCTGTGCTTTAGAATAAAAACACAGATAAAGTTTGAAATAACAGAAAGATGGCTCTATATTCTATCTTGCGCGTGCGTCACAGTTTCAAAAACTGCTATACACTCGAACCCTTATCAATGGCTTAATTTGAAGATCCTGTTGGATATTCTGTATCCAGAGCAGAGTCACCTTTCCAAAGTCTACAATAACTGGAGTATACACACACATGCAAGAACATCCCATATACCTCAGGTTATTATGTCTATTCTCCTCACTCAACGAACAGCAGCAATTTCAAGTTAAATTTGGCATTTCAGGCAGAATCTGTCTTTACCTGAAACAAGGTCCGGGCTTTTCCGCCATAACCGTAGGCAAAGACAGTGATACGTTTTTGGAGACGTGGATATAAAGTGGACGATTTCCCCTCAACAGACACTGCCAATATCGACCATAACTCACGTTAAGCGTTTCACTGTTTCTAGATAGCCTCTCTTTGGGCCTTACCAGTGTGGTAGTGGCAGTGAAGTGTGGGATGCGTTGGGGAAGGGGTGCGGGAGAGTATGTGGATGTGGAATGTTGCTGGAGTATGTGAGGGGAAATGTGTAATCTTTGTAGTATGTGAGAGATAGGAATGCTGGGGTCTTCGACTTGGAAATGGCGAAGTGTGTCAGGGAGGAAGATGGGGGGTGTGTTATCTCTAGTGAGATGGTTGTAGAGTGCCGTGAAGTGTGTTGAAGCTTAGATTTGGGATAGAAATATGTGGATGCGTGTGATGAATATTGAGTGTGTGTGTGAGTGTATGTGAGTGTGTGGGAGGGACGCTTGGGTGCGGTTTGACCCAATAAATTCAATAGTATCTATATGAGTAGTAAGTAGTCAAGCCTCATTCTGTCCAGACCTTCTACTCACACACACACACACACACACACACACACACACACACACACACACACACACACACACACACACACACACACACACACACACACACACACACACACACACACACACACCTCAAGGTAAGGAACTGACGAACGTCATCTACACTGGCGAAATATTTTTCTGTGAATCATGGAAGACATTGGCTCTGGCTGCAGAGGGAAAAATCCTCCCCTTTCTTCTTTCGACTCTTGAGAAACGAGCGGTCATCCAAACTCACAATCCAGGTGGAAAATGCTGAGCCACAGTTCATGTAAATCCAATTTTCAGTAAAACGTATTTGATTTTACACTAACAAGATTACTTACACTTCAGACGAAAATGTAATTGGTAATGTCTGAGACATATTGTGCTTATTGGCATTGCAAGTGAGATGAAGATAGAGTATGAGGTAAGGAGGAATAATATACCAACACTGAACGAACTGGAAGTGAGAGGAAATGTGGTAACTTTGTCCACTCGAAAGAAAGTTGTGAAAGGAGAGAAGAAAGAGGAGAAAGTCAAGAAGTGGAAGACCCCGCTATCGGCGCCAGAAGTAAAGACGATAAAGAAAGTAAAAATACCTTGCGTCTGGACTTGAACCCAAGGCACACTGCCTGGAACACACAAATAACAAGTTCTTGTAGAGAAAATTACATTCAAAGCCACTGATCTCGTAAAAAAAAACACGTCAAGTAAAGTAAAACACAACGTTCATCTAGAAAACGCCTCGTAAACAAGCATTTCCTTGGTAGAAACGTTCATCTTAAAGTATGATTAACTCTTAGATAACATTAACCCTACGACCAGTGACTCATAGAGAACATCAACCAAATGGATATGCCTCTTAGAATGCATTATAAAACAAGTTCTCTTTACAGAACACCACATAAGCACAAGTATTCTTGTAGAGAACATTAGTTAAGCGAACCAGAGCTCCGTAGTAGAGAACACCTCCTAAACACAAGTGCCCTTGTAGAGAACACCCCTTTAGCCATTGTAGGTCCTTAGAGAACAACACCTGAGAACAGGAGCCCGTATACACACAACACTAAGCTAGTGATGGCCCTCGAGTACTGCATTCAAAAGGCGCTGGTAAGTGCCAACTGCGTGGCTGGTGGTAGGGCACGGATAAACTCTA
Source organism: Panulirus ornatus (assembly GCF_036320965.1). Classification (NCBI taxonomy): domain Eukaryota; kingdom Metazoa; phylum Arthropoda; class Malacostraca; order Decapoda; family Palinuridae; genus Panulirus; species Panulirus ornatus. Next base: position 7,031,854 of record NC_092296.1, read on the forward strand.
CGGGGACTCATATCCACGTTTCACTTACTTGCAAGTAAAATTACCCTGCAACTCTTACTGCTCATTTTTATGTGTTTCTCTGGGAGGAAGTGAGTCTTGGCTCGTTTTTCTTTCGTTGATAAGATAATGCTGGACTGTTTTTTCCATCTGAAGTTGTAAATAACCAGGTACGGAGGAATGAGGAGTGGCTACAACTCGAACATTAGAACTCAGTCTCCAGATGTATACATGGGTAGACGCAGACACAGGAAGACACATGAATAAATAGAGAGATTGATAGATAAATAGATAGATAGATAGATAGATAGATAGATAGATAGATAGATGCATAAATTGCATCTCATAAAAGGATAATCCAATAAGTAATAAGGCAGACGCAGACAGAGAAAGGCACATGAATAGATAGAAGATAGATAGATAGATAGATAGATAGATAGATAGATATATAGATAGATAGATGTATGATAGCATCTCATAAAAGGATATTCCAATAAGCAATGAAAAAACTTTTCTGGAAATGAAGGAGAACATTATGACGAGTAAGATAACTAATCATTAGGATGCCAGCACAAGTTCCAGTGAGATGAAAAAAATGAGTCATTTGGTATTACTATGACATCGACGATTTCATTTCAACTTTCCCTCTTACCTGAGATTTCATGTAGATATTTCCACGATCAGTGTGTCTGTTGAAGTGTTTTTTAGCCAGTGTGAGAGAGAGAGAGAGGGAGAGAGAGAGTTTACACCAGTCTTTAGAGTAATTGATTTCATTTGTTTCAAGCATCTTAGCCATAACTCGTACACTTTTTTATCCTGAGATAGACTTTATATGCAAACTTTTCAGCAGCGAATGATTTCTCATTCAAAAAGTGTTTCCAAACTACAAGGAGGAGGGGGAAAAAGAAAAGCGACTCTGCCTCGTCTTCTTCGCTAACTAAAATGCAGCAGACACGTCCTGAGGGTCCAGAACTTTTAGGATCTTCCTCAAGACGTCAGAAGAAGGAAACGAACCCTTTCAAACAAAACGAAGAATCTCAGTCTATTTTCTTTCTAACAACTTCTCCAGACAAATACACTGAAAGGCCATATAGCTTACACTGGTCGTCCAGTCATGATATACTCCATCTCTCTCAATAGCATATGAGGAGTGACTATTATGTATGACCTAGTGAACCTATATCACATCCCTATATGTAGTGTATGGCAAGTGACCATTACGATACATACGTTCTTTTCCAGAAGAAAGAAACTATAGAATTCTATTCTTTTCCTCGTCTTTCCCTCCAACCCGTAACCTTCCTGTATTCAAGCTTCAGGTCAATGAACAGTTAAGGAACCCTGGTTAATCCATTCATTCTTTTTCCCTCTTTTTTTTCCCTCTTTGCCAGAGATGATCATGACTGGGACGTGTTTTGCCCAAGTCATTTAGGCCACTTGAAGAAACATCTAGCAAACGAAACAGATTTTTGAGGATGCTTTCAAAAGCAATGCATTCACGAACAGCACCATGAAATTGCCCCTAGAATGTAAGGCTTTTAGAGAGACATAGTTAACTACCCCTACAGCTCAAGAGGACATTCTGGGAGGGGTTTGCTCTCTCCATTCACAATGGTGTCCATCACAAACATTCTCAGGTTCTTGTGGAAGAGAGGCAGCTGGCTGTCTGTAGGCACGCTCAGTCAGTCCCCCCTCCACCAGGAGAGGTGGGTCATCATGAGGTACGTGTCTCACTATCCTCATTCATAGCTCAAGACTTTCTATCCTCATTCAAAGCTCAAGACTTTCTATCCTCATTCATAGCTCCAAGACTTTCTATCCTCATTCATAGCTCCAAGACTTTCTATCCTCATTCAAACTCAAGACTTTCTATCCTCATTCATAGCTCAAGACTTTCTATCCTCATTCATAGCTCAAGACTTTCTATCCTCATTCAAAGCTCCAAGACTTTCTATCCTCATTCAAAGCTCAAGGCTTTCTATCCCTCTTACCCTTCCTTCCCTACTTTGTAGACATCCATATACACCTATTCTTTTTCCCCGACTTCTTCCCTCTATAGAATTCATCCCATTCTATCCATTGAGATCTCTGATCCACTGGTGACCTCACGGTTTCGTCTTTTGTCTCATCTTTTGTGGAGTCCGATTCTTCATTTACCGTCCCTATCTTTCTTCACTACGATCCACGACTCAATACGGCGCCGTACAACACAGGATAAGTCAGCACCGTTCGACATAGATAAATAGCATCTACACAGATGAATAGAAGTGTCTAATGGCCGAGAACAATTTCAAGATATATAAACTCGTGACAAAACGAAGATCTAAGTTCAAGTGTAATATCTTGTTCCCTCGAGACTCGAGTACTACTTTACTAACAATGTCCTTCTTTCTCTCGTGAGAGAAATGCCTCCTCAACCCAGAAACAGTTGTATGTTTGGAGATTATCCCATTACGATCGTATCTACGGCTTAGGGGATTTTCCAGTACCTGAGCAGTCACCGACTCAAGAGCTTATTAAAACTTTCCAGACTAATTCTAGATACACTTTAACTTGTCCCAAACTGTGACAGCAGACAGCCACCCCCTCCCTTGCTAACCTGCTCACTGCCCAATGGTGGCCAAAACTTCCTCAGACTTTTCGCAAACTTCACAGATTCCATTTCAGGTTGCCGAACTACCAGGGGTCGTGTGTGTGTGTGTGTGTGTGTGTGTGTGTGTGTGTGTGTGTGGTCCCGGTCTGACAACGCCGACGTGAAATTAGCTGCCGGGAGCTGTCAAACTGATGGAGCTAAAATGTTAGAATTCTATTCTCAACCCTTGTGATTGAGCCATTCAGAGAGAGAGAGAGAGAGAGAGAGAGAGAGAGAGAGAGAGAGAGAGAGAGAGAGAGAGAGAGAGAGAGAGAGAGAGAGTAGAGAGCAACAATGTTCAATAATATGCAAGTAAGAAAGCTAACATGTCCATAATTTAGCCTCATCATTGTAAACACTTGAAATTCACGTCTTACGGTGATATATTCCATGTTCTTTCGCCACACCTCAGTCACTATGCAGACCTTCTGTAAGGTCACTGAACAATCTATTAGACAGGCCACTGTACAGTCCATACCCTCAAAAAGTGTGGGATAAACAGGTACTGTCACCTATGTTGTTTATGTTTTATTACCAACTCTGCTATGGTGACTGTCTTGCTAACTCAGCCATAGGGGCTGTATTCTCAACCCAGCCATGGGATTATCTTAGCAGCTGAGGACTATCCTGCTAACCCAGGTATGGAACCATCTTAGCATTCAGTCCACCAAACACGCACAGTTTCTCCACATTGCACATAACTCTTTGCCACGAATCTCCGTTCTTAAGTCCACATTTTTCGCGTTGTGCACACTACACTCTAGTCTTGTTTGATGGCATAGTCACCCATCGGTCGTTCTGTGCTACAGTCTTACCGTCGTGCTCAAGGATCGTACCGTCGTGCTCAAGGGTCGTACCGTCATGCTCAAGGGCCGTACCGTCGTGCTCAAGGGTCGTACCGTCGTGCTCAAGGGTCGTACCGTCATGCTCGAGGGCCGTACCGTCGTGCGCAAGGGTCGTACCGTGGTGCTCAAGGGTCGTATAGTCGTGCTCAAGGATCGTACAGGCGTGCTCAAGGGTCGCACCGTCGTGCTCAAGGATCGTACCCTCGTGCTCAAGGGTCGTACCGTCGTGCTCAAGGGTCGTACCCTCGTGCTCAAGGGTCGTACCGTCGTGCTGAAGGGGTCGTATCTTCGTTTATCAAAGTAACGTAAATCATTCACAGGTTTATGTAACTGTGAGGAAATAAAGTATTGTGTTCGAATATATTTTCCTGTATGCAAATGAGTTTCGAGGGGGATCTGATTTTTTCTGTAGTGTTTGAAGCAAAACGCTTTCACATTTAGATGTATTTTCAGATATTGTCTTTTTTTTCGTAAATTATTCACGGCAGTAAACGTTTGGGATATGTATTTTCTTTTTCAAATCTGATTATGTTTCTATAAAACGAATCATAATAATGAGATTTCCGAATTCTTTCCTTGAAATATGTTAGCTGCATATGACTGATTGCTTGCAAGCAATAGTTTTAGTTTTCAGAGTATACATATATATATATATATATATATATATATATATATATATATATATATATATATATATATATATATATATATATATATATATATATATATATATATATATATATATATATATATATATATATATATATATATATATATATCCTCTGAAAATAAATAGATAAATGGATTAACAATGATAGTGCTATGAGGAGAAAGACCATGAGCAGCAACACAAGAAGCAGCGAGATGACGAAGAATGGTTTGGGTCAAGGATCTTGATGAAAGGTCAGACGTCATTAGTACTTATTGTAAGTCACTATGTATCTGAAGAGGGATGGTTGACCCGTCCCTACCAAACTACTAGAGATAGAACAATGAATTGTCAAAGGTCAATACTGCTACGAGATATGGAGTACTGACCCTTACCAGGTCATTACTGTTATAATCGACAAGCAAACTTCATATTGATCTCTAAGTCTCCTTCCGGCATCGCTCCGAGTCAATATAGGAAATGACCAAGGATTATGATCTATTCTATATCATTACTTTTTTAGATTATTGTCTAATATGGAAGAATAATTTTGTTGTTATGTCTGCAGTAATTTCCTGTAAGAAGATGGTGTTGTGATGAGTGATCTTACCGTATGAGTTCCCATTTCAACTTTCCTTATCAAACAACTTCATTAAGTTAGCCCATTTTCCATTATTCCACAAAGTTAAATCTAATTTCCTATAGAATCTTTCTAGGAAGTTCTCACTCAAAAATACGGAGATTCAGACAAAATGCCAGGTCTCTCTGGGAAAGTTTGACGAGTGGGTAATTTTGACCAAGTTCTAGCAAACATGAGTGGTAAGTTCCATTAAGTTCTGATTGCCTACAAACAAAATTTACTATAATTTCCATCTGGGTATATTAGTTTACCTCTAACCTGTAATTGAGTATATAATTGACCATTTCTTTCTTCAAGTTATTAATCATTTTTATTGTTTCCGTTACTTCGTTTAGTTATTTTGGCTTTCTGAATATATCTCGTTACTTTAAAGATAAAGTTACATGTAATGTGTCTAATATGTTTATGTAAATATTATATGTTCATAATCTCTCTCTCTCTCTCTCTCTCTCTCTCTCTCTCTCTCTCTCTCTCTCTCTCTCTCTCTCTCTCTCTCTCTCTCTCTCTCTCTCTCTCTCTCTCTCTCTCTCTCTCTCTCTCTCTCTCTCTCTCTCTCTCTCTCTCTCTCTTCCCCATCTCACACCCTATCTGTCGTTTCTACC
>NC_092296.1:7039718-7087218 GCF_036320965.1 Panulirus ornatus
CACACACACACACACACACACACACACACACACATAGACGCCATCAAAGAACATTTGTAACAAAATAAGACGAGTTTTATAACGAATGTAAGAATTACGTATAGTTTTACCCCCTAACTGGAGAGAGAGAGAGAGGCGAGAGGTGATCGAGTCAGTTCGATTTGTTGACTATGTTAATTAGTCTTTGTCAAAAGTGGGCGTAATGAAGCTGTTGCTGTGTTGATTAGAACGGCTTGGGCTAATCACTCTTAAGTGGTGAAGGTAATTGATAATTACGAAGTTTAACAAAGGACAAGATTTGGAAGATATCAGATATATACATGGGAAATAGGGAATAGATTAACTGGCAATACTGCTATGGTATATGCCTATGTTTAATAGTCTGTTTCATATATCCTCGAATCTGTTGTTCCTTCAGTCTCTATCATAGCAGTTGATTAACTCGTTTCTAAATGGTTCAGGAAAGATTCAAGAAGTACATGGAAATATTATGATTACTAAGGTATGAGTCTATTCTGATGTGCAAATATCCAGAGAGAGAGAGAGAGAGAGAGAGAGAGAGAGAGAGAGAGAGAGAGAGAGAGAGAGAGAGAGAGAGAGAGAGAGAGAGAGAGAGAGAGAGAGAGAGAGAGAGAGAGAGAGAGAGAGAGAGAGAGAGAGAGAGAGAGAGAGAGAGAGAGAGAGAGAGTAATCAAAGAAACAAGGTGACTGACAAAGCAAGTTAGATGACCATAACTAATGAAAAAGAAAAAAACATGCAATAGAATGACTAAGAAAAGGAAAATATAATCATGTTCTTCCCTGACTCTCCTCTGTACCTCCTCTCTTACCAGCAAGCGAAAGCAAAATTCAAAGTCATTAATTCTCAGTATTGCAAAATGTAATTATCCTGGACTTCCCTAATGAACAAAGGCACTATAACATTCGCTACAATCTAGCAAGAAATCATTAGCAACGTAAACTGGACAATTAAGATGCGTAAGATTTATCTCCCACTAGTTTGAGTATAAGTTAATGTCACCTCAGTTTGGGTAAGTTAAAGTTACCTCAGTTTGGATAAGCTAAAGTTACCTTGTGAGCAAGATTATTTTTTGTTATCATATTTGACTGGGAAGTTTTTATTTCGACATCTTTCCCTATCCCAGCAATTTACCTCCCTCGCTCGAACACCTTAGCTTAACATTTCTCCCGCTCGTCCACATCTCTGAGAGGATTTTGCACCTTGCTTGGGTGGGTATGTAAGCCAAAGGTTAAAATGAGGACTATCAATCAAGATTTACCTACAGAGAAATGCCAGCAGGATCCGCGCGAGACCTGGAGGCATCTCTGGATTAATTTATCCAACAAATACCGCGTTAATTAGCTCTGGAAGTCCGTAGGGAATTGATGAAATAGAAAAGAAAATAGTTCTTTTTTTTTAATTAAACATGGCTGTGTGTTTAACGAAGTCTAAAGGTGAAGTGAGAATAGGCAATTTGAGAGTAACACAAGAAATGAGAAATAGGCAATTAGAGAGAGTAACACGAGAAATGAGAAATAGGCAATTTGAGATTGTAACACGAGAAATAAGAATAGGACGAAGATCACAAGAAACAGTGTTCAGAAGTAGTGTTCACTAACACCCAAATCAGAAATTACAAAAGTAGCATCTGCATCAGTGGTTAAAGTAGCGCTAATAATGAAGTAACAGAAGTAACCACCTAACCTAATCGTAGCTGTAGTTATGACCAGATGGAAACTTTTCCGACTGGAAGTCTCGTAAGAAGGAGAGGTAAGGGTAGTGGTTAGGAAGTGGAGAGGAAAAGGATGCATGTGGAAGGAGACAGGGAAATGGTATAGGAAAAAAGAAAGAAAGACGTCGAATAAAATGGGAGGGATGGAAGTGAATAAATAAGACAGAGACGGATCGAGAAGGGTGGTAAGGGAGAGAGAGAGAGAGAGAGAGAGAGAGAGAGAGAGAGAGAGAGAGAGAGAGAGAGAGAGAGAGAGAGAGAGAGAGAGAGAGAGAGAGAGAGAGAGAGAGAGAGAGAGAGAGGTGAATGCTCCCTCTTCCTCAAGACCTTGGAAGAAGGATTGAGAGAAGAGAAATATTTCGGAAGAGACAGATATGCTCTCTTCTTCCATCTGCTTCCTAGGGAAGGGAGAGTAGAAAGAGTGGGTGACAGACGGAGGGGTGAATGTATGATCAAGTTTGACCAAGAGAGGGGAGAGGAGACGAAGAGGGGAAAAATGGATTAATTGAATATCGTATTTCTTGTCCTTCCTTCCAGAGAGAGAGAGAGAGAGAGAGAGAGAGAGAGAGAGAGAGAGAGAGAGAGAGAGAGAGAGAGAGAGAGAGAGAGAGAGAGAGAGAGAGAGAGAGAGAGAGAGAGAGAGAGAGAGAGAGAGACGTCCACATTTACTTACCACTTCACAGTAAGCTGTGGGTGAGCGCCACTGGGTGTGAGGTAAGAGGAGCAAGTCTACTCTAATTGGACAAGGGACTGAGGGAGATGAGTAGAGAGAGAGAGAGAGAGAGAGAGAGAGAGAGAGAGAGATGAGAGAGAGAGAGAGAGAGAGAGAGAGAGAGAGAGAGAGAGAGAGAGAGAGAGAGAGAGAGAGAGAGAGAGAGAGAGAGAGAGAGAGAGAGAGAGAGAGAGAGAGAGAGAGAGAGAGAGAGAAGAGAGAGCAGCAGTAACTCAGGAACACACACACTAAAGGTGAAACTATAATGGGGTAAGTCAGAGACGAATCTGGATGTGGCAGAATATTGCAGGCTAAGAGCCAGACCAGAGTGTCCTCATGCTAAAAAATACATTCCCTTGAGGTCTTCAAGCCCAAAGGGGTCCGTGCCAAAAAATATATATGATCTTGAGAGGTTCAAGCTATGGGTCCATGCCAAAACCTTTGCCCCCTGTAAGTTCTCAGGCAAAAGGGACCATGATAAAGATTAATTCCCTTAGATTCCTCAAGATTGTGTAAGGCAGTGACAAGTGATTGTGAAAGTTGATGATGGATGATGGAAGAAGATGTGTGATGGATGGTGACTTAATCCTGAAGTTATTTGGTTCAATACCAATGTCTGGGGACCCAGTGAACGAAACGAAATGGTAAATACAGGATTAATGACAAGATATCGTCAGATTTCAATAGCGTAAAGTCGTATGTTGCAAAAAAGGTGGGATTAAATGATTCAGAGGTGATAAAGCATGAAAATGTTTGTAGAAGTCTGGAAGTCGCTAGGGTTTCAGAAAGAGATGCCTGAGGGAAAAGTTACCATTGTATCTCTACCATCTCTTGGCTGTAATCTATGAAGGTACAACGGGTACGAAGCGATACAAAGACGCACACACACTGACTCAGACAGACAGTTTTACTGGGAGTCAGACATACATAAAAGGAAGAAACAAATAAAACAGACACACACACACACACACACAAGAGGAAAAGGTCGGAAAGGTTGCTAAAGAAAACGAAACAGGTTAATTTTCAATACGTGAGAGATAGATACATTGATAGGTAGATAGATAGATAGACAGATAGCTATAGAGATCGAGATAGAGATAGATAGATAGATAGAGGTAGAAATCGATATATGTATGTATATGTATATATATATATATATATATATATATATATATATATATATATATATATATATATATATATATATATATATATATATATATATATATATATATATATATATATATATATATACAAAGAGAGAGAGAGAGAGAGAGAGAGAGAGAGAGAGAGAGAGAGAGAGAGAGAGAGAGAGAGAGAGAGAGAGAGAGAGAGAGAGAGAGAGAGAGAGAGAGAGAGAGAGATTCACTGTCAGAAACAATTCTGCAATCCTTTGCTAGAGAAATTGGTGCTTGCCGTTGACTTGTTGCTTCCCCAATAAACTAACAGCACTACAGGCACATGTACTGGTATTGCAATTGCGTTATAAAGTATTTTTCCTCTCTCCTGCACAATGCACGACACAGACTGGAATCTGTTTCCTCTTCAAATCCATCGTTACGAACTTTAAGACAAAGATAAAGGGATATTTATACATTAAAAAAAAAGAGAAGACTTTGTTAAAGACTTTGAGTCATATAGGAGATGGAAAAAGAGCTTCGTGGGTCTAATTAATCTAAAGGGAAAACATATTCTCACATCTTAATACAGATGGACTTAGGTTGAAGCTGTTGGATAGGTCTGCCTCTCTCTCTTTTTCATGCTTCGTAATTGTAAGTTAAGATGGGTCTTAATGGCATTGCTTAGGGTGAAGAAAGAGTTAAAAGGGGGTTGTATATTTGACAAGGGATTGAGAAGGAGGTAAAGAGGGTTGAAATGTGAAAGTTAAGGAGTAAAGGGTGTTCAGGGACGAGTAGCTGGGGTTCAGAGGAGAGGGTGTGTGTGTAGCCTGGAGGAAATGCCGATCCGTGGAAATGAGTTGAGGTATTAGCGAAAACGATGAGTGGTGCTTGTAGAGTGGATGTGCAGGAGAGGGGATATTGAGTATGAGGTGGTGAGTGAGTGAGGACATTTCAGGTTAGTGAGAAGAGTGAGGACAGCTAAACAGTGAATCCTCTAAGGATAGTGAGTCCATGAAAAGTAATTAGGACAACGAAAGCAATGAGGACAAATGTGAAAAGTGAGAATAGAGGGGGACAAAAAAATATAGTGAGGACATTGAAAACGTAGGGACAAATAATGAGGATAGTGAGAACAGTAGAGATAATTAAGGAGTTTTGAAAACAAGTGGTTCTAATAATAAGTAAGATAAGGGAACATGAGGGGAGTTAATTGTGAGGGGAAATGGAGATATGAGGAATATTTGAAAAAACTGTAGTTTTAGGTGTAGGGAAATGCCTGCAATAATAATCGCAGCATTGCAATTCATAAAGGATTTCATGATCCTGGTAAACCTATCGGTAATTTAGGATTATTGCGTAGACTTTCCGGTACCAGATGAATTAAATACAATTGTCTACCCTTTCACGTACCTAAGAATGCAATACCTTTGCGTTGTTTACAAAACATCCATTATTTACTACAATTATAGGTAATACTGCAGTCATATACATACATCAAGAGCAGATAGGTGGAATGTTTTAGGAAAATAGAGGGTTTTTTACTGCGTAACACATCGCTCGGTTGAATGGCTGTCGGGAGGAAAATGAAATTATATCAAGGCGTATTAGTTAAGGCTGTGTTAACACAGGAAACAGTCGGTGCATTAGCTTAGGGCTCGAGCCAGGAGGTATTCAACAAAGCTAGAACACGAACCAGCTAACAATGTATTTGGAAAGTGAGGACAGATTATAAGCATAGTTTCGACATAGGCAGCAGGGCTGTAGGGAGCTTAGGACCCGGGGAAATTGGTTCAACGAAGCTTGAACAAAAACAGCTTTTAGCGTGACCGACTTAAAACCTGACGGTAGGTGAGGCCAAGCTATTAGCACAGCTATAGCACAGTTAGCAAACAGTGTAACAACTATAAGAACAAAGTCAAAGAGTAGATATAGCCATAACATAGACAACATGGATGTAACAATGGTGATACTTAGGTTATCAAAGTGTCACTGATATATACACTACTAGCCAGTGCATGAGAGAGAAGGTATAGAATGCTGAGGCATTGCTGTGCAAATAGCCATAACATAGGCCGTGGACAGCAAAACAAACACAAAGTTTAAGTTGCTTAGATAAGGCTATTATAGCAACAATGGGCCAAAGGAGGAATAGCAGTTCAAATTATATAAGTTCAAGGAAGACAGAGAAGCCACAGAAGCTAACAGAGTGAGAATATAATTGGACCAGAACGACAAGAAGCAGAAAATAAGGAATTAGAAAGAGTAAAAACGAATAATCTCATGGCCCGTGATGCCAGAGACGACCCAAGGATACGAGATGAGCCGAGGTGTCTGGAAGAGAAAGGGTTTAGGAAAAGGATTTGATGCCTTTGCCTGTGACTCTCCTGAGGGTTGTGGGGTTTGTTTACTCTCCCGTGGGTTGTGGGGTCTATTGACTCTCCCAGTGGTTGTAGGGTTTATTGGCTCTCCCGATGGTTGTGGGGTTTATTGGCTGTGCCTGTGAGAAGTCCTCTCGACTCTATTGGCCATGGAAGCCTATGAACCATTAAGTGAGAACCAGGATTTCTTCTCTTGTTGTATTGGCTTCGGCAAGTGGGTAATCTGCTGATTTACCTCCCCCAGAGAAGTTAAGTCTCTCTTGCCTCTGTTGCAGCAAGCAATTGAGCAGTAAGTTAGAAGATGCAATCAGTGGTATTGTCCACATGCTGGAAAAGTCTAGATGGAATCCAATCTTGTTGGAAATGTTTATATAAGGTGTGTAACCCAAACTCTGTTTTACCAGATGTGTCTATTTACTATATAGTCTTATGTTGATTTGATATATCTATGTAAGGGCTGTATAGATTGTTACTTAAAATGTTTATAGCAAGCGTCAAAATCGTTTCAATTACGATGATATGGAATATAAATCTCTCAATATTATCTGAAATATTCATATACGTAAAATTCTTTATTACGTGAATTGTTTATAGAATATGTAAGGGTTAGGAAAGAGATTGTCAAATACGTGGTTGGGGAAATGTCTACACAATGATTTAGGAAAGAAAGAAAATACGTCAGATCTTCTGGTTGGAGACAGTGCTTCAGCAATGCTCTGGAGATAGAGAATTGAATGTTAGGAAGAAATATATATTATGTTGAAGTTGAATCGTGAAATATCTGGCTGGCCTGAATGATAAAAGCGAACTTTCTTTATGGGTTTGGAGTTTCATATTCACCTGCCTGGCACCAATTTCATACAGCTATTGGAGAAATATAGAACAAAATAGTATTATGTGTATCTTACCATAGACTGGAAAATACAATCCAGCATTTTCATTTGACGGTAAAAAAAATTGAATGTACTTTTTGATAAAAAAAGTTAGATGATAATTTTACGTATAATTGGTAAGGTATTTAGCAGGGTAATTAGCGTTTGTGTGAAACTAATTAGTGATTCGATTGTAAGCCGGTAACGAGGAGAGTGGGGAGCATGATGAGTGAGTGTGTGTGTGTGTGTGTGTGTGTGTGTGTGTCTGTGTGTCTGTGTGTCTGTGTGTCTGTGTGTTTAGTGTTTGTGGTGGGGTTGGCAATGGAGGGAATACTTGAGCAAAGGTTTCTAAATCCTAAATAAGATATGAGGGAGGCTGGTTTGTGTTATAGATAACTGTTGATAAACTGATAACGACTGAAGGTGGATTGTGAATAACTACACTGCCACAGTGACGACAAAAAATACAAAGTGGTAAACAATTGTAAACAGTCACATCCCATAAGAACCAACATAACTATGAACCTGAGGCAGAATAAACAAACGTAAACAATTGTCCCATGAGAAACAGCAAGTGTAAACAACCATCAGTGTAACCACAAACAAACACGAAAAAGAAAACAAAGAAGAAAACAAAGATAACCCAACGAAACAACAGAACAACAACAATAACCAAGAGAAACAAGCAAACAAAGATAATCAACCAAACCAAAGCAAAACAAAGAGGTGAGAAAAAGAGCTGTAAAAATAACATCACATCAGAAAACAGTAGGAACCCACACACAGAAATATAACAACCCTATACATTACTATACCACATAAAAACAACAAACAAACAAAAAAACAATAAACGCTCCTAACCCAACAACGGTATCACAACAGACACATAAAACACACACACACACACACACACACACACACACACACACACACACACACCCACCTCATATCTTGGATTATCAAACGATGTTATATTCTGCTTCTAAGATGATTGTCCCTTTGAATTTCTTAGGGAAAGTAACCTTTACAGTTGTTACAACGACCAGTTGAGTATATCACAACAGTATTTATAACCTTCTATGTTAATTGAGCTCTGCAATCCTCCATGTTATGCACATGAATCTATGACTCACGTTGTACTCTGACCTGCTATGTACCTCTCTATATACCTGGACTCTGTACCTTATATTACAGTCTCTGTACCTCATATCACAGTCTCTGTACCTCATATTACAGTCTCTGTACCTCATATTACAGTCTCTCTCCTTCTCAAGATCACTCGCACACACATGACATGAAATATTCCTGAGTTTTCGTATACGAAAGTAAAATCGGTTTATCTAAAAAGGCTTAGAGAATTTCCCCCCACCTACCCCACGAGATGTGGGGCCAAGACAGTGATGTCTAGTGACGGGCGGATAACGAGGGCCATTTTCCTTCAACAACCAGTGCCAAATTCGACCATAACTCACGTATAGTGCCTTCCCGATGGAAGAAGATAACATCTCGAGGGATTTGACCTCAGACGTTGTGGTAAGGAGGCGTGGGGAGGAGGGGGCGGCTACATAGTAAGGTAAGGAATAGGTAGGGATGGATAGAAATAGGTAGGAGTGGATAAGAATAGGTAGGAGTGGGTAGGAATAGGTAGGAATAGGATATGAGTATTTGGCAACTGAATACTGACTTCCTGCTATATTCTCTGATCTTCTCAGGTCTTCTGTTCTTTAAGCACGACTGCACGACCCTTATAGACGACGGTATACGACCCTTGTGCACTACAGTCCACCCTTGAGCACGATGGTACGACCGTTAAAGGACAACTGTACGACATTGGGGTCTGATGGTACGATCTCTCAATTGACCCTAGAGGTCAAAGGCCAGGCCAACACATTCCAAGGGTAGTAATAGCGTTCTCAAAGGATTAAGAATAATAAATAGATGACAGTTTCTTCTATCTACCTCTAATGAATAAAGTTTCGAGTCTAGAGATTTAGACTATGCATAATCAGTAAGGTCAAAAACTATTGGGATCATCCATTCCTCTTTAGCTTTCCCAAACCCCAGCTAAGGTACACCAACCTACCCAGGAATCCAAGCTACAGTCATCATAAACTTCAGCCAGCCACTTTAAACACCTCAGCTAAACAACACCATCACAGCTAAGTATCAGTACCTCAAAGCTAACTAACCAACACCATCCCCAGCTAACTTATCAACCCCATCCCCAGCTAACTTATCAACACCTTCCCCAGCTAACTTATCAACCCCATCCCCAGCTAACATATCAACCCCATCCCCAGCTAACCAACTACTTCAGCTATCCAGCCAAAAGCACCTCAGCTAACTGCTGAAACCATGACCAAACATCGTCGAAGTTTCCAAAAAATGAATTAAGACAGTGGGCTAACATGGAGGCCTCACATAAATCAAGACAGAATACAAAATATTCAAGATTACAAGAAATTTTTCCATGAAGTTCGAAATTAATCATGGCGCATCATGGCCATTTAGGGAGACCATGAATATGACAATCTAATTATGACGCTAAACATTTCTATAGTTGTTGATAACTTAGAACAAAACGTGGAGCCTTTCTATAAATCAATAGTGATTTAGAAGAGAATCTATTCGCTGGTTATGGATCACTTGTCAGAATTATTGGTGTCAGAATTATTGATTGAGGGAATTATTGGTCAGAATTATTGGTGTCAGAATTATTGATTGAGGGAATTATTGGTCAGAATTATTGGTGTCAGAATTATTGATTGAGGGAATTATTGGTCAGAATTATTGGTGTCAGAATTATTGATTGAGGGAAACGTTGTGGTCAAGAATTACACATAACACAAGAACACGAAGCCTTCAGAGAACATTTAGACATGTGACCATTTCTGTTCTTTCATGTGGAACGTATCCTTAGACTTAGAAGATGATGGTGCGATCCTCGAGTGTGCTGATGCGTCGTTACCCCAGCCCTTAAAGGTCAGGTCAAAGGTCAGCCATCATCTTTCCCCCCCCCCCGAGAGTCAGTTGTACCTCTGGAGCTTTTAAGATTTTGGGGGAGAGAGAGAGAGAGAGAGAGAGAGAGAGAGAGAGAGAGAGAGAGAGAGAGAGAGAGAGAGAGAGAGAGAGAGAGAGAGAGAGAGAGAGAGAGAGAGGAGAGAGAGAGAGAGAGAGAGAGAGAGAGAGAGAGAGAGAGAGAGAGAGAGAGAGAGAGAGAGAGAGAGAGAGAGAGAGAGAGAGAGAGAGAGAGAGAGAGAGAGAGAGAGAGAGAGAGAGAGAGAGAGAGAGAGAGAGAGAGAGAGAGAGAGAGAGAGAGAGAGTAGAGGAAGATCCAGTGCCATCCATATTCTCCTCATGTTTCCTTTCCATTCGTGGTGTAATCTCGCACTTTACCCTCGGCCCTGAAGGTACCAGCCTCTGTACGCTGGTGTGTGTTTACCTGTACCAAGACCATCTCCCAGTTTACGAGAAACAGAAAATACTGTCTGTTGGTTCTCTCTGAAAAGCAATAGAACGGGAGACGCTGTTGCATCCAAGCAAACACCATAAATTTCCTTCCTTCACTTCAACCCTCCTCACCAAACGCTGTAGCTCCAATTGCTTGCCACCACACCAGTCAGTTTTTTTATGTAAATGTGAGATGTATCTTAAGGAAAGACTCCCATAAAATGTCTTCGCCAGGATGTAAGATATTCTGGGAATGGTTTAGAATAAGATTATGGTTTCGTCTGTGCTTCCGAAAATGAATTCTTTGAGATATATGAAACAGGAATTCTCATGGAATTGCTTTCATTTCTCGAGAGGTTAAAGAATTTCATTTCGTCTTATTTTTCACCTGGTATCACCGGGCGAATCAGCCAGTGTGGTTATAGGATTTGCTTGAATGTGATTCAACCAGGGTTGTGGTACTGGTGCAATGAATCTACCAAAGTTGTTATAGGTTGTACTTTGATGGGGCACCTACTAAGGGGTCGGGGTGGAGATGGAAGGTGGAGGAATTACATTATAACTAATTCATCAGGGCATTATGTAGATCTACAACCACATCCACTACCAGAACCCCACAGGCTCATCAAACTAGCATCTAAATCAACCATTAGTGGTGTCTCAGCCATCAGCCAACACTTCAGAAAACCATCAACACATCAGCCAACCTTCAGAACTTCAGCAACTCACAAGGTACCATCTGTAGGAACCAGCACACATCAGCTAGCCTTCAGAACTTCAGCTAGTTTCTGGCCACCTCAGCCAGCCAGCCAGCCAGACAGCTTCTCATCAAGCTAACAAGGGCCAACCGCGCACCAGCAGAGCTCCTCTCTCTCTCTCTCTCTCTCTCTCTCTCTCTCTCTCTCTCTCTCTCTCTCTCTCTCTCTCTCTCTCTCTCTCTCTCTCTCTCTCCCTCTCTCTCCCTCCCCTCCCCACCACAGCTAGCGCTTCGGCCATGGAATCTACCGCCTTTAACAAGATCGTCCATACCACCTGAGTGGAATCCGTTGTACGCTTAAGTGAATGTGATTCTCCCCCTTACAACAGATTGTGTAGGTCCACTTAGCGGTGTCTCTTGTGGCATGCCAGTGTGGTCCCGGATGGCCGGCTTTCTGGCCGGGTCCATTGATACGAGTGTGATAATGACCAACTCACATCCGTTTATCTATATAGAGAAGGTCAGTTCTTGAGGACAGACTACTTTCATTTCGTACTTCTCTATTTCATTTCACATTTCATGAGTTTCATCGTCTAGCCATTTCGTATTAAGGTTTTGTACTAGTGCAAGCGATCAATTCAATTGACTTTGTCATTGACATGAAAGGAACACGCAAGTATCACATGTAGAATAGAAATGACCAGGACATATTTTGCCCAGTGATACAGCCTCATTGGTGTTACCTCTTGCAGGAGGAGCCCGGTAACACACACACACACACACACACACACACACACACACACACACACACACACACACACACACACACACACACATACTCACCCTAGGTTTTCTTAGAAATATTCATGTTGGCTGCACGAACCTCCACACTCTGGTAACTCCAGTTTCCCTACATTTTCTACAACTCTGACCAACTTTCTCCAAATTTTACCCACTTACCTGCCGCTATTTTTGTTCCTTTTTTTCATCGTAATGATTCGTATTTTTAAGCCACTTAGATTCTATCACAAACTTGCTGGTCTTCTGCTGGACATAGTTGTGTTATCAGTAATGAAGTTTCAGAAGTCTTGAATAATTACAATCACATCTGACGGGAGAACTGATGGACAATGTGTTTTATTAAAAAAACGAAAAAAAAGTGAAATGTATTTTCAGATCTATTTTTATTCTTTTTTGCAAAATATTGCCATCGAGTAAATTTTTTTTCTTTTTTTTTTATCGCGTTCCAAATTAAATTCTGTCATGATGTTTGGTGGCGAAACCTTGTTATTAGTTCGTGTGTATGATAGAAAAATACGCAGAGAGATTATACCATACATACGTATGCTCTGACACATGTGTATAGATGACACACACACACACACACACACAAACACCATCACCACGTAACAAAAACAATAGAAAACAAAAGTATGTACGACTAGATATAGAACACAACAAGTGACACAAGAGGAGGAGCAAGGCCATCCTGGATAGTATATGTAGGAAGGTCTATGGACAAGATAAACCCAGCTTTGGCCAGAGGTAAAGCTGAAGCCAGACACACTGGGGGAAAAATTTTTCGAATGGACTACATATGATATTTCTGACTTTATGTACGGTGTGTGTGTGTGTGTGTGTGTGTGTGTGTGTGTGTGTGTGTGTGTGTGTGTGTGTGTGTGTGTGTGTGTGTGTGTGTGTTTAGTTTCGTATCAGTGTGCGTGGTTAGGCAAGAGGAGGAGAGAGGAGAGGGAGCATTGTCTCCCACACGACACAGACGCCAACACATTTTACCGTCAGCCTGTTGACACCCCCATCTGCTGACTTCCCTTCCTCCCTCCTCTTCCTCCTCCACTCTCCCATCTCTCCCCTTCCCCCAGCCTTCCCCCCTCCACTCTCCCCATCTCTCCCCTTCCCACAGCCTTCCCCCTCCATCTAATCTCCCAATCTCTCCCCTTCCCCCAGCTTCCCCCTCCATTACTCCCACATTGCAACTTTTGTGGTCGTTTTTGATGTGGGTGACGTCAAGCAGGAGGTAAATAGAATAAGTTTTTTGTTACGTGTCAACATTTCTTTTACGGTAAGACCTTACTGGAAAGACACACACATACACACACAAACACACATACACACACACACACACACACGCATTTGTATATATATATACATACATATATATGTATATATATATATATATATATTTTTTTTTTTTTTTTTTTTTTTTTTTTTTTTATACTTTGTCGCTGTCTCCCGCGTTTGCGAGGTAGCGCAAGGAAACAGACGAAAGAAATGGCCCAACCCCCCCCCCCCACATACACATGTACATACACACGTCCACACACGCAAATATACATACCTACACAGCTTTCCATGGTTTACCCCAGACGCTTCACATGCCTTGATTCAATCCACTGACAGCACGTCAACCCCTGTATACCACATGACTCCAATTCACTCTATTCCTTGCCCTCCTTTCACCCTCCTGTATGTTCAGGCCCCGATCACACAAAATCTTTTTCACTCCATCTTTCCACCTCCAATTTGGTCTCCCTCTTCTCCTCGTTCCCTCCACCTCCGACACATATATCCTCTTGGTCAATCTCTCCTCACTCATTCTCTCCATGTGCCCAAACCATTTCAAAACACCCTCTTCTGCTCTCTCAACCACGCTCTTTTTATTTCCACACATCTCTCTTACCCTTACGTTACTTACTCGATCAAACCACCTCACACCACACATTGTCCTCAAACATCTCATTTCCAGCACATCCATCCTCCTGCGCACATCTCTATCCATAGCCCACGCCTCGCAACCATACAACATTGTTGGAACCACTATTCCCTCAAACATACCCATTTTCGCTTTCCGAGATAATGTTCTCGACTTCCACACATTTTTCAAGGCTCCCAAAATTTTCGCCCCCTCCCCCACCCTATGATCCACTTCCGCTTCCATGGTTCCATCCGCTGACAGATCCACTCCCAGATATCTAAAACACTTCACTTCCTCCAGTTTTTCTCCATTCAAACTCACCTCCCAATTGACTTGACCCTCACCCCTACTGTACCTAATAACCTTGCTCTTATTCACATTTACTCTCAACTTTCTTCTTCCACACACTTTACCAAACTCAGTCACCAGCTTCTGCAGTTTCTCACATGAATCAGCCACCAGCGCTGTATATATATATATATATATATATATATATATATATATATATATATATATATATATATATATATATATATATATATATAATATATGTTTCTCTCTCTCTCTCTCTCTCTCTCTCTCTCTCTCTCTCTCTCTCTCTCTCTCTCTCTCTCTCTCTCTCTCTCTCTCTCTCTCCATAAAATGGGAGGGCAGCATCTGGCAGGAAAAGGTACCGGAAATAGAAAAAATATCCCAACGCCAGTTTTCCCCCATCCCTCTCTCACCCCCCAAAACCCCCCCTTCCTACGCCACACTTGGGCAAAACAACATTACTGACGGATAATTCCATCAGGAAGAAAAGATCTAAAAGAAAAGAGAACGGGGGAGTGTAAGGTTTCTCGACGTCAGAAGGAGGGTTGTAACCTAATGATCGTTCCTAAGGGGATTAGAACTCAGTCATTATATAAGTACATAAAGATCTATCTATCTATCCGTCTCTCGATGTATCCATCATCTATCTATCTATCTGTCTATCTATCTATCTATGTCTATCTATCTATCTATCTCTCTATTTGACTCCTCTTTCATATGTAAGTCAATATTTTTCTTTTCCTCTTACTCAGGTTTATATGGCTGCCAAATGTGAGTCCCTTCTCTTCTTTCTTAAATCTCTTGTTTGTATTTTTACGTCCCTCCCTACACCAGACATGGAGCAGTCAGAAGACACAGGGAGAGATACCTACTCTGGTTTTTTTTAATGCGTAAGCCAAAGTTTCATGTTGCAGTGGGCCTACGTTAAAGTGAGACAGGATTAAAATGAATCTTGGAAAATGAATTGAATTCCAGACCACAGTTTCACGAGGCATTTGTGGGATGGTATATACCAACGTATGCGAAACCATAAGCTTCGCCCTGCTCTATGTATGCTTTCTTATTAGTCTGTAGATGGGCTATGAGCATCATTTAAGAGGGATAAAAGATTGACGCGTCCATAACTACTTTCTGGGGGAATTGGGAGCCCTAATTGGCCAGGGCTTTAACGCTGGCAAACATCAACACAGTAATAGAAGTTTAGGGTAATTAAGACGATACGAAGCTTCTTCATTAAGTGTGGGAAGAGGAAGGGAAAAAAATAGAGCGACTGTGTTTAATTTTTCGTTCACAATCTCTTCCCAGAAAGGCGGATGGTTGTGGGTCTCACCAATGTAATTATTAAACTTTTTATTTCCTTTAGGCATTGTCTAGTTCTACTTTACCACAAATGATGCACAAAAGGGTCGATATGATAAAGTATCCCCTGTAATTCAATCTAAGTGTTCTTCTACACAGATTTGTAAGTGGAACACGGGTAACAGAGTCCGTAGAGTTTCTCGCAACTATATGTGAAAGATTATCTATTGTACGGTCATTTTCATGGCTTCTCATTCCACAAGGATCTTATCTAGCTTCCTGTGTGTCACATGGATGTGTTCAGTAAAGGAAAATATCTGTAATTTTATAGTTTTGTTTATGTAGGTTAGTGGCCATAGTGTTTAATCAGTAGGGGAAGAAATGTATTGTGTCCATCACTTCCAAACGAAGCACAATCGGTGTGGAATATCAAGATAACTTTCATGAGCTGGTGAACTACAACCACCACACCTCCAGATAAAAGAAAAACATATAGAATCTAATCCTGCACTTTTCCCACCGGGCAAATCTCGAGAACTTGAAATGGCTTCGATAAACTTTGTAGTTTACGAACTCCGTGGTGGTGGTAGTCTGGCTATGTCCCTAATGACGAACCTGGAAATTCGTCTTGGCTTCACATGGCAAATTGCTGAAGTCAAAGTCAACAAACTTTCAGATTTTGACCAGTTCCCACGGGGGGGCACGGGGTCAAGGGGGCACGGGGGCATGAGACACGGGGGCACGAGACACTGGAGCTGCTTCACGGGGTTAAACTCCATGCTCTCCTAAATCGACTTCCGAGTTTCCTGAGGTCCGACAAAGCGAACCTCTCTGAGTAAGGTGGGCGAGGAGTGTGCCAATTATAAGTCTCTTGGCCAAACTTTGATTATTGCCTTTGGCGGAGCAGACAGACCACAGCGATCCGCGAAAAATTGAGCATAGACTTTGGAGCTCGATCTTAAAACCATGGCTCAATGATTTTCATATCTGGGTTCAGTATATGACAGTAGGTCCCAGACAAGGTAGACACTCATAACGAATACCATATGATATGCAGAAAGAAATATGGCGTTGAGAATTTGAATCTAAAAATCACTTTCTTCTTGCTACACCTTACCAGAAAATACTAATAGTTTTTTTATATTCTCTCGAGACTAAGACAGATAACCCAGCATAATAGAGAGATCTACAATATAAACCTGTTAAGTTTATCCACTCTAAGACAGAAGCTTAATCATCCTACGTATACATACAGTGACTTTCCTCAGAAGTTAAGTCTGTACTGATGTCGAGCAGTGATAACAAGGTTAGAGCTGGAGTGTGAGGATACGTGAGCCATGTCTTCCGTACTTCAACTTTCCTCTTGACTCCAATATCTGTCTTGAGTGACACTGAGGCAGAGGCTCAGCCCTCTGTGGACGGGGGAGGGGGACCTTTAGGGGACATTTTCCAAGACATTAACGCCATCGGAAGTTTAGAGTGTTTTACTCCCTGAATATATATTTCCACACACAATAGCACCAGACTGCAACAAGCGGTACTCAGTCCTGATCTTATGAGGAATTTTCCTTCGTTTCCCTCAAGATCTGAGCCACCACAGTACTTGTGGTCACTTATGTCCTTTGGTTTTTTCGAGTCGTAATTGTTACGAGACATAGGTAGTCGCTCCGGAAATTATTTCTCTCTTTCTCTCTCCACTCAAGCAATACTTGCAATGAGCGACACTTACCCAGGTAAAAATATCTCGTCTTAGGTACTCTCTCTCTCTCTCTCTCTCTCTCTCTCTCTCTCTCTCTCTCTCTCTCTCTCTCTCTCTCTCTCTCTCTCTCTCTCTCTCTCTCTCTCTCTCTCTCAACACACACACACACATATTCCTCCATTTCTTTCTCTGTCTCTGGATCACTTTGAACGATACCAAAAAAATTGAACGTATGAGGAAAAAAGAGGAAAATTTCATCATGCTTTCGGTAGAATGGACAAAGGAACGAACAATTGCGGTGTATTGAGTAGTCTCAACAAAACCTTTGAGATAAAAGGAACAGACAAGAGTCAAGCAAAGGCCCTCCTGCACAAACAAGAGAAAGTAGAAAACCCAAAATATAAAAGTTGTAATGGAATAACAGAGACAAGGGTTGTACAAAATCATTTTTAAGAGAACTCCTTGTTCTTGTTTTTCTTTCTTTTTTTTTGGTAGACGTGATTGTAGGGCATAGGAAAAAAATAGTAGATAACCTTAAAGGAACAGAAAAAAAAGAGACTTCCTTTAATCAATAAAAAGATACGGATTTAAAGTAACATGTAAAGAAGGATTCCTATGATATTCCTATCTGATAACCCTTGTTAGATTCATTTTTCAAATTCTAATTCAAAAGACGATTAGGCTCCGAGGTAGGAGGAAATCTGAGTTTTAATGCTTTTCTTTTGTGGCAAAAATGCCCAGACAAGCAGGAGACTTAATAATTTTATAAAATAAGTAACAATTTCCTGTTTTCATCTGTGAAAGTAATGGATTTGATATACAGAAAAAAAAATGAAGAACGTTTCTGTTTTTGTCTGTGACATTTTTTTTTCCAGCAGATGTCACCTCATCACTTAGGCCAATAATCTCCAATAATAGAAATTCTATATGCCATGACACATGATACTTGATAAAGAAATATACACATGGAGACCACGGCAACATTGTTCGTTCTGAAAGCCAGTCAGAGCGATTTACCAAGGCATCAGTTCATCCAAACTGTGTATGGACATATCAGCCAATCACTAGGATGTGTTAGCCAGAAGAATCCCCGGTGGAAGTATCAGCCAATCAAAGTGATTCACTGAACGTGTCAACCAATCAGAAGGATCTATGGACGTGTCAGTCAATCGAAAGGATCAGAAAACGTACTATCCAATCAGGAAGAAAACGTTAAGCAGCTACACGAACATCTTACTCAAGTAAACAAAAGATGTTTACCCAAAGTTCTCATTTCCGTGCACACAGCAAAGCTTTCTTAACCATACCATGTATTTACACTGATGTACTTTGCGTGCACACTAAACTTCCGGGGTTGGAATCTTTAACCCAATATCTGACACGCTTGACATCAACATAATGAGTTCATAACATCACATCTATCCATGTAAACATTCTATATTAGAATATAACATAGAAAATAACCTTATCAAACCTCACGTCTATGCATGTAAACATTCTATATTAGAATATAACATAGAAAATAACCTTAAACGTTATATTCTATATTAGAATATATTCTATATTAGAATATATTCTATATTAGAATATAACATAGAAAATAACCTTATCAAAGGCCACCAAGAACATTCATGTATTGTTCTTGTGCATTAATTATCATAATGTACTCCTATCACCATATGCTACAAGAGGAGAAATGTGAATTCGAACGACATACCAATGACCTGTGACCCAGATGTGTTAAGTAGAACACGTTGTGAACGTATCAATAACCCTTGACCGAGAACTGTCAAGGTGAACAATTGTATCTCATGATACACATGTATCAACAAGGCACTTAGTGTGATGGACTGCATCGAGTGGCCCGGCTTGGTGTTCAGCTGTGTTGGGTTGGGCCAGTCATCATCACCTGTGTGACACTCACACCTTCAGGGAAATTGGCTCTACGAATGGCAGTATTACCACTACCACTGGCACCAAAGTAAGGACCGCTCACACACACACACACACATATATATATATATATATATATATATGCATCCTATAGATACTGTGTAGAGAGCAACCATACGAGACTTAACCGTTATGACGCCTCCTTCTGTCTCCTATACAGCAAAGCTTTGGAATTCTCTTCCGTCTTTTGTTTTCTAATCCTCCTATAACCTTTAGTATATATTCAAGAGTCGAATCCACAAACATCTGAGGGGTTCAGATTAATCCTCCTTGGATGTCTTTTTCTTTTACCTGTTATTTTGTCACTTTATCGTCTAACATAAAAAGATTAACAGATCAAACACTTCAGGTTGTATATCAAATAAATATGATCACAGATCTGGCCTGATCGACAATGTCATGATTGGTATTTGCATATCAAATGGGCACAAAACGTGAGAGACCATTAGCGTAACAGATAGAAATAGCAACACTCACATATAGATATATGGTGTAGATATGTATTTGCATATCAAGTGTGTTTGTGTGTTAGTGCATTTCATACATGTGTATATGTATGAAGGTATTCTTGCCTTCATATATATGCACTTGGCTGTGTATACAATTCATATAAGCACGTCGCATACAACTAGCAGCAATACGTCACACAAAGATGTGGTAAGAGAGACAGATGTAACACGTTACAAGAGACATGTAACGTAACATCAGGTGATGACATTCGACAGTGCTTGTCTCCAACAACCAATGTCGACATTGTCGAAAAACTATATTTCTATATGTCTAATACTTAGGGAACAGAGCTTGATAATAGACCACCGTAAATTGACTGGCAAAATTTACATCTAACTGTCAGGTCGAAAAGTGAGAAACACATCTAAAGGTACAAATGACAGGTATATATGCAAATGACAATTAATTTAACTACATAATTAGTCTCACTAATTAAGGGCAAGGAAGCTGGCCTTAAAATCCGGTTGAAACTAGCGAGAATTTAACGTGGCAGAGCTTAGGCCAGGCGCGGCACAATCTCCTCCAGCCAACTCATAAATCATTCCCGAGTTGTGTTTAAACCCGACAGTTTTTTTTCTTAATATTTTTCAGGAGGGAAACTCTGGCTCGGAGGGTGAATGATTCGCTGGGAAGACGGCGTTGGCGAAAATTCATTTTGTCTCCATAATACCACAGAACGTAGTGCATTAAAAAGTTAATATTCGCCACCTTCTCTTTTCTACTTTTGTAGACAATACCTATTGTCTCTCATCAAGATGAGAGTATTTCTTGCTCTCGGATAACACTGGTACAGTTGTCTTCCATGGTTGTAGGACTGCTGAGTTGTACAAAGAGAAAGAGAGAATTTCAAGCTTGCTTTCCATATCTGTCACAATTTTGTTCAATATGACGATTTATTTAGTTACGCAGCACAAGGAGAAACATTCAAGTTTGTGTTCCATGTCTGGTACAAATGTGTTTCATAATTCACTGATTCACATGTATCGCAATACAAGGAGAGTAAGCCTTAACCAGTGTTCTATGTCTGGGAAAATGATCTCTTATTTACCTGTCCACTTAGAAAACTGTCAAAATTAGAAATCTATTTACATAACAGAGGGTATGTCTAACAAAAGTTTTAAGATACAATATAGAATGTTTTTCAACACAAATAGATGAAAATGTTTCTTCTCTATCTGTCTTTTTTTAGGGAACTACATTTTTCAGGCCACACTTTCTCTTCTCTGTGGACCATGATTCTGATAACTGTACAACTTATTAACGAACCACTTCAA
Organism: Panulirus ornatus; assembly: GCF_036320965.1. Taxonomy (NCBI): domain Eukaryota; kingdom Metazoa; phylum Arthropoda; class Malacostraca; order Decapoda; family Palinuridae; genus Panulirus; species Panulirus ornatus. Next base: position 7,060,442 of record NC_092296.1, read on the forward strand.
CAAACGAGAGACGGTGTATGGTTCTAGTCAGTGGGCCAACTGTGTCAATTGATACTTAAGAGTGAGTAGGTGGAGGAGCACAGCCATTCACTCAAGGACTTCTATTCATGCCTGAAGTATGACCAGCATTTCAGAATAGGTCGGACCCACAAACCCCCCACTACCGTCTGAAGATGACTCTCCTCTTTAATACCCAAGTGGCACTTCTGTTCGCGAGGCCTGACATCCATTATTCTCTGGTGCTCTGAAGGGAAGTTATTATCCCAGACGGTACTTTGATATCAAATTTCATTTCTGGAAGTGCTCCTGATAAAGTGTTTCTCAACATTTTGTAGAGAAAGAAGAGGAGGAAATGTGTTTTATCGACTTTACCTTCTGTCTCTTTCCGTCATCCTTTCCCTGTCTCTTTATTTGACAGTATATATATATATATATATATATATATATATATATATATATATATATATATATATATATATATATATATATATATATATATATATATATATATATATATATATATATATATATATATATATATATATATATATATATATATATATATATATATATATATATATATATATATATATATATATATATATATATATATATATATATATATATATATATATATATATATATATATATATATATATATATATATATATATATATATATATATATATATATATATATATATATATATATATATATATATATATATATACATATGTGTGTGTGTGTGTGTGTGTGTGTGTGTGTGTGTGTGTGTGTATGTGTGTATGTGTGTGTGTATGTGTGTGTGTATGTGTGTGTGTGTATGAGTGTGTGTGTGTGTGTGTGTGTGTGTGTGTGTGTGTGTGTGTGTGTGTGTGTGTGTGTGTGTGTGTGTGTGTGTGTACACAAACACCTGAGGACACCACGAGAGGAAAGATTTGCTGTGGTATCAAACGTTTGGCTTCGACCACACCAACCTGCCACAGCATCTCCTCCTGTAACACACCTTGATGATGCTTATTTACGTCTCATTTTGATCGTCGTGACAGGCAGATCTTCACACGCAATGTGTCATGGAAGATGTACATTGGTATGAAAGAGGGAGGTAAAAATATGGCTAATTTTATCATCGGGTCAAGTCTACGAGAAGGAGACTGTAACACAGAGAGCCCTAGGGGTTTCCTGTGTACCTATTTTCTCTGTAAATACGAAAGATATTGCAAGCGATCCTGGAGAGAGAGAGACACACACAGCTGGGAAAACAAAACGGGAACGTTGGTATAAATAGATGTATTGCCTGAGGTGGAAGAGGAACACAGAACACCTTGAGTAAACAATGAGATCTGCTTTGCTGCGGATCATTCACACACACACACACACACACACACACACACACACACACACACACACACACACACACACACACACACACACACACACATACACACACACACATACACACACACACACATACTCACATACACATAAATATATATATATATATATATATATATATATATATATATATATATATATATATATATATATATATATATATATATATATATATATATATATATATATATATATATATATATATATATATATATATAATATATATATATATATATATATATATATATATATATATATATATATATATATATATATCTCAGCTACCCACTAGCAACAATGCCAGAGGCTGAAGTGTCCTCTTAGGTCTCCCTTCGCTATATTTTCCGTCAGCAGGTCAACATATCTGTCTCTCCCCTCCCTTATTCTTCCGTCCATTCCCTCCGGGGTGAAAATAAGTGCCTTTTTCATCTCTCAACCACGGCAGAAATCCAGAGTTTCCCTTTACCTTTACCTGGGGACCTGTTAGTACCTTTCTGGCCCTGGCCACCGCTACAGACCCTCCTGACCACCACCGCAGACCCCTGACCACCACCACAGACCCCTGACCAACACCACAGACCCCTGACCACCACCACAGACCCCTGACCACCACCACAGACCCCTGACCAACACCACAGACCCCTGACCACCACCACAGACCCCTGACCAACACCACAGACCCTCCTGACCACCACCACAAACCCCTGACCAGCACCACAGACCCCTGACCACCACAACAGACCCCTGAACACCACCACAGACCCCTGACCACCACCACAGACCCCTGAGCACCACCACAGACCCCTGACCACCACAACAGACCCTAACTACTGCCACAGTCCTTGACCACCACAATCCCTGACTACCACACATCCTGACCATAACAAAAGATGACTATGAAGGTCGTAGCTTCGTGCTCGTGAACAAGCTGGTACCATCATGTTCAAATGACAGTCATCACTAGAGTGCCTGTGCTCCTCCAAGTGAGGCCCACATCACGGAACTCCTCGACTGTGTATATGATCCGCGTTCGATAGGAAAGCTGAGGGAGTTGAAAATCAATAAACAAACTGATGGACTTATCCTCTGATGGTGTGATAAAGCTTTGATCAGTTGATCTAGCGGTTGATATGGATTACCTCGTTGCTATAATTTAGCGTAAAAAATATGAAAAAAATGCTATTCTGTTTTGAATACTGTTTCCATGAGAATCTGTAGGAGGATATTTTTTTCTTTGACATGAGACGTTTAGTTTTGTTTTAAGTCATTCTACATAACTCTTTTTATGTTGTGAAGAATCCTGTGTCTCTCTGGAAAGAAGAGATAACTCTCAAGGAACTTTATGTATTGAATCTAAGTTTCTTAAAAGTCTGGAATTAACAAAACTAATATTCGTCTAATGAGGTTGAATGCATAACTAACAATAGGTGTAAACATACCAGACTTACTCAACACATACTATGAATCTAACAATGATTCTCATGAATTACATCTCCTACGTAGAAGATGTTCTTCTAACTTTAAGATCCATAGCTATACATGATATGATATATATATTTTTTCAATGGCTATTTTACAGGTTTTCTTAAACATGTATCATATATCACATTTCTCTGCAAATTATTCAAATGATTCAGGTCAAACATAGGCCGATGTAGAATTAAAATTAAATATCTGAAAGTCAATTTGCATTTATGTTGTCGAATTTGATGGATATAAAATACTAAAGGTCATTAGGCCAAAATTCTTATGTCAAATATACAATATCAGAATTTTATGTATCTACTTATATTATGTATTTTCATTAATTGATGTAAATTCAAACAGTTTAAATGCTCTAGAAACGTTTGACATATTGGCATTTATTCTCAACATGGAAGATGAATGATTACATTGTTATCATTCATGTTTAATCTAAATAATGTGTAAATGATTATGCTTTTGTTGTTTGCAGATTGTTACAGTATTATCAACATATGTTTCATTCGCAAATGTAAAAGATCTTATCTTTTCCCTCGACATTTTCATAATTCTATATTGTCATCATTAGAATAATGTATATATATATATATATATATATATATATATATGTATATATATATAAAGCGTTTCTTGGACACTGATGATCAGTTTGATGAATATCTTCATCAATTCTAACTCATAGACGCACTGAGCTCCTCTTTCCTCTCGTAATATTCAATAGTAATGTTTCCTAACTTGATCCAATTTGCCTTGAGGTTGAAGCCTTTTCTTTATGTACTTTCTTCCCATAATATATATACAATTAGTGCTCGTGTGGGTTACACAGTGGAGAGGGATATCGTAAAGGAAAAAAAAAAGGGGTCGTCCACACTGATATTCCTTGGGTGGAGAATGAAAACTCGAGTGAGTCCAACATTTATTGATGGTAAACTGTTGGTATGTTGGTTAGTAGGAATGGTTAGTAGGGCACTCGTGTGTGTGTGATGCTAACCCAGGAATTATGCAAAGTGAGGGCAAATGAGGTGCATACCGTGTGCTAACCTTTGGGGGAAATCGCCTTAAAGGTCAATTGCTTACCAGGGATGGATAATTATCAGTGCTATTGTTACTCTGGTGCTTGGCTTTGGACGGTGCCTCATAGTCGATATCCAAGTCTGGTACTTTACGATGCTCATTTGTTTTGGTAGTCTTATATTCCCTGTTTGAACTCCTTAAGCTTTATGTGTACGTGTTGGTGAAGGAAACATGTTACTGATACTCGTTTTAAAAACATTTCTCTTATGGTTATATATAGGTACTCCAAAGGTCATTGTCCTTCACATTAATACAGAGTGGATTTGAATATGACATTGAATGAATGATCCGAGGTCGATGCTTTCAAGCTTCACTCTACATAACACATGTATAAACGAAAGAATATGTGATCAAGGGGAGTGAACACACGACGCCATCTGTAGGATAAACACTAAGGTCGAGCTGGTTTGACAGATAATATTGAATTATATAATGATCATCTAAATGAATATGAAAATTTGATGTGGGGGCTCATCATATCCGCAAAGGATGAAAGCCTGTGTATTGTGATGCTCTTAATGTTGATAGTGTGTTTATCCTATCTGTTGGGAGCAGCGGTGTGCATTGTGTTCAGCTGGAGTGGCTGGATGTATCTAGCACTCGCATTTCCCGATGGTTCCGGCTCACTTATCGTGTTTCTCTCCCGTTTTCATGACTGTTGCCCTCATACCTTCACAGTGGTGCTGCTAACTCTCATTTCTTCACAGTGGATTATGGCCTTCCATTCTACTTTTGGTTACCTTATTCTAAATCACTAATCTCTTCATCTCTAGTCATATTGTAGGTCTTATTTTCCTTTTCTTTAATACCGAAGCAAGTTTTTTTCAAGGACTAGCTCCCAGTACGACATCTGACGCCTCCTCCCCCCTTGCTGAAACTGCCAGATACAAAGCAAAAAAAATTTTCAGGGACACTTTCTTGTAGTCATTGCCTACATCTCTTCCCAATACCATTATCTCGTATTGCCTTCTGGCTCTACCGCTCCAGGAGCACTGCAGGGTGGATGATTCCACGCTCATGTTCTAGGAGCAGACACTAGACAGCCCACTAATGCCAGAATGGCTTCCCTTCCTCTCGAAGTCACTTACAGAATGCAACCATGCTCCAAAACTCCTTCCCAGCCTAAAGTATTTTGAGAATTGTCTTCGACGTAACTATTGTGTTTAAGTCTATCTATCAGGATAGATTTCATTATTACTCTGAAGCGAAGTTGTTATGGATCACCTTCTATTGATACATTTAACTATCCTTTCCAGGACCAGCAACCTATTTCACGGGCTAGTACCCCTTTCCAGGGCCATTATCGCATTTCCAGAATCAGCATTCACTTTCCAAGGCCAGAACCCTCTTCTCAGGGTCGGCTTTCCATATGTTGATGAGATACGACGTCCTATGTTGACAGTGTCAAGTGTTATGGTGGTTGTATGGTCGGTGCTATGTTGACAGACTGATACGTTCTATGTTAAGGGGATGGGAGGAGCTATGCTAGGTCAGAGGAAGGTATAAACACAGAAGGTTTACTTTGTATGTTTTACATATGCATCAGCTCTGCCATTCCTTGATGTTAGGGTCAGCTGGGATACGGTGGCGTTTAAATACAGGTGTAAAGATGACAAGGAAATAATATACTGAATCTACGACATACCTTAAAGGTCACTGGTTGCAAAGTCTATCACATATTTATATTTTCGAGGAAAAATATTGTCTGGGAGGGTGAATTAGTGATGATGTAAAGGCGTCTTATGTTGCCACATCATTAGAGGCGTCAACACAGGCGATAATGATCAAGCAAGGAGACGGGCAAGACCAGCTCCTGTGTGTGTGGGGAAAGGTGGGCAGGACGGGAAACAGAGCAATGTCTTCCATCATCTGGGATATTATGGTTGGTTGGTGTCCTTGACAGATAAGAAAGATTCCTGTGGTTCATATAAGAATACACTGTGAACCACATGACACCAACAGTATGAACCACACAGGTACAACACATAATGCATCATTTGAAACTTTGCGTCGTACAAGGAAACATTAGTTTTCCATTATTGGTTTTATTACTCTTCGTTTTGCAATGGTTCCCATTGTGTTTACTTCCTTCCTTCTCTGCTAGATTCAAAGAAAACACACAGAGGCTTGCAGTGGACGTAGGAAAAAAGGGAAATAGATATTTCGTCTGGTGTGTGTCTAACTTCACTTCTGTGTCTCACAGAGAGACAGACCATTTGATCTCTCTCTATGTCTGTCTGTCTGTCTGTCTGTCAGTCTCTCTCTCTCTCTCTCTCTCTCTCTCTCTCTCTCTCTCTCTCTCTCTCTCTCTCTCTCTCTCTCTCTCTCTCTCTCTCTCCTCCCCCCCCAAACATTAATCACGCGGTTACATCATTGTCTCATTATGCGTAAGGGAAGCCGGATCACAGTATTAGGTCCATGAATATTCATCGGTTCATTACCAATGCAAATCTTGATAGCTTCGCTGTTGTCTTCTAAATGAGCAATATGTAGGCCTTGTACCTTATGGGCTTAAGGATGACATTGCCGTAATGATAATCAGTACAATGTGTCTGGTTGATTAGCTCGCTTCCTTCTTGTAGATGAATGCCAGAAAGTGTGATGTAGAAGGAAGATATGTAGTGTTGTATAAAGTAAATATAACATTAAAGTAAAATCTTTTTCGTAGAGAATGAAAAAAAGGATAGGAAAAGATAAAGAAAATATTATAGGCAAATATTCATAATTCCTAAATGATATTTGGAAGACGATGGAACAAGTTAGCTCCTTAGTTTAGCCACTGGCCTTACGGTGGCAGAACTGGATAACGTTTTCGTGGTCCTTCAACAAAGCTGGTGTGAGAGTTTACCATCTCCAGGATCACAGCGTCAGCAGACATACACACACACACACTCGACAGTATTGGTAATGTTTGATCAAATTCACTCTCCCTTTCTGCCATGGTTTCCAAGTGGTCTGGATCATTAACATATGATGACAATCTTACCACTGTTGGACTATTTGTGATGATGGAAGACTGGAAGATGTAACGATCAATGGAATATTGAGGACGGAAGACTTCAGGACTAGAACACTAAAGTACTGGAACATTTGGGGACTAGAATGCTTAAAGACTAGAAGAACCAGGAACTGGAATATTTGGAGACCAGAACTTCCAGTAGTGGAACAACGGAGGGTTAGCATACTTAAAGACTGGATCCTTAGGACTGGAAGATATGATTACTGTAACATTCAAGGACCAGAACACATGTAGACTGGAAACACTGATACGTGTAACGTTGAAGAACTGGAACAACTGAAGGCTGGAATATTCTCAAACTGGAAGATTTAAGGACCTGAAAACCGAAGAGCCGAGACATTCGATGACTGGAACATCCAAAGACTGGATCATCTGATAAACTGGACACTAGACGACTCAGATAATTGGAAACTAAGAAAATTAAGTAACTAACCACTTGACTGGAATACTTGATAAGTGAGGCCTTGTATGTTTTTAAGAACAGATAACATCACTTTCCTGTTTCACACATGAACGTTAAGGCTTCATCCACTGCATTCCTTTCGTCTTACTCAAAAGACAGTGAAGAGAATGCTTTGAAAAACTATGCAACTGAGTCTTTTATAGCCACTTTCCAGCACAGCGCGTTCGGAAAAGGAGATCTAGTTAATGTTGCCAGTAAAATCTCTAACTCTGAGCCACACTGGAATAAAATTTCGTTTAAAAAAAGGCCCGCTATTTCCGAACTAGCATTTCCACAAAAGGCTTTTGTTCTGGAGGAGAATCCAGAAGTGAAGTATTTTGCATTTATACATAAGATCTTCATTGTTGAGATTATCATTTTAGTCTCGATCAATCCACGTACTAAAAAAGGCAATCTGAAATCTAACATTGTATTGACAATGAAAGAATCAACGACACACATACATTAATTTTCTAATATCAACATCATTCACTTCCAAACCTCAGAAGTTCAAACAATCCCATACAACCAAACCCTCAAATCTGTCTCCTGCACAGCGTTGACATTCACAACATTCGCATGAAATGTAATGCTCAAAACAGATAAGTTCAAAACTTTGTTCGTATTTCAGTGTTCCCCAGAAGACCTTCAGATGTACGATTATATGGATTTCTGAGTGTTCACCATCACTAAATTTCTTGTCACACGATCGAAAGCCTTTTTCGAGGTATCAATATGCGATCTGTTACTTAGTATTCTATTCCTAAGATTTTTCAACCATCATTTCCTTGGCAAATATTAGGTCAACGTCGCTTTCTCTGCTGAAAAGTATATATCTACTTTCAAGTATGTGTGTGTGTGCGTGTATGTGTGTGTGTGTGTGTGTGTGTGTGTGTGTGTGTGTGTGTGTGTGTGTGTGTGTGTGTGTGTAATAGCCATATGTATCTATGTATGAATCTTTTGTGTACATAGGGAAATTCCTAATAACCACATGACATAAAATTACGTAATCATAGCTCAATACAAGATACGATTCTCAGTTTTGTTTCTCATATAACACATTAGCGACTTCTAAAGTAGCCTTACTTTCAGTCCCAAGGCAAAGTAACTATTCATTTTTTTATCATCCTGGTGGCACTGCATGAAGCCACAGGGAGCTAGTCTAAAATGCACATCCTCTTCTGACACGCTGCAAGCCACCAGTCTTTTCATTTTTCTTGATGAGTATCATTTTTAGTACCAAGGACAGGAGGACCCTGGGGATCATCCCTGGAACCTGGAAAAAACAGTCGACAGTCTTAAAATGAGGTGAAAGTCCTCCTTCTAGGAGTGCGAGACTCCACAGTCAAGATCTCTGGAATTCTCTTTGGTCCCAGGGAAATCAAAATGGTGTTGGATGCTTGCAGGCGTTGGCCTGAATTTTTGATACTTTTCTGGTCACAAGTGATGCTGGGAGTTAATAGGAGATGCTGGAAGGATAATAGAGAGACTGAAGGTGTCAGAAACAGCTCCTGGAGTGGTAGAAGACATTAAGAGATGGAAGGGAAACAATAAGACCTGATGGGTATGTTTTGCTACTGCTATGATAGAGCAGGAAGACTAGTGGGTATCAGCTACGTGTGAATTGACACAGTTTTGTGTTGAAGGGGCGGTACTGGGACCCATTGAATTATTACCAGTGCCTGATGAAGTAACACAAGGACCTGAAGAATGGAAGGACCTAAGTGGGAGAGACCAGGGTACAAACGAGGGACCTGGAGGTGAGGCATTCTACTTGTGGCAATAAAGGCTAAGTTTAGGCAGAGACCAGGGTACATGTGGCAATAAAGGAATCTTCAGAAATAACATCTGGACTAGTATAAAGATTACACAGAGGTACAAATAGAGACAATCAATGAAGACAGATTGTCAGAAAATGATTTCTAGAAGTGTCAACAAAGATTAACCCCTTCCACATCGTCAGGTCATCTGGAAGAAGAAAGAGGTCAGGTAAGGGTTGACACACTGACCTGACCTACTGACAAAACGCACTGGCTAAAGCTTCTGCTTGTTATTTTGAGACCAATGTGCTAACAGTTGATTTTCTCACACATAACTTGCTACTCCATTACAAGCTGTTCTCTCTTGAAAGAGAGTAACAACCGTGTGTGATTGGCTGATGCAGGATGGGAAAGAGAACGAATCGCTTTATGATTATTATTACCACCTACGAGAAAGGAGATTTGGTATTTGCCATTGGATCTAAGTTCTAAGACAGACTGAATACTGGAGTACAAGACTTACTTCATGATCAACACCTACTGGGCTCCTGGTACAAATCATCCAAGAAGTCTTGACGGAATCGTTGATTTCAAGAGAAAGTCTCAGAACTTCTATTTCAGATCTTTACTCCTAGTTAGAGTGACGTGAAACTTCGCTCTTGGTTCATATGTCTCAGTCACCCAGGCCAGCCAATAATCCAGACATCAATCAACTCGCCTCAGAAACAGTGAGTTGTCTGAGAGTAACTGAAACCAAACAATATCGTGGTATAGTTCAAGTGCTCGATCGTCCGATCGTATACTGGAAAGGATGCTGGCGAAACAAAACAATGTCTTACTGAAATGGAAACTGAGGTTAATACTCAGGTGTGGCAAGAGGTTACTGGTAGTGTTTTAAGGTCAACTGAGGTCAATGTTCATGGGTGGTAGGTCAACTGGGACTGCTTGTTAGGGTATAGATACAGCTGGGGTTCTTGGTGGTGGTGTGGAAGCCAGCTGAGGTTTCTGGCACGTAAACAGAGGTTGATGGATGCGTTTGCATTATTCATGAGAAGGTTCTAATAATGTTATAAAGTCCCAGGTACTCACCATGAGTCAACAGGGACCTGTTATAAAGCCCCAGGTACTCACTATGAGTCAACAGGGACCTGTTATAAAGCCCCAGGTACTCACTATGAGTCAACAGGGACCTGTTATTAAGCCCCAGGTACTCACTATGAGTCAACAGGGACCTGTTATATAGTCCTAGGTACTCACTATGAGTCAACAAGGACATGTTATAAAGCCCCAGGTACTCCCCATGAGTCAACAGGGACCTGTTATATAGTCCCAGGTACTCATCATGAGTCAACAGGGACCTGTTATATAGTCCCAGGTACTCACCATGAGTCAACAAGGACCTGTTATAAAGCCTTACGTACTCACCATGAGTCAACAGGGACGTGTTATAAAGTAGCAATATTCAATGGTGGATCTCTCTCCCTCACAGTGTGACAGACTAGATGGCACAAAACAATGATGAACGTTTTCTTCAGGGAGCGTTCTACTGCACGATGCATTATCAATGACCCTGTGTGAACCACAAACAAGGGCGGCAATCCAGACAAACTGAGAAGAAATACCTGTCTTAATAGATGGTTTTGAAAGATTTAATGGATTCACCAATTTCCCTCTAGAGGTCAAAACCTACAGAGATATCAAGAATTACGATGAATGAATGACATCCATGTCTGACATTCTCCAACTTTGGAAAGTCCACTGACTTCTAGAGCAATAAGCTAATGCAACAGGCTACTTCACTTAGTGTATAACAGAGGATTTAACGTAGCAACAGAGCAACTGCTGTGTTTGATGGTGATGCAGCGGTCCATCAACCACTTACAGACTTAGCAGTTCCATTAACATGTGTCATTATGTTGTCCTCTATGTTTTGGTGAGGTTTCTCCTGCTTTGTACCGTAGTCTTGGTTCGATGTATATATATATATATATATATATATATATATATATATATATATATATATATATATATATATATATATATATATATATATATATATATATATATATATATTCAAATGAGGAGTTAAGTTCAGAGCATAAAAATCTAACCTCATTTTTATGAAATGACACTCTATGCAAATTGAATTAATGTGTGTGTAAATCATTTTACACGGTAGGCAGATTTCCACTCAGCTTTTTAAAAAGCTGGATGAGTCACCAGCTAAAAAGCTAAATGTTTGATACCATGAAAATAGCTTAAAATAAATGACAGCTATTGACAAGTCTGATGGTGTATACAGTTCAATGTAATTGCTGCATAACTTGTTCTCTTCGGTAAGAGCAAAGGTGACAGATGAATTTGTGTTTACTACATAACTTGATGGGGGGGTCAGGAAGGCTGAAAGACTGTGTTCTACATTTCTATTGAAAACTTTGTTAACATTTACTGTTTCATGATAAAGTATGGCTCCCCGTCAATCTCGCATCTATATCACACGTCAGTAAGACTAGAATTGCAAAACTTTTCAATGCTAGCTCATAGTTATGGCATTATAACATTTATGGTCGGGACAAATAGGACTCATATGGCCAGTGAGTTTCACCAACGTATCACAACACTATGCGACTTCAAGGGAATAACGTCTCTATGAACTGAGGATATGTGGTCGTGTTTCTCAAAAAACATGCCTCACCGATACAAGCATAAACACAGTTGATGTCATGTCGATTAGGCACATACATTACTGTTGTTCTCCCTGTGGGTCGTCCTTCTCGACGTGGAGTGTATGGAAGGTGATAAGATGCTACAACATGGTGCTTGAGGGAGAAGAATAGTTCAAGAGAGTTTGAGGAAGAGGGTGACTGAGGTAGTTGAGAGGGCTTGAAGTAAGGGGTTGAGATGGAATGATAGTGGTTGTAAGTTGAAGGGGATGGGGTGGAGCAGACGATTCAGTAAAATAACCCATCACGCTCAAGGTCAAAGGTCAATAACCACAGTCAATAATAGATTCCCGTATACCAGTTCATCTTGATCCACCATTTGTTCTCGCTCAGTGTTGTGACACTAAGACACCATTAACAGAACGATTATTCACAACCAAGAAAGAGAGTCACTAAATTGACAAACTTGACGTTCATCTTTTTGTGTTTTAAATCATTTCTTTGGTCCAATAATGCGTGGTCATCACTATTAGAAGAAAAAACCCCTTCATTTTTTCTCTGTTAGAAAGACTTATTTTGTTCCCTAATTAGAAAACTTTAATGCCTCTCTCCAGTTACATCTTCTCTCTGTGTTCATTTTTCCTCCATCAGACGCTTACGTTTTCCTGAAGAAGCTGAAGAGCTTGGGCTAAATTATACAATCTTAATTTCTCATTTATTTTCAGACATTAGGAGGCTATACAAAGATCATTACAACAGCAACGACTGTAAATTACAATTGTAGGAAGACAAGCTATTCACACCATCATGCACTGCAGAAACAACACACAAGGATGACATACTAAATAACAAGAGAAAGAAGGTAAACATCCCTTTCCAATGACATTAAAAGCTTCAAAGTAATTCGACAATGATAATTCAGTTACTTTACGAACGAGAACAACATGATTATCAACAGTAGTAGCTGCAGCAGCAACAGTAATAACAGATGTAGTAGGCATAACAGAAATGATACTTTCTGAGAAAATGCCAATATAAACTGTACGAAAACAGCAGAACCAGAGGAACTGGTGGCAACACTGGAAACACCAGAACCAGAGGAACTGCTGGCAACACTAGAAACAGCAGCAGCACCAGCAGGAGTCGCTGTAGTGGTAGGATCTGAAGCAGGTGATAAAGAAGACTAGATCCACAGGAAGCTCGAAGTGAGACAGCGGTAGTAAGTTGGTTGGTCTCTCTCTCTCCCTCCCTCTCTCTCTCTCTCTCTCTCTCTCTCTCTCTCTCTCTCTCTCTCTCTCTCTCTCTCTCTCTCTCTCTCTCTCTCTCTCTCTCTCTCTCTCTCTCTCTCTCTCTCTCTCTCTCTCTCTCTCTCTCTCTCTCTCTCTCTCTCTCTCTCTCTCTCTCTCTCTCTCTCTCTCTCTCTCTCTCTCTCTCTCTCTCTCTGTGTGAAGGCTTTAGAATTGAATGAAGTACATTGTCACCGAGAGTAAAACCTAGTATTGAGTCAAGGTAGGAATTAATTTCTCTGTCGTACTGTCCTCACGAGACATGAGTAATGTACGAAGCTTCACATCTCTCCTGAATCTTCATTAAGATCAAGGAAAACAGACGTTGTAATAAAACAAACAAACAAAGAGAACGAAAGGAGGAAGAAAGAGAAATAGAAGAAAGAATGGAGGGAAGAGAAGAAGAGAAAAGACGAAAGGAAAACTTAAAAAAGAGAAAGCAAGTAGAGAGAGAGAGAGAGAGAGAGAGAGAGAGAGAGAGAGAGAGAGAGAGAGAGAGAGAGAGAGAGAGAGAGAGAGAGAGAGAGAGAGAGAGAGAGAGAGAGAGAGAGAGAGAGAGAGAAACAGAAAGAAAGATTATATTCTCTCTCATCCTCCATAAATCCCTGAGAAGCGTCCACCGTAACAGACTCACTGTAATTAACTCAGGCAAGGAAGTCCAACTTGAGGTTATAATTTGACTTTCTTTCCCTCGGATGGACTAATACATGTCAGGCCAGGCGGAGGTGTCAGTCCTGTAGTTAAAAAAAAAAAAAAAGAGACGTAATTAGGCAAATGGCGTTGGTGATGTTTGCCTGGAACCCGCTGGGTGCGGATTTCTCTCCGCTATTGTCTCTCATCCAAGCAGTCTTCTCCCCAGCTGTCTCTCCTCTCTCCCCAAGCTATCTCCTACCCTCAGCTGTTCCTTATCTCTCCTCCCCTCTCTTCCCCATCCTCCCCCAGCATCAGTGCTACGTATATTCAGGTAGAAGGATACAATATGTACATTTTTTTTTTCATATGATTATCCTTGCATGATATTCATGTGCAAGTCCTCTATATGTAAGTAGAGGTAGGAAGAATAGTACCTATTAGTGTATCTAAACATCCACCTATCTACCTACCTATCTACCTGTCTACTTACGTACCTAACTACCTGCCTACTTACCTATCTACCTCCCTCCCTACCTACCTTTGAGTACCTAGAAAGTACCACAAGTGCTCAGTATAGTGCAAGGGTAGAGACAGACAGACAAACAGAGACAGAGAAAGAAAGAACACCTTTCTATATATATATATATATATATATATATATATATATATATATATATATATATATATATATATATATATATATATATATATATATAGATAGATAGATAGATAGATAGATAGATAGATAGATAGATAGATAGATAGATATATCTATGTACACTTGGATACATTTCTATGAATGCGTATGTCTGTGTATGTGCGTTTGTTTATGCATAACCCTATGTCTTTATCCACATGTGAATGACGCTACCACAACTGAATTCCACAAAATCATGCATCGCTACAGCGGAAACGTAGCCAGGCCTGCCATGCACTCCCCAGTAGCCTGTCAGGCAAGGCAGCCACTGGACCCATAACTTGCAGTCGTCATGCAATAGCACGCCTGGAACCAGCCCCACCGGTCAAATAACTCCTGGAATCCGCCCCGCCGGTCAAATAACTCCCAGTTAGCCGGCATTTGCCGGGATATGACCCGGGCGTGCCCTGGGAGGCTGTGGGATGAGGGAAGGGGGGAGAGGAGGGATGGGCTTCATGGGATACACATGGATTGAACGACAATAGAGGTGAAAACTTATAGAATATAGGGTGAGAATGGAACAAATGAGACATGAGCTTTTACCATGAGTATATGCCTATATTGCCCCTTGAAGATGATAGAACATACTAGAAGAAAATGAGACGCACAGACTATCGCAGGGTCCCAAGACCAGGGCCCCTGAGCACAGTCGTACGACCACTGCGTACAACGGTACGACTTTTGGGCATAATGACATGACATTTCGTCGTGTTTACACACTGGTGGGCAGTTACGTACTGATTTCAGTCCTGATCTCTACAGAAATCGCAGTAATGACACTCACCATCATCACTATCTCCATCATCATCACTATCTCCATCATCATCATCACTATCTCCATCATCATCATCATCACTATCACCATCAGTGTGTGAACAACACGCCTCCGACTGAGTACGTTTTCTTTCATACATTTTTTTCTCTCGTGTAAAAGTCTACGGTGCACGTCTGCCATGTTCCACTTACTTGGCCCTGTACGCTGGTTAGCTAGGTGGTTATGGTGTACTTTACTGCATAACTTTATATGTCTTTATACCGATGTATGCGTGTGTGTGTTTGTGTGTGTGTATGTGTGTGTGTGTGTGTGTGTGTGTGTGTGTGTGTGTGTGTGTGTGTGTGTGTCAGTATAAAGGCAGGTATGAATAAAGACATATAAAGTTATGCAGTAAAGTACACCATAACCACGTAGCTAACCAGCGTACAGGGCCAAGTAAGTGCAACATGGCAGACGTGCACCGTAGACTTTTACACGAGAGAAAAAAATGTATGAAAGAAAACGTACTCAGTCGGACGCGTGTTGTTCACACACTGATGGTGATTATGATGATGATGACGGAGATAATGATGATGATGATGGAGATAGTGATGATAATGACTGTCATCACTATTATTTCTGTAGTGATCAGTACTTTGATATCCATAGATAGATTAGATAGGTTTAATTCGAGTATCTACAATGCACACTCAAAAACAAGTTACAACACAAGGAGAAAATATAATATTGATATAAGAATTTTAAACAGGACATCTGGTGAAATCATACATCATTTACAGTGTGTGAGGAGAGAAATATACATACAATATGTAGCAGTGGAAAAGAATATGATTGTTTTTATTTTGGTTGTATCAAAATCATTTCTCGTAAATTACTGAAAAATTGTGGCTCCATTCTATACATATGGGAATGATAAGCTGGCCTCAGTGAATGTTTTCTATTGATCTATTCCTATGTCATATTTGTCAACTTTTTTTTCTATATGATTTTTGCTTTCATGTATATAACTTTTTTTCTCTCTAACTTTTTCCCTGACTCTTTTGTGATCTATGTTTGATCATTCTGTTTTCTAATATTTCATTTGCCTCATTACTGAACCCGACCTTCCCGGACATATGTTTTATAGCTAATTTTTTTTTTATATGTATCAGTTATTTCACCCATAATCTTACACACAATTTTTTGTTTCCGAATTTTGTCTTATCTTTCACCATATATACCTACCTACCTACCTCCCCCTTGTGATTAATATACCTGCATCACATATCTTATCCTCCACCATTCTACTTCAGGTCAATTTCCATCCTATATACCCATTATACACACAGGAACTTACACAATCTATCCACCTTCAACACTGTACCTCAACATCTACCATTCTATCCACACCCAAAGTCTTACACACCCTTTCCCACCTCCTTACCAAGTCGAAGACAAACAAAGGACTATTAAAAGATGTTAACTCCAACTCAGTAAATAGATAGAAAAAAAAAAAAACAACGGTTACCTTAGCAAATGTTGACACTTCCAGATATAAAAGGAACAAGAAAAAATAAATGATTTTAAGGAATAGAAGTCTTCTCCTCCCCCTTGTAGGTAAATGGCTACGCCCTGAACCATCTATCAAGATAATAGAATCTACAGGAGGGGGACAGGGTAGAGGTGGGGGTGAGTGAGGGCTCTGCACACCCAAAAAAAAGGGGAGACGATTGCTTACATAACAGAACACATATCAGAGGGTAAGTTAAAGAACATTATGGCTGAGGAGGTCACATATCATACGATCATTAAGGACTTATATGGCCTGTGTTACTATGGAATTTTCATCTATGATGAGTTTTGTAGAGAGTGTCTTGTGTACTTTTTTATTATTATTTCTGTATTTGCAAACGTAGTTTTCTGGAATGTTGCAAATATAAAGACACACATATAAGCGTAACACAGAATTACATATTTCACACACACACACACACACACACACACACACACACACACACACACACACACACACACACACACACACACACACACACACACACACACACACACACACACACACACACACACACACACACACACACAGACAAGGCATGTTGCTGGAGTGCTGTCTCGTAGAACATGTTCCTGACTTGTTGCTGGCATCTGGAACATGTTAGAGGAGCGCTGGCACTTTGGATATGCAACTGCTACTGCAGACGTGGGAGACAGGGCAACAGGTGCATATACTCATAAGATCTTTCATGTACAGGATGATTTTGCGTTGATTAAATGATGTTTAGTACCTGATCCCATACCCTTGCCTTTATAGAGAGTTTTCGGTACATGATACAATGCTCTTACATATATAAAGAGAATTCTTAAACCTTATGCAATACTAGGAACTTTCTAAGAAGATTCCAAGAACATTATAACAACCTTACCTATACAAGATTTTTCAAGAACCTTATATAATTCTCTTACTTGGATGAAAAGGTTTAAAGTGCCTTATACAATACCCTTACGTGTATAGAAAGGTTCCCAGCACCCTGTGAATTGCCTTTACCTTTATGAAGTTGTTCATAGCCCTTTACAGAATACTCTTACCTTAATGTTAAAGCTTCAGAAATCTTACACAATGAATAAGTAGGTTCCTAATGCCTTATACGATGCTCTAACCTTTATAAAGAGGCAATAAGGAATGTTCTTGCTCATATAAACGGGTTTTCAATTTGTGATACAATGCCACAACCTCTATAAATAAACCTATATTGCCTCCTACAGTACCCTTCCTTTTATAAAAGAGTTCCCAGTACATAATCCTGTCTTTAAAGAAAGACATTTAAGTCAATGAAAGGGAAATTAAGTTACTTTATCCAATTGCTGAAAAGTAATTTAAGAATTCAAGAGAAATTTATGTGTTTACAGTGCAACAAATGAACGGGGAGTCTCTTCTTTTATTTAAACAGAAACTTTTATTTGAAAGTTGTTTTACAATGTTGCTGATCACTACTATCGTATCTTTACTTTTAGAAATAAAGAGATAAGATGTTGATAAAAATATTTCTTTCCAGTGTTGTCATACGTCAGTACTACCAATGATCTGATGCTTGGGTTGGGAAGCAGAGAGAGAGAGAGAGGAGAGAGAGAGAGAGAGAGAGAGAGAGAGAGAGAGAGAGAGAGAGAGAGAGAGAGAGAGAGAGAGAGAGAGAGAGAGAGAGAGAGAGAGAGAGAGAGGAACTGATCATATGGTTGGGTTGGTGGAGCCTGCAGCACTAAAGCTATTAGCTACAGGAGGGGAGGTGGTACTACAGGAGGGGAGGTGGTAAAAATGAAGCCTGGCTTAGCTCCTGGGTGGTTAAAGATGCCTGGGCTTCATCGTGAACCCGTTGAAAGTGGCAGCAAACAGTGAAGCCTCTGTTGGTGAAGCCTCTGTTTCCTAAGCTTCTGTTTGTGAAGCCTTGAGAGGTAAAACCTTTGGAGGTGAGGCCTCTATTGGTGAAGCTTCTAGACTTGAAGTCTCTGGTGGTGAAGCCTACTTTCTATGGAGGTACCTAGCTCTGGAAACCCCCAAAACGGTCTGCTTGTTGTGGATAAGCTGGTCTCCCTACGTCTGTGGTAGGGAGGGGGTCGTGCCTGACCTACACTATTCTTTTCTTTATCTTAACTTTTATTTCATTCACTTCTCTTCCATTATATCCCTGAACCTATCCTGTCTCTTACGATGAAGAGGATTTAACTCTCCTTCTACTCTATGCCTTTTATCTTTCCCTTATCTCTTATACTTTCTCCATTTGCTCTTATCTAATCTCCCACTCAACCACTCAGACACCAGTTGACACTCCTCTTACTCCCTTCTCAACTACTTATGCCTCTCTCACCTTCCATTGCCATTATCTTGTTTTCTTCTTTGCATTCCTCTCACGCAAGCACTCTCTCCCTCTCATACCCCCACACTGGCTTTGTAAACTGCTGGTTTCCACTACTTTATCATCTCACAATTTATCATCTCATACAAAAAAGAAAAACGAATATTATCATCTTGAAAGAAACATTTCATGAGCAGCAACGGATCTTATGTTACATTGCCTGGTGTCGTCTTCCTAAGCAAAAACGCTAAAAGACACCACATTCTCTGACGTACGTTGTGGATATGGTCGATACTGTCATCTGACTGCTCAGAGAAGACGTTAAAAACGTATTTCTAAACGTTTTGCCAAACGTTTGGGAAGCTCTCTGGTGAAACAGATTTTCTTGCAGGGTTTAGATATATTCTAAGAATTTACAGTGCCATTAAAGGAACTGTAAACACTTTAAGAATTTCACACAAACCACCGTAAGCAAATATTTATATTATTCAGAGAAAAGAGACAAAAATGACATTTGAAAGAAGAAACTTCACAACTTCAAAACGCTGAATGGAAAACGTTCTCTACTCTCAAAACAAAAGGAAGCCCATCTCGTCCACGCAACGTAGACAACATGTAAGACGAAGTAGAACGTCTTAGTCTTGGTAATTGGAGAATGAGTTGATCCTAGAATTCTCTGTCTCTCTCTCATTCTCTGTTCCATGAAGTATTTTCCCTTCCTTAACCCCTGGGGTGAGGAGGAAGGGAGGGGCACTATATCCACCAGCAAGGGGATCAGAAATCAATCATGGCAATGAGAGATCAAAGACACCCCTTGCACCCTACATGGAAAAGAGAGAGACAGCAATTTACTGACAATTGTACTGAGCTTCACCTAGACTACGTCGTCTGTCTATCTGTCTGTCTTGAGTACTCGACTTAGCCGCCTCGACCCTTCATGTCTGAGGGAAGGAAAAGGGGTTGTTTCAGAGCTTAGAATATAACATTGTCTCTGTGCTTCTCAACAGTTCCAGTAGCCTAACCTTAGTCTCTCTCTCTTTCTCTCTCTCTCTCTCTCTCTCTCTCTCTCTCTCTCTCTCTCTCTCTCTCTCTCTCTCTCTCTCTCTCTCTCTCTCTCTCTCTCTCTCTCTCTCTCTCTCTCTCTCTCTCTCTCTCTCTCTCACACACACACACACACACTGCAGACTGTCATGTAACGTGTGGCAGTAGATAGAAAACAATGGGACTGTGAAACAAGCAGGATATGGGTGTACGAGCTTGGCAATATCCCTGCTTCATGGTTGAATCTGGTCGTAAGTTCTCATGGGTAGGTCTCTCTCTCTCTCTCTCTCTCTCTCTCTCTCTCTCTCTCTCTCTCTCTCTCTCTCTCTCTCTCTCTCTCTCTCTCTCTCTCTCTCTCTCTCTCTCTCTCTCTCTCTCTCTCTCTCTCTCTCTCTCTCTCTCTCTAATTGAATAACTGGATCAGCAATGCATTTTCTACATGATTGAACCTAACATTTCGTTTTCCAGGCTAAAACCAAGTACTTTAACTGATATTTATTACTTACTCTGTTATAAACAAACATTCTGGCTCAAAATCTCTCTGACTTGAAGTAGATGCGAAAGATAGAAAAAAAAAGACTGATATAACACAATTTGTTATTAGATATATGAAACTGAACTCTGCCATAATCCACTGTATCAAGGAATAAATTCAGTGTAGTTGATTTGCACCTTCACTTCAGTTCTGAGGATAAGAAGATATGAAGTTCGAAACTTCCTCCCAAAGTAGATTTTCAAGGAGATAAAGCTGATATGATAATGGGAAAATCGGCAGAAATTAACTTCAGTGAGTTGCATCTGATACAGAAGACAAGGGTGGTGTAATTAGACAGACCAATATGTCTGTGAGTATGTGAACTCATGAGAGAACATATACTAGTTATACTTTGACTTCATGAGGAGTCTGTAATGCCGTCAAGAAAACCGTGAATGTAACCTCGACATACGTAAAATCTAGTATTACTCCCTCAGAAACGCAAAATCTCTTAGAAAAAAAAAATGACTATCGCGGAAAGGCTATAGGTGAAAACATCCAGGTAAAAACAAAATAAAATCGCTATCAACGGAGTTAGATTATCCTCTCAACTCACTAACAAAGTTTTGTAAATTTTTTTTTCCAACAATAAAAAAAGGAGAATATTGCGCTGACAACGGGCTCGGCCATTGTAACATAGATGCTAGTAGTAACACCATTCTTATTCCTATTTTTTTGTTTTTGTTTCGCTTTACTTATCTAGCTACACCCAGACGCTTCATGTTTCATGAGAGCCTAAAAACTCAGTGTATACGTATCTCTGTCTCTCAATCTGTCTCTTCCATTGATGACAAATAGACAGAAGAGTCGTATGTTTTCATGTAATATCCTTTTCCCTCTGTCTCTTTGGATCTTTTCCAACCTGGTTGCTCATCATCCTCGCTGATTTCGCCTCTTATCTAGTGTCATATCGTTATTATCAACTTAGCAATTCTGTGCTAAATGCTTGTAATGTAGTGAGGCAGAGAACAGTGGATTAGATAGGGTTGTCTGAATTCTCATGAATCAAAGTAGACAGGAAGGTAATAGACAGGATGGATAAATACGACATTTTCATTTTTCCTGTATACATTTCATTTTTGCTTCGCTCACTAATACTGTTGCTGGAAAGCAACATGAGTAATGCATGAGTGCAATGTACATACATAAGCATATTGTGTGCACATGGGTATGTATGTATGTGTACGTCAGGGTATAATATGTATACATGAATATAGCATATTTTCGAGGGTATATTTCATGTTGATTGGTGTATTTTACATTCATAGGTATATTGTATATGAATGTATGTATACTAACACCCTGAGATCACCATGGATTATACAAAAGATATGCGACTAAAAATGCAAACATTAAACGTTAGGTGCAAAAAATTTGTAAATTATAAATGTAACTTCTAACTCATAGATATATTTGGAATTGTTATCTCAAAAAAAAGATAATCGTCAAATTCAACTATTTAGAAATATCATTCAACTCTTCATATAATTTGCATATCAATGTAATTAACATATCAATTATCAGAGTTGAGAAAAAGGGTGTAGATAACCTCTCTGCAATTTTCCTTTGACTCAAAGTTCTAGTCATTCAAGTGGTCGCCCACTTTACCGTGTTACAGATCATGATCCCAATGTTATTTCCATTTTCACGGTAATAATTCCCTGAGTAATATGTCGTAGGAGTGTGAGTGTGGTTGGAACTTTCACTGTTACACTGTAGGAAGATGTCACTGCTACACTGTAGGGAGATGTCATTGCTACACTGTAGGAAGATGTCACTGCTACACTGTAGGGAGATGTCACTGCTACACTGTAGGAAGATGTCACTACTACACTGTAGGAAGATGTCACTGCTACATTGTAGGAAGATGTCACTGCTACACTGTAGGAAGATGTCACTGCTACACTGTAGGAAGAGCATCACACACTGCCTAAATCGACAACAGTGGTCAGCCCTCCATATCATTTCATTACCCTCATCCATCGTCATTTTCAAAAAAAATTTTCCGCTCGAAAATTTATATCAGTACAACCTGTCTATCTACAACCTGTCTATCTTTTTTCTCCACCCTTGACTCTTGTTTATATATTGACAGCAGCCAGCTGGTTATTAGTCTCAATTTGACGATTATAATCACAAACTCGACTGACAATTCTGACAACTTCACTACAGAAAATACGCTGTATATGAACAGCAACAACAAGAGCAAAAACATTTCTATTTACATATGATTTTCGGCTTATGACATTTTTGAAAGAGTCAAACATTTTTCTAATTTCTTTTCTGTCAGCTGTAATTGAGACGGAAAGATATCCGTTGACAGCAATATGCATATAGACATTTATAATGTCAAAAAACTGACTTGTCTGTGTGTTTTTTTTGGACCATGTTGCCACAAAGAGATTAAAAATATATCTGAATATGCAATTGGAATATGGGAATAGTGGGAAAGGATTATATGATAGGGTAGAGGGTACCTCTGTCATCCTTTAATGGAAGGGGTAGAAAACTCCAGTCACTCATACTGACACAAGTGTTGGGTTTACCAGATATCCATACGAGCCAATATACAGGATATTTTGTGTCACCTTTAATGTCAGGGTTACAGAATTCCCTGTCACTTACAGTAGTAGTGATGTATAGGTTTCCTCATTTCATCATGTTAGTGGAATTATCATCTTCCTCTCTCATTCATTCCTCCCTCTGGCATTAGCCACCTCATACTAGCACTCCCTCATACTAGCACTCCCTTATACTAGCACTCCCTCATACTAGCACTCCCTCATACTAGCACTCCCTTATACTAGCACTCCCTCATACTAGCAGTGGTATACGTCTCCTCTCCCCTCATACTAGCAGAGGCACGAGTTCTTTAACGGTCCATAGCCTTCCGAATATATACATGAGCGTCACAGATAATATTCTTCAACGCGAAGCACCAGGTGGAAATAATTGGATTAGCACCGTTGCTGAGAGATCGAGAACCTAATATGCAAACTCGATTATGGGCCTGCAGTGCCAACATGATTAACATCAGAAGGTTAATTAAGTGGCTTTTATCAAAATTGCAGCGAGAGGTATTTAAACCAGTGGAGCCTAAAATATCAGAGGATCTGGTATGGTTGGTAGGGTACCATATGTGATACTATGAGTATGGGTAACAGGGTACCATGAACGTGTCTACCATGATTGGCATGGATGTCAGGAGTGTCATATGTGTGTGTACTGTGGTTGATACATGTGTTGGATGACTCTTCTCTGCTGTCAGGGCAGAGTTCTGGCTGGCAGGACAGACCCATACAAAGCAACCTTCAGAGGCCAACAACGGACGGAGGTCAGTGTGCACCTATGTGGTGTAAAGTGGTTCAGGTTAGACGAGTTGGAAGAATAGGTTGTGACTGTGGATTACTGCATCTACGTTAAAGATTTCTGATGCATCAAGAGAGAGAGAGAGAGAGAGAGAGAGAGAGAGAGAGAGAGAGAGAGAGAGAGAGAGAGAGAGAGAGAGAGAGAGAGAGAGAGAGAGAGAGAGAGAGAGAGAGAGAGAGAGAGATGGGCCAAAAGAATGAGGAAATGAAAGATATATAAATGAACAGAAACAATAGATCTACAGTCCCTTCCTTGCTATCAAATATGGAGGTTTATGAAGACACTCTTAAGGATTATGATCTGTAGTAAGTTGTGCTGTCTTGACGAACACTGATCAAGCTCTATTCTTGTAGCAATTTAGGAAGAAAAATGAGTAACAAAATATACGAACTATTTCCGCTGCAAATATCATCAGTATTTCATACGGAAACTGTTGAAAGATAAAGTTAAATATTTGGCTCTCTGGCACATGACTTCACCATAAAATAAGATATATATATATATATATATATATATATATATATATATATATATATATATATATATATATATATTTTCTTTTTCTTTTAAACTATTCGCCATTTCCCGCGTTAGCGAGGTAGCGTTAAGAACAGAGGACTGGGCCTTTTTTGGAATATCCTCACCTGGCCCCCCTCTGTTCCTTCTTTTGGAAAAAAAAAAAAAGAAAAAAAAAGAAAACGAGAGGGGAGGATTTCCAGCCCCCCGCTCCCTCCTCTTTTAGTCGCCTTCTACGACACGCAGGGAATACGTGGGAAGTATTCTTAATCTCCTATATATATATATATGTGTGTGTGTGTGTGTGTGTGTGCGCTGTAGAAACGACAAGTTTTGTCAAGATAGAGTGAAATTCTTCTCGATAAACATTTGATCAACCTGGATTTAGGGATAAATTTACTAATAATTGATCTTTTGAAATTAGAATTCTGAAGGAAATGTAACACAAGAGACGTGATTATGCACAGAGGAGAAAAAGCTTTTAGATGGAGAGCAACAGTGAAGTAGATCAAGGGTTCCATTTGAATGGTAATAGTGAGAGAGATTAGGGATTCATTTACATAATGAAAAGAAATTATGTTTGTAATAGAGTCGTTTTATTCCTCCTTTGACAGTTAATGAATCATAAGTACCAGTGTTGCCAGACACACAGGATAAGTCATGATAAAGACTGCGTGTGGCTTCATTAACTGGCATCGATGTCTGCTTTACAGGAATAGCTCTATCTTGCTCAAAAGTAAAGCATTAAAACCCTATTCATGTTCATTTAAGTGTGATTTGATCTCTCTAACTCTTATTTCTGATTGTTTATCCTATATTTCTGAATTTTCTTGTCGATTAATTATACTATCAGATTTTTGTTGCAGTTTTTACATTTGTGAGTTTACTCACAATCACACAGAGAGATGAGAAGCGCAAATGGGCATAAACGAAGCAATGTTATGTTGTAGATCTTTACACAAGGCTTTAAGAATTGGATAAAGGTTTGAATTATGTTCAAAGGAATGAAATATGGCAAGATGAAACATCTGTCAAAAGGTTTAATGTTGGGACCTGTGGAGAAAGGCACAGGTGGTAACCACCAGCTCCAGATCCAGCTGGATATATATCATAGAGAGAGGATCCAATTGTAGGTCCAGCTGGCTGGAGAAAGAGAGGATCCAATAGCAGGTCCAGCTGGCTGGAGAAAGAGAGGATCCAATAGCAGGTCCAGCTGGCTGGAGAAAGTGAGGATCCAATAGCAGGTCCAGCTGGCTGGAGAAAGAGAGGATCCAATAGCAGGTCCAGCTGGCTGGCTAGAGATAGAGATGAGGATACGACTGCAGGTTCAGCTGGCTAGAGAGAGAGAGAGAGAGAGAGAGAGAGAGAGAGAGAGAGAGAGAGAGAGAGAGAGAGAGAGAGAGAGAGAGAGAGAGAGAGAGAGAGAGAGAGAGAGAGAGAGAGAGAGAGAGAGAGAGAGAGAGGATCCAACTGCAGGTTTTTTTTTCTTAACTGTTGGGGGAAGGCATATGTTCTCGATGAAGAGGTTGGGAGGGATTATATCAAAGGTCTCCTGGGAATATTGACTAGAGAGATGGATCTTGGGAATAGAAAAGACTTTAGGATGGGTTTATTGGAGAGTTTTTAGGAGTTCTGGCTAGAGTGAGGGGGGGTTTTCTAGATGAAGAATTAGGGACTCTTATCATGCAGTGCTCTTGGGGGTTGTAGGAGATGAAGTATGTTGGAAGAGTGTGTTGGAGGGTTCTTGTGGAGATGAAGAGAAGGTTAGAAAAAAAAATAGAGACAAGTTTGGTCGTCATAGACCCTTGAGCTCAGCTGAGGAAATCTGTTTTATCTGCAGTTCTCTGGTGGACTCGAGGTGTTTTCCTGATCATTTACATGACAGCAGCTGAGGGGAAGAAATCCCCCATTATTCTTTTATGATTTTTTTTTATAATTTCACTATCTAACGTTTCTGTTCTTATTCGACGTCAATACTTCAGTGGGGAAGTTATAGTCATAAGTCTTGCTCAGCTTCGAAATGCGTCGACACATCGTGTTTGATTCATTGTATGCATTCTACGAAATGCGTCATGGATGATGCGCAAGGCATACAGAGAATACCATTGAAATTTTACTTAAAATAACTGAGCAACTTACGTTCAGTTAAGACATCAAACTTACATATGTAGGATATTGGTTCTATGATACTCGACTATGTTGATATATGATATTAGGAACGTAAGCAAGAACCATGAGGGAACAT
>NC_092296.1:7092218-7097218 GCF_036320965.1 Panulirus ornatus
TCCATGATACTGTATACCCTGTAACACATACGCTATACACAGGAAAACTTACAAATCAAACGCTGAAACAACACTGATTTTTTTAAGAACAAAAACAATGTTTTGTTTTGGAGCATCATTCTACTTTTGGACACATCAGCAACACTGCCAGTTTGGTGTAAGTTTGTGCCGAGTGTACGTGTGTGTGTGTGTGTGTGTGTGTGTGTGTGTGTGTGTGTGTGTGTGTGTGTGTGTGTGTGTGTGTGTGTGTGTGTGTGTGACGACTGCGTCATAGACCGTAAGGTAAGAACTGTGTCACAGAGAGTAGGGTGGTGAGTTAGATGAATTTAGGGGTGAGAATAAGGCGATCGGGGGATAAGGGAGAGGAATAAGAGAAGGAGAAGGGTGAGAATATAGGTGAGTAGGGAGATAAGGGGAGAGGGTAGAGGCGAGTGGGAGGTTAAGAGAGGAGTTGTTCGGAGGAGGAGAGGGTTGAAGTATGTGGGAGGTGGCAAGATAAGAGCCATGGGACAAGGAGAGGGAAGGCAAGGCCAGCGATAGATGACAGTGAGATTGTTACGAGAAGAGTGTGGGTGGAACGGTCGGGGGAGACAGAAGACGCTGGAGGAGGTCGAGTTGAGGAGAGAGGCGTCATGACAGTGGAGAGGTATCAGGTGAAGGCGCAGCCAGCCAGGGTAGGGAAGGAATGTAGTGAGGGAACAGTGAAGGGGAGTGAAGATACGGTTATGTACCAATTAGGAGCGAGAGATATGGTTCTAATGGTCTCCTTTCTCTCTCACTCTCTCTCTCTCCCTCTCTCACTAACTCTCATAATGGCTGCTCATGCCCCTCACAAAGGTTTCTACGACATTAATTCTTCCCAGACTTTTTCCACGACAGTTTTAAAGAGGTGCGTCTACCCCCTCCTCCTCCTTCTCAGTTTCTAATCTCTTAACTACCATTTGATGACCCATTTCATAGTTCCGAAATTCATCCCTATCTTTCCAGTGTATTATGAGTCTATGTAAATATCTCCATGTAAATGGGAGTGTCCCATGGACTGAGGTGGTGCGTTGCTGTCTTAGAACAAAACTCACCAGGGATCACAATTGAGTCGTGCTGGATGAAGAGGGTTAATGGTGCAATTTGTGGCCACATTCAAAATTCCCTATGGGGA
Source organism: Panulirus ornatus (assembly GCF_036320965.1). Classification (NCBI taxonomy): domain Eukaryota; kingdom Metazoa; phylum Arthropoda; class Malacostraca; order Decapoda; family Palinuridae; genus Panulirus; species Panulirus ornatus. Next base: position 7,093,375 of record NC_092296.1, read on the forward strand.
ACAGAATTTGCTTGATGAACGTCAGTAAGTGTTCACAGTTAACTTTTATTGGAAGATATTACACGGTCAGACAGACAGGCAGACAAACACATGGGCTAAATACGTATCTTATGTAAAAATCCAGACGAAAGTAGATCTAAATGTCATCTCTACCTGTCGTGTAGGGGGACCTGAGGGATGAAGACAGTGCTACTCAGTGGTGGTCACTGACGTAACGCCAATGATGGACACTATTGGTGTTGTCAGACCCCAGATTCTGTCGAACCCCAGATTCTGTCGAACCCCAGATCCTGTCGTACCCCAGATCTGTCGAACCCCAGATCCTGTCGAACCCTAAATTCTGTCGTATCCCAGATGTGTCGAACCCCATCATACCCCAGATCTGTCGAACCCAAGATCTGTCGAACCCCAGATGCTGTCGAACCCTAGATTCTGTCGTACCCCAAGTCTGTCGAACCCCAGATGCTGTCGAACCCCAGATGCTGTCGAACCCCAAATTTTGTCGTAACTCTGGTGCTCTCGAACTCTAGATGCTGACCCCTAGATGCAGTCGTGAACCATAAGATTGTTCAACCTCAACATAACCCCCTAAAACAAGGTTCCTCAACAATTATCCTTTTGTCTTAAAACTCCTCACACAGAACCACGCAATACCTTTTTACAACTAGCACTCCTTCCTATACTGTAAATCATCACTTCGAAGTTGTAAATACCAGCCCAGGATGATTTACGGGTTGGTATGGGCTTGGGTTGAATATTGCTCGTTGATAAATAATTTCTCTCTCACGACGTGAGAAATGTGAATTTCTTTTTCTTTTCTTTACAGGTACTTTAAGCTACAGGCAACGCCAGGGTTACTGGTAATATAAGAGTTAGAGGTAGTATCAAAGTTATACCTAACTACAGAGTCACGGGTTACCATAGATTTATAGGTAAAGTTTAGAGTTACAGGTTTACGTACAGTTGACGACTGTTTTTGATGGATCACACCCCCTGGATCCTAATGCCTCAAATATCTACGTTACATTCGTGAAAGAAGAGATGGACGTTTTGCTGGATTGATTTGTTCTATAACATCATCGTCCCCCTACCCTTCCTGCTAGATTACTCGTAAAACAACGACCTTGCTAATGTAATATAGCAATGCTAAGGTTAATAGATACGGAGAGGCCAACTGCTCACAGGTAAACCCAAGTAAATATAACATCTTGATCGAGAAGTCTGGGAGGAAACACTGAAACAAATTGCAGTGAGGGTAAAAAAATAAAACCTTGGCTGGCGTATCAGTCAGCTTATAGAGAAGAGAATTGGACTCGTTTGGTACTATAAACAAGTTGGTATTCGATCTCATATAAAGTGGAAATATTTGATGAATATATTGAGGGTCGAGGAAGGACAAATGGTAATACCTCGACCTTATGTATGCTCAGTTTGATGCCTTGAAAGCAAAGAAATAGAGATAGGAATACTGGAACAAGAGAAATATTGTATTTCAGTGTGATAAAAAACAGCTACGCTTTACACACGTACACACACACTCACACAGACACACAGACACACAGACACACACACACGCACACACACACACACACACACACACACACACACACACACACACACATACATCTGATTTAATCAGTGAACATAATATAAAGACTTGCGTCATGAAGATGACTAAGAACAAAGAGAAATGGTATAAAGAGAAAAATGATTGAGGAGGTGAGAGAGAATACAAAATTTGACAGCGAAACAAAGGTAAAATTTATCTCTCGAGCCAATTTGAGAGGATAGTGGGCAGGGTGGAATGTGTTAGGCAATGAAGACTCGAATTAGGGTGTGGAGGGCAATATTCATAGTGTGGCGGACGATATTCAAACTATGGTACTGGGATTGAAATATGGGCTGGAGTGGGTAATATTCATAGCTTGTTGGAAGGACTGCCACCAGTGTGGCGTGGAATATTCACACTGTGGTGGTAGTATCAGTGTGGTGGTAGGCGCGGAGCCAACGCCAGAGAGTGAGGAAAACTGACAATGGACGTGGAAAAAAATTGTGACCCCCCCAAACTTTTCTAGTGAGTGTAATATCCCAGAATAACAGAATCACAGGTCAAAGCTATCCTTTCTTTAATGAAAAGCAAAAGTTCTCGTTTTCTCTCCCGTGTCACAATGTTTTCTGTTGTATCTAGCGGAAAATGTCGCTATCTGCTATTTCTTGTTCATACTGGCTACAATATATTCCTCCACATAAAGTGTGGTAAAGAAAACTGTGTCATCAAAAGTCGGAGTACGCCCACTCTGGCGACAGAATCTTGTTCATACTTTAAAGAATCCTTGAAGATATGGATTTTTGTCATTATCTAAATTAATTGATTTTTTTCTCATCGTGTAATTAAATGTTTTTGATTTTTTTGTCATGGCGTAGTTCAAGATTTGATTTTTGACTTGATTTAGTATGAGGTTTTTATTTTTTGTTGTCAGTTACTTGTAGGTTTTCATTGTTGTTGTCATGAGTCATTTAATGATTCTGTTTTTTTTTTCCGTATCATAATTTTGGATGCTGATAACTTCTTATTATGACGACCAAGAGTTCATTTTCTTTGCTTCCTGCTGCTCTCATATATTTCTCATCACCTTTATCCAAAGGAGAGACATACAGTGGAGTAAACCCGCAGATATTCGAGCAAGTGTTGAGAATAATTTCACACCGTCTATGATAATTCGACACCAACGCTGATAATGCTCCAGTATCTCTGATAATTCTCCAATATCTCTGATAATTCTCCCGGGCGTTCGCTGTCGAGTGGGGACACAACTTTGATAATCTAATTTAGGCAGGTGTATGATGGAGGGTCATGACACACTTGCATACTATGGATTCATTCCTGCCTTGGCTTGTAGTGGCACTTCTGTCTTCACTACAGTTCTTGTGGGAGATTCTGCAGCCTTCTATAAGACTCATGGTTCTCACTCAGTAACATAAGTTTATAGATTAATGTTTATAATGTTTATAGATTAGAAGATACATCTCTCCAGTGGCTCAGTTTATATACTTTTTCTCTTTTCTTCGTACAATATCGAACTCATTCAATTGTGCTCTTCACCACAATGTCTAGCAATTTCATTTATCTCTAAAGTTTTTAAAAGACAGATATCAAACATGATCAAATTAAAAGAATTACGATGAGAATTATTCATTCTAAGGATGAGAAATTCTACATTTCTTTTCCTCGGCGAAAACACTGCAAATAGATATCTATAGTCTACCTCACGAAGACCACAATTCAGCTCTGTGTTCCTGACTTTACAATATTGATCCTTTAAATCTTTTCTGTATAAAACAAGTGACAGAGATGCTGTTGGTCAGACAGAAAAGTTAGTCACGAAGGTAAAATTACTAATTTTAGGACAGAGGTGAAGAACCGTGGCTTTATTTTGCATAGAAAAACAGGACGAAATAATTGAAAGCATAAATCATACATCTGTATCTATTGGATCCGTTGCTTACGAAAATGTAGATAGATGTAATTTAAGAAAATCCTAACCTGTAAACTTTCTGTCCTAATTACATATTTACTTTTCTGCTTCTTACTCCTACTCGCACTTCTATATCATCCTTCTATCACCTCAGTCTTTTCTATTTCTCAAGCCTCTCACCGCCTGCCACCAGACACAGGGGATCGAAGAAATGGCTGACATCATATGATATTCAACGAGTGGGTATGATTTCTATATTGAATTAGTTATAATAACAACTATACACGGATTTTATTACCAGTAGCGTATATCCTCACGTTAATAATAGCCAACAAAAAGCCTTCTTTACCTTATCTTTATTTACAGTA
>NC_092296.1:7099718-7162218 GCF_036320965.1 Panulirus ornatus
TGTTGTGAGTTCGTTTGGTCAAACAGACTGTTGTGAGTTCGTTTGGTCAAACAGACTGTTGTGAGTTCGTTTGGTCAAACAGACTGTTGCTGGTTCGTTTGGTCAAATAGACTGTTGTGAGTTCGTTTGGTCAAACAGACTGTTGCTGGTTCGTTTGGTCAAACAGACTGTTGTGAGTTCGTTTGGTCAAAGAGACTGTTGTGAGTTCGTTTGGTCAAACAGACTGTTGCTGGTTCTGTTGCCCACACAGCCTGTTAGAAGTGATTCAGTCCTTCATCACAACATGCCACTCGTACATTTGCTTACAGAACCACAATCAAACTTTGGATGCCAGGCTACATGATGTAGAGTAGAGTTTGCCTTCTTCTTCTCGTTCACACACGGGTGTTAACACATCTGTGTATCCGAGGGTTATCCAGTGGGTAGTTTGATAATTTGGGGCAAACGTTTTTGTGTCGCAAATAGTGGACTTGAGGGAAGTGTTTGAAGTGTTTTTCAGTCAGTTATGAAGGTCTATGTGGGTTGTGAGAATCTATGTGGGTTGTGAGAATTTATATGGGTTGTGGGAATCTATGTGGGTTGTGAGAATCTATATGGGTTGTGGGAATTTTGATTTCTGGCTTACTGTGTGGTTGCTTACTCTGCACGAGTTAAAGTTTCACATGGAACACATTACAAAAAAAAAGAAAATCAGAAATTTACTGTAAAAATCCATTTATTTGTTGTATCTTGCAGTATCTTAGGTATAACAAATAATATACAGTGATAAACCTCTTTACATGTTGGCAATATAATTGTCAACACACACACACACACACACACGCACACACACCACAAAACACACACACAAACACACACACGACCAGACATGATCCAACGAGACGAACTCAGGACCAACTGGCCAGCAACACACACAAGACCAGCCCGAGGACCAGCTCGTTAGCAACACACACACACACACACACACACACACACACAATACCACAGCATCAGAGCTTGGGAAAGTGTGGGGGAGTGGTAGTGAGGCATCAGAGCTGGGGAAGGAGGTGTGGGGGAGTGGTAGTGAGGCACAACTCGTTGATATTCATTGACTCTCGGTAAGAAAGTTCTTCACATCTACGTCTGACGAGAGGAGGAATTTTCGAACAGGTCTCCAAGGCATCGTTTTCCCCCTCTCTCTTGTGGTTCTGCTGGTCCTCAGTCTGTGTGTGTGTGTGTGTGCACGTCTATCATCTTTACACTCAGTGTATCATCATCCGGAAGTTCCCTCCCTTTCGACTCATCTCTCTCTCTCTCTCTCTCTCTCTCTCTCTCTCTCTCTCTCTCTCTCTCTCTCTCTCTCTCTCTCTCTCTCTCTCTCTCTCTCTCTCTCTCTCTCTCTCTCTCCCCCACAGCTCCTCTCCATCTTGTCATTCCCACTCACTCGTACAATCACTGGAAGGTCCAGGGAACAATGGACGTGAGACCAGATGTCAAGAAGGAGACACTTGGGGGGGAGGTCTTGAATAGCCTCTGTGTGTGTGTGTGTGTGTGTGTGTGTGTGTGTGTGTGTGTGTGTGTGTGTGTGTGTGTGTGTGTTCTTAGCTGGCTGGTTCCTGCTGATATTTTGTATACCTATGACTAGTGCCTTTCTTATAGAGTCTGGTGTTGGGTTCCTGTTGTGGGTTTGTATCTGTGGTTCGCTGGTCTTGGGCTGGTCTTGTGGTGTCGCTGGCTGGTGCCTTGGCTGTCATGAATGAATCTTGGCTGATTGTATGCGGAAGATGTGAGCTAATGTGTTGGAAGAGTATCGGGTCTGGAGATATTCATGTATACTAAGATTATATACTCTAGATCAGTGTGGAAGGAAGTCCTGTTTGGAGAACAGATGATGGGAATAGATGGGTGATGAAATGTCGTGGTGAAAGACGTGTGAGAGATAACATTAGGACGCTTAGTATGCTATAAATGTGGAGAGATATATTGAAGATGAGTCAGTCAATATATCGAGAGGAAGGGAGTGAGGCATCTGCTAGTGAGTGACTGACATGTTGGGTCAGATGTCTGGTCGCAGAAGAGGAGGTGAGGAGAGCGTGAGGTGAGATGGTTATCAGACAGTCACTAGGACCAAGTTATGATATGGAGGAGAGGCAAAACCCGACAGAGATGAGGATAAACGAGGAAATCACTATGCTGCATGAGAATATGAGAGATTGTATAGAGAGATCAGATGGTTAACATACTAGCAAACATGTATTCTCAGCGACCAGAGCGTCAACACGATTAGATTTAAAGGTAGAAAGAATGACCAGCTCCCCCCTGGGTGTCTGTATTTCCCTACATATCCGGCAATAAAGCACACGCAATGAAAGTTTGATGGAAATCTAAAATCTAAAACCAGTCTCCATTTTGCATCCAGGTAAAGTTTCCGCCCAGTGTATCCAAACATCGGTGAAGTTTGAAGAGTTCGACGTGCTTTTAGCTATGAATCAGCTTGGAGTAAATTTTATTAACTTAGTTTGAATGTGAGGCATATGACGGAGGGGCACATTGGCTCAGATCCTAGTCTTTTGGCGAGGGGAAAGTGGGCGGCTTTGACCCAATTGCATTGTAAGACTGGCCCTGGAAAGGCGGTGAACTGGGGTTTGGGTGCGGAGCTTTAGCCATTTTTAAAGTCATAAACCATGGAAGGTTGGGAGGGAGGGCGTTTGACTCCTTTCACTATGTATACGAGTGGAGGGTGTTGAACTATTGCCTTTTTAAACAGAGGATCCAATGTGGATGGAAAGAGAGAGAGAGAGAGAGTGTTGGATCCATTCAGGACATAAATAAAGAAAGGGAGGGAGTCTGCTTTATTTTCAAGGCGTGAATTGGGGGCAGGATAGGAGACTTGGCTTTCATAGGGCGCCAATAAGGGAGAGGTCGGGGAAGTTCTGCTACTGGTACCAGAAAGGAAGTGAAGGTGGAATCCCATGGCCTTTTTCAAGCGGTGGAGCGAGTGGAAAATGAAATCTGGTACAGCGAGTAAAGGTAGCGATCTTCTGTCTTGTTTCATATGTTAGCCACAGAATTCGCTGTGGGTGAACACCGACACGCACCATCAACGTTGGAATGGACATAGAGATATCCGGAATGAATCAGTTCATGCAATGACGTCTAATTCCTCTCATGTAACCTGATCTATCGTGTAAATGATATCTAAGATAGAATTCTAATCTGATTAATTCCCTTGTTTCATAACAGATAACTGAATCGAGTGATCATATGTCATGTAAGATATATGATATCATGAAGTACAAGAGGTATGGGAAGTCACTGGTTTAACTGGTCCATTCCGTCAGTTTATATGTCCATTCGGGTATTTACGGTCCATTCCGGTGTATACTTAACCTTCAGGAGGATGAAGGGGACAAGGTAGGGGAAGGGGTTCTGACACTCTATTTTCCAGCGACACTGGATCATACTATGTTCACCACGATGGTATGACGCTTGAGCTTCATGTAATTCAGTGCAGATTCGATTACATTTGCCACATCTGTTTAGCTTACAGACTTTGTGGTTCGACTGCGCTACCATCATGCGTAATGCACTAAAGAATTAGTAGTCCAAAAATCCAAAAGGGTTTCAGTAGTCATAGGTGTCTTCCTCTGATTAAAGAATATGACAAAAAGACTAGTCATAGATGCTGATGTAAGAAAACAAAGCCATGAAGACAATTCAGAAGTAGGAAATTCCTGTATCACTCTCGACCACACAGTAGTGACTCAAACTAACCAATTGTGTGGGAATACAGATAATTCCATTTCACTTGGAATACATGTGTATATCTACATATAAGAAAAGCTAACCAAGAATCTCTGGAAGAACTAGAGAGACTTCAAAGACTTCAAACTACAAAACTTTCTCCCAAGGTTTCTTGCCTGTGAGAAATATACTTGAAACGTTTTAAGCGTCAAAACGTTCGCTTTTATTTTCACAACGACAGACAAACACAGAACGTTGGTGAGACAGGAATTCCACAGTATATTTCATCGTCGGATGATAACTCAAATGAGCATCTTCAGCAGCGATTGAATATCCATAAAACTGAACACCTTACAGACATTACTCTCGAATGTTTGTAGCGATCAAGCTATCATCCAGTCACAACCAGAGGGAGATCATACACTGATTCTGTTTATAAATAAGTCATATACTACCGGACTCCGCCCACTTGAGGCTAAAATCCGGGTGAAAAGTCACCTTTGACAAGGCGTGTATATCGTCAGCTGACGAAAGAATATTGTCTCGTCAAAGGACGTCTTGCTTCGAAGGAGTCCAACCTGTCCCTGAAACTGAATGTAGTGGAACTTTGGACTGCAGAAGTCCCTTGAAGAGGTGTCCAAAGTAACACGAGAACACATAAACAAATGCCATCATTAATCAGTGAATAGAAGCACTGTGATTGTACATATATAGTGAATAGGTTTAAAAGAAAAGCAAGTCCAGGAATGTTGGTTGGATCCTACACTATGTACAAGCGATTCAAGTTCTTTTAGTTTAGCATCAGAGTCACAAGGAATATAGATCTACGAAGCTATTTGATCTTCCATACAGCCTTCTAACGTTATACCTTTGGTCCAATGACTCGAAATCTCCTCCCACCTCACCATTCATCTTTTAGACATTTTTTCTCTCAAAGTTCTACGGACACATAATTCAGACCAAATAGTAATTTCAAAGCCATTTTCTGGGGGAGTCTTTAAACCTGAATTTATAATCATACAAAAATTAGACTCATTCAGATTTTTGCAGACCCATACGATCCCCCGGAAGAGTGAGGGGGAAAAAATGTTCAAGACCAATGGGGATTTCAGGAGCTATCTAGTGGGCATAAAAAACGAATCCTTAAGGCTCGTGGGGCCTGAAGGATACACTAAGATTTCCTCACATCTTGCTGTTGTGGACCTTGTGGACTCATACCAGAAATTGTAACACACAAACCAGAATTTATTTAAGTTCCCCTTCCTCACACTGACCTTCACGTATCTCCTCAGTCGTTCCATGTTTGCTCTCCATAAACACATATTTACAATGAAGAGTTGAGAACTGCCTCTCATTGCCTCTACCTTCCTCCAGAATGTCCAAAAAAGATCTATCAGTTAATTTTCTTCGTTTTAGTCTTAATTCATTGGCACATCTACCCTCAATGTTTTTTCTTATTATTTTTCTCCCGATTCATGTCATCAGAGAAGTGGTAAATTTATCTTGATATATATAGAAGCATAGAAATGGTATTCCATCTACTGAATTAGCTCCTGTATGGCAATCTGTACAATTACTTCACCACAAAGTCAAAAGGGAAGATGTATGTATGTACTATAAATACTTAGAATACATATCAATTCTAAACACTAAAAGTACCTATAAAACTTGTGATACACAAAACATATATCAATAAGCCAAGGTTACATATAGAGAGAAGCAGAGCATCATATCAATAGCGGCCGATAATGTCATGTCTCACGTGAGATGAGTAAATTTACCTTTTACTCGTGTTCCACTGAAGCCTCTGGGTGAACTGCAAATTTTGACAAGTTACCCCAAAATACTTTGAAAGGAAGCTGAGCTAAAAGATAAATAGAACCTCACTGATATATATATATATATATATATATATATATATATATATATATATATATATATATATATATATATATATATATATATATATATATATATATATATATATATATATATATATATATATATATATATATATATATATATACAATTTTTTTCTGTTATTTGCACACTTTATCCTTGAAAATGGAAAGGTTATGGGAAAAGCTAAAGCTAAAAGAAGGGAAAAGAATTTCTCAGATTCTTTGTTACAAAGAAAGAAGGTGTTACAACGCTCACTCCTCATCTGGTTTGACTCTTCATGGAAACGATGGGAAGAAGTAGGCGTTCGCTTGTTGTGTATACGGGTCTTAGACCTTACGAGAGCAGCGGGCGAAACAATGGCTGGAGAGGGGAGGGACGAAACACCCCTGGCTGATGGTAAAAGGGATGGCTGAAGGGGGAGTGATAACAAGGGAGATCAAAAGGCAGAAGGTTTTGATTCCACTCTGACTATAAGAATGGCAGTAGGAAGACCCACACTAGACACCATATCGTAGTGATGGAGACGCTTGTAGGTAATGGCATAACTGACTCGTGAGTTTAATGATGGAGATTCCTCTACAACACTTACAACACCATTCTCCCTGATATATATATATATATATATACTCTCTCACTCTCCACCTTTTGGATTTTGCTCCTTGATTCCATTTACTTCATCCACTATCTCACACTTTTGACTTTAACACCTTCCTGTACCCTTTACAATCACTTTAAGATCGTGTTCGCCATCTTTTTCTGAGCAACACTTTCCTTTACTCATTATATTTGCAAGTTCAGCATCCTGCACTCCTTCTTTTCCTCTCTCCTTTAACGCTAACCCCTGTTCTCTCTGACCCCTCTTTAATACCTGTCTATCCTGCCTACCCCTTTCCCTTTACTTGCTTCCCCAATACATTCCTTTAATACATAGCTTTAATACTTTCCACTTCATCTCTCTTCTCTCTGGCATGTCTTTTCTCCTCGCACTTGCCTCTTCTTCCATAACCTCCTTCCATCCGCTTCCCGGTGTTTACTTTCACTATGCTGTCTATAAATCAGACTAAATCCTGTCATAGTTGTCTAATCAGCTGTGACCCACACGCGAAAAACATTCAACATATTTTTTTTTTTGCTTTCATGACAAGTTCAGTTGGGTCATGTACCCGGGAGAGAGAGGAGGAGACATGTGTCCAACATGGGGCCAGCTGTGGTAACTTTCAATGCAAGATGTCTATGCAGAGGTGTAGCCACATATCTAGACATACGTCAGTTATCATGTCTAAGATTATACATACATATCTGCACATACGTCAGTTTCCTTATCTAAGATTATACATATCGTCAGACGAGGTTTAATGGTACGTGGATGACGAAGGCTATCAAGGTCTCAAGCATGTTCTGTGTTGTGGCATTATTCTGAAATCATTCTTTGGGATTTGTTCTTAAAATGTCTGATATCATGGATTCCGGTACTTAAACTGACGCAAACATATTATGTCGATCAATCTCTGTCTGTCTGTCTTTTTCTCTCTCTCTAACCTCAGAGAAATGCAGACTTCGAAAACGAAATGTGTGGTAAGAGCAGCACTTCGTGGATCAGTCATATAAGAATCAGAAAATAAATCATGAAACATCTTCGAGTCGAACCCTTGCACTTCAGTTACCTCCGTTGTTCCTCACATCTGTCATTCAGACGTGTCAAGTTATTTTCAGACTGCTTCGTAATGTGTTTTTCTTCTTTTAGTTCAAGTCTTGTTAGGTTGTCTAGTCTTAACATAGTGTCTGTTACGGTCTGCTAGTGGCTACGTTGGAGCTCTGTTATACTGGCGGTGAATCTGTGTTTAATGTTTGGTTTTAGGTTATGATATAGCTGTGTTTATAGCACGGCCTTAGGTTTCTTTTTACTACCCTTTGTTAAATCTGTTTGTATCATAACTTGATATCACGTGTCCGTCTTTTTACATTGACGGCTTCCTATGTTAACCCAGTACTTAAAATGTCGAGCCTTCCCTTTCTACTTCCAGTGACACACTGTGCCGTCAGCGCTGCAACCAAGTTCTCCAATTAATCAACCCGTCAGATTCCTATGTTAAACTTATACTTAACGCCTCATTTAGCTGCTTCCCACATCGTTCGCTGCCTGTGTTAAAGTTGCGTTTATGGCTAGCTTCAACCGTCCTGCCTCTCACACTCTCTGCTGGCTCTGTTAAAGCTGAGCTCATTGCCTGGCCTAAAACCTTTTTTTCTTCGCCCCCTTGTCACACTGATGCCTTTGCTAAATCTGTTTACTTTCCCTCAATATATATCAAGATTATTCTTCGTATCTCCAAAGCATTATACACTTCTATCTCCCGACATCTGTCTCTCATTGGAATACGATTCTACACTGAATTTCATCAGACAGCTGTCTGTATGTAATAAGTTCCAGGGATATGAGAAACAAATGCGTGATAATGGTAGCGATTTATGATGAAGATTAAGGACCTTTAATGACGATATCATGATCACTTGGGCAAAGTGCTGAAGAAGCGATTCGGAAAGCAATTAGACATGAATTAGTAGGATCGTAACCTAACCTTTTCCTCTCACCCAAGCCACACACACTCTCGCCTTCATTTCCTCTCTCAACCTCACTCCCAACTTTATTTTTCCTCTTCCAGTCCCAGCTCTTACTCTCACTTCCTCACGTTTATTTCCCGACTTATTCCTTCTCATCCGTACCATCGCTTCTCATTCTATTTTCTTTTTATCAATATTCCCAGTACCTCACTCACCATGGCTATCATCCACCTCTCACGCCCATTTTTATCTCTCTCAACTCTCATCTTTCTTTTCTTTTATGCCTTTTTCTCATCTGTTTACTCTTACACACGTTCTACTCTATCCTCTGTCTTTCTTCTATTTTCTGTCTTTACTTTTCCTCTGTCTTTCCCTTTGTGTACGTCATTAATCACGCCCGGAGGCCACCTCATAACCAGTAACTAATACTTGTCTCACATTACTGACATGTAACACCTGCCATTTTCTGGCACTGGCTACCATTATATCACGAACTTTGGCACTATCTGGCTTAACGATGGCTCGTCACAACCACAAACTTTGCGATGAGGCTTTGTGCATGACCGTAAACTTTGACACGACTAAACCATTACCATAGTCTTCGACACATCCAGCCATTACCATAGGCTTTGATAACATGAACCATCCATCAGTCATTTTTGACACCATCAGCCATCAATGGTCTTTGACACCATCAGCCATCAATGGTCTTTGACACCATCAGCCATCAATGGTCTTTGACACCATCAGCCATCAACGGTCTTTGACACCATCAGCCATCAATGGTCTTTGACACCATCAGCCATCAATGGTCTTTGACACCATCAGCCATCAATGGTCTTTGACACCATCAAAGGTAATTAATTATAACCTCTGATGACACCGATAATTACCATTGCCTGTGACACCATCTAGTCGTTGACTTCTGGTATAATTGCCACGACCTTTGACCTGAGGACAGTTATGAAGACTTACTACCCTCCACCCTTCAGTGACTAACCAGGTTAAATGTAAGTTTATCATTCTTACGTCATTTCCTTCTTTCTTGTGTTACTGTTATCATGATGTTTGTGATTCTTTAACAAGATATCGAACCCTAATGGAAGGTGTTTTTATATGTGGAAATATTAACCTTCCAATTCTATGTTTATCCTCAATCTCATATTTTTTTTTTTCTCTCACCTCTGCATACTTCTCTCTTTTTGTCTCTTTACGTCTCTCTTACTCTCTCTCTCTCTCTCTCTCTCTCTCTCTCTCTCTCTCTCTCTCTCTCTCTCTCTCTCTCTCTCTCTCTCTCTCTCTCTCTCTCTCTCTCTCTCTCTCTCTCTCTCTCTCTCTCTCTTCTTCTTCTCTCTATGTGGGCAAATTATCATCACAGCTTCTCCAATAAGTTACATCAGGTCTATTCCCTTTTTTCACTTCCTTTATTTTTTGTTCGTCTGTCTTTATCCATCTCCTTCTCTTTCCTTGCTTTCTGGTAAAACCTCTTTGCATCACTTGGTAGATAAGGTATTCTCTCTCTCTTCTCTCTCTCTCTCTCTCTCTCTCTCTCTCTCTCTCTCTCTCTCTCTCTCTCTCTCTCTCTCTCTCTCTCTCTCTCTCTCTCTCTCTCTCTCTTCCAGCTATCCTTTGGCTTTATCAAAGTCTTGCTCGACCAATTATCCCCTTCAGCTGACTAAGCTTGAAGTTGTAGACAGCATGAATGGATGTCTTCCACCTGCCTGGATAAGGCTGACGCCATCATCAATATTAGCATAGCGTTGCACGCCCGCTGGTCGCTATTACGCAAGGATTTTATGGCGCGTAAATGCGTAAATGATGCGTCGTTTGCAGGTGCATCCTAGCGTATATTTCATATGATACCGTTTCGTTTTTAAGAGACTGAAATCGGACTGTATCGGAATACGGTGGGAAGGACTCATCATCGGGTAATATCGGATCAGTTTGGTCAATATCCGTAATCGGTTCGTATTAGACAAAGCCATGCAGTACTCTAGATCGGATCGTATCGGCTCACTCGAAACAGCCCTCTGGAAATCGGCGATGAACAGCGGATCTTTGCGAATATGAATAATTTGATGATTCTGATTCATTCCACCGTATTGAACCCTTCCCCACATATGTACGTCAGGAGTATGGAACACAGGATGAGAGAGACAACCAAAATTATGAATAATAAAATGTCAGAAATATTACGAACATGACTAAAATACGAATATAACTAAAAATATAGAGACGCCTCAACACAGTTCACAGATAGAAATATGGCTACATATAGTGTTGAAAGTAACATCATAATGCGATTTACAGATGTGTAGACTATGGCTGACTAAGGAGGTCACAGGGGAAATGCCCGCTCTCACATCTCTAAGGGAAAAAGTCTTGGAAAGTGTGGGTAGCGTTTTGTTGGATGTCTTTCTCATACGGATGGAATGAGATCAAAAGGTGGAATAAGGAGCGAGAAGTGTACTTCTTAGAAGGACTGGTGTCTAAAGTGGAGGACGTAGTGGAAACTTAGAAGAATGGGGGTCTGGAGATTAATTGTAGAAGAATGAAACTGAGAGGTTGACAGAAACTAGCAGAAGATGGAAGGCAAGGAGCATAAGTTCCACTAAGACTGGAAAAGAAGAAGTGGAAGATGGGAAATTCGAGGGTAAAAGTTTTCGAGGGCGAGAAAGAAGGAGTAAAGTACATATAAAGCTAGTCGTATTTAGTCAGTCTTATGCTTCATTTATATTCACATTGGTCAGTTGTCATTACAAGGTTATATTCAATGACCAGTTCCTCCTGAGGCGAAGCTTAGGTCAGAATCTCCCTAATTTTCCCTCTTCTTCATCCCAACCTCCAGAAATTTTCCTGTTCACCTCTGGTTTAAAAAATTCTCATAAAATCGGGGGCCAAAAAAATCTGATGAAAGAGTCGACAGGAAATGAGGGAGCAGAGTGATGGATGGGAAGAAAATGGGGTAAAGAAAGAATTATTGTTATAAATGGACCTCATTCAACCAAGGTGCTGACCGCTACTGACTAGAGCCTGCTCACTTAACACAGTTTCGGTAAGAAAGTTATGTAGAAACAAGTTTAGCAACACAAGGCAAATTCTTATATTACTTCTACCCTTGACAACTTATACTACTTCTACCCTTGAGAACCCATTACCTGATCCAATTATCATCTAATGATAAAAACAATTCGTCTAGACATTACTAGAAGAAAAAAATACTAAACCAAATTTCTTTTATAGTAAATTTAATGGCTTGAAATGTGTGTGGTAGATTCGTTATGAAGTAGCCTCATTTTCCATCATTTGCATATCATTAAATGCTATATCAAATGAGTTAGAAAAAGGACAGAAAATTGAAATTTATTTCGAGGTCACGGTTCTGGAATGACAATAAGATTCTAGCTCCTCTGCTTTGATATTTCCTCCAGCTTCTATATTAGGATGTTTCATTAGCCCTCTCTCCTCTCCTGCCTCGTCCATGGTGTAGTCACGACTGAGATATGGAGCCAGAAGCAGCTTCACCTTGCGAATCAACAGAGTTGCTGGTCTCTTCAGAGACTATAACATCTGTCTCGTATCGACCTCGCCCATAACAATGCTGTTATCAGTCTTATCTCAAGCCTTGTGGAACGCCTCGTCTTCCATCCAGGGAAGAACTCCTCCTCCTCTTCCTCCTCCTCCTCCTCCTTCTCCTCCTCCTCCTCCTCCTCTTCTCATGCCTCTATCTTTTATTATTCTGTGATGTTCACCAGCCGTCATCTGAGTGACTTTGTCTTAGGATGTGGCGTTCTGATACGTTTGTTTCTTATATCCAGGTGGTACAATTTTCATAATATCTGAATCAATTTTGCTGTTGTAGCTACTTAAGTCGTATAATTCAATTGCTCTATTGTTCGATAGACCGATGAACTATGATCATATGCCAGGTACTTTGCTTACCTTCAAGAAACAATCACATATTATTCATATATCTGTCTACAATATTACGAACTTAATGGATTTATTCTCTTGAAGCTTTTAGTTCTTTTCCATTGTCTCCTAAGTTCTGGCACTTCATAACTTTTTTAAAAGCTGTCATAAAACCTTTAAGTATCATGGATTTTATTACTAAGACTAAGAGTCAGCAGAGAACCTCTTCATAGACTATCAGATCTCTTATCTCTCTGATGCACTCACACTCACCATCACCTGTGGTATTATCCATCATTTCTACAGATCTTCGAATCACTTATAGGATTGCAATCTGTGGCACCACCGACCATTGTCAGACGTCTGCCACAACTCCTCTGATCCTTTGACTTTTCCCAGAGTGTCGTCACATAACACTTACTCCCACTGAGTGACTGCTTGCCACGCCCTCGGAGTTCCTGCTGCCTCTCTTCTTATATCCTTTATTCCCTAATCCAATCACACTCAATCTCTTTTTACGTCAGTTGGTACTGGGTCCCTCCCTATTCTATTTCAGTATGTCTCAAGCATTCTTCTCGTCTTTCTCCTCTTTCCTCTCTCTATCTATCTGTTGTTAGTCTGTCTGTATATCTATCTGGTCTCCGCCATTCCATCTCTCCACAAAAACATTTCACTTAGAAAGTATTCGATGATCAGTTTCCCCTGCGAAGTGTCAGGATCTGTTGACATGTGTGTATCTGATGTGTTCCTTCATTCATCTGAAATTTCTTCTTCGAGCCTTCTTCGTCTGATCCCTTACAGTAGGCAGGAGGGAGTGATCATACGTGGTAGGGCCTGGAGCAGCCAGCAGACGGTGTGGTCTGGGGTGTTTGTTAGGGCAACATAGCCATTGGTGTATCTAGTAATGTTCGTTATTATCATATATCAAGAAGAACAGATCTTTGAAATGACCTTTCAGCATCCCAGTCAAATGGATGGTACTCTCTCTCTCTTCCCAGGTATATCACGTATATGTATAGAGATATACATATCTACTGATACATATATTTATGTATAGGCGTAACTTGAGGTGGTGCTAGAGAGTAGGAATTCTACCCATGTATCTACCCCATGTCGTAGAGGGCGACTAAGAGGGGTAGGAGTGAGGGTTTGCAAATATTCCCCTTCTGTATTATCACTTTCTAAAAGCAGTAAAAAAAGGAGTAAAGTGATGCTATTGTCTCCATAGCTCAGTTCCAGCTACTGACTCAAACAAGAGGATAGAGCTAGCTAATTTAGATAAAGAAATATCGCTATTTTGATAAAGAAATATCGCTATTTTGAATATTCTTTCCTCGCTTTTCCGAAAGTCGATCTCTTCCTAGCTATTGACGAGAGGGAATTTAAGGCATCGTCTTCCCTGCTGACCTTGCCAAAGCAAGCAAAGCAAACGCGGCATTTCCTGAGTCAGTAGTATACAGCACAGCTAAGCTACCTTCGATTCTCCTTGCAATCTCACCGAAACGGAGTTTTTAGAAGAGACTCATACATTCCTCTCATGCAAGCGTATGCTCCCCAAGGTCGGAAGATTCCCCACAAAATATTTTCACGCTGATGATATTGAAATGATATGTAAATATTCGCGAGAAAGATGAGGAAGTCAAGGACACGCTCAACGAGTGGGGCACAGGGGGAAGACGCTGGGCAACGCATCTCTCTCCTCCTCCTGCTGGAGGTGGGCTGCTGGTGGCGGGGTCCTTGTGAATATTCCAGGGCAACTGTAGACACCATGCTCCTTACACACACACACGCACACACACACACACGCACACACACACACACACACACACACACACACACACACACACACACACACACACAAACAGTGCGACACAGCAACCAACTTGCCTAACACCAAAATTCAACTTTCCAAACTCTCATTACATAGATTATGACCCGACCATTCATTCCCACAGTATCTGACCTTAACCTTTAACCCTTCTCTTATTACACTTGGAAATTCTCGTTACTAGCCCTTAATTACCCTTATCATCCCATTGCCAGCCCCTCGACCCTATCTCCCTCACTGTCAACTGCAAGGGAGTACATTATCTAACTCCAGGATTAGAAATGTTGATCGTCACACATATCACAGTCCATCTCTTCTGTCTGTCTGTCTGGAGGGGAGGGTGGTGGTTGAATGGAAGGGGTGGCAAGGGCGATTCAAGGGGGTGTGGTTGCTGGTAGTCTGACTGTGTGTTGGGAGAGAGAGAGAGAGAGAGAGAGAGAGAGAGAGAGAGAGAGAGAGAGAGAGAGAGAGAGAGAGAGAGAGAGAGAGAGAGAGAGAGAGAGAGAGAGAGAGAGAGAGAGAGAGAGAGAGAGAGAGAGAATTTCTCAACACCACCAACATAGCTTTTTCTACACATATATATCCAAATCCCACGTATTTTTCTGTATTTTTCGCTTTGGTCTCCGCCTCCCAGAGTGTGTCTTTAACCTTTGACTTATGTATAACCTGGAAACACGTATGTGTGGGCGCTGACTGTGGACGCTGTGTGTAGTTGTCGATTGCGTGTGTCGTGTTGTGTGGGTATTGACTAGGGGCGTTGTGTGTGGGCGGTGAGTGTGGGCGTCCTTTGTCAGCGCTGTGTGTGGGTGTTTGGTGAAGGTGTTGACAAAGAGCGTTGTAGTATCGGTGTTGTGGGATGACGTCGTGTGTGTGGGTGTTGTATGTGGGTGTTGTGTGTGTGGGTGTCTGTGTGTGTGTGTGTGTGTGTGTGGACGTAGAGTGTAAACATTGATCGTCAGCGTTGAATGTGGAGTGAGGGTGAGGAAGGAGCAGGACGAAGTTGAAGCTAAGGCTCAAGTATAAAAGGTAAAAGAATATTTCTAATGGTAAATGAAGAGGAGAGAGAGAGAAGGACTGACAAGTAGATAGCGACATAGAAAGTTGAAGATGCGGAAACTGAGGAAAAGATTGGGAGGAATGGAAGATATGTGAAGGTACGAGGACAGGATGAAAGAGGAAACCGAGAGGAATTGAGAGGAAAAGGAGAGAAAAATGAGGCCTAGGAGAAGCATACAAAACTTGAAATGATATGAAGACGCTGCCGTCTTATGCTTTGGTTTGAAAATCTGTTCTCACTGGAACATCTACAATATATATATATATATATATATATATATATATATATATATATATATATATATATATATATATATATATATATATATATATATATATATATATATATATATATATATATATATATATATATATATATATATATATATATATATATATATATTCTTCATCTCTATCTGTTCCTTTTTATATCCTTTTCTCCATCTCAGCCCGGATTGGTCCCCTCGCAATCGACTCCAATTCTTTGAAGTCTTAATTTGATTTCTTCTCTCTCTCTCTCTCCCTCTCTCTCTCTCTCTCTCTCTCTCTCTCTCTCTCTCTCTCTCTCTCTCTCTCTCCCTCTCTCTCTCCTTCCACGCCATTGTCTTGGGTATTGCTTCCATCTGTCACTCTGGCCACCACCGTCCTCCACCACTATCACCCAGACGGTTGTCCTGGCCTTAAAATCCTACGTGATTGCCCTATTTAACCGTGAGGAGTCGGTCACTCATATAATAAATCCAATGAAACGAGATGAATTCGACTCCCGGTCCCACACAGGCAGTAGACGTCTATGCCACACATCCCGCCACACAAGACGAGGTAAATCACTCAACCAATCCCAAGGGATTTCGTGAATCCCATAACAATCTTTTCAATTTTCCTTGATAAGGAAAATCCTACAACAGAGAAAATACCACTATTGAGGAAGAAAAAAAAGAGAGAGAGAGAGAGAGAGAGAGAGAGAGAGAGAGAGAGAGAGAGAGAGAGAGAGAGAGAGAGAGAGAGAGAGAGAGAGAGAGAGAGAGAGAGAGAGAGAGAGATTTCTCTCTGTAGACTCTTCACGTGATGAAAATTCAATAAAGGACATTTAAGACCCCGAACCGAAGTTCTTCCTCTTATTTGATCATTTCCATTTTATTTCTCTCGTATTGGCAGTATTCCCAGAGAGAGAGAGAGAGAGAGAGAGAGAGAGAGAGAGAGAGAGAGAGAGAGAGAGAGAGAGAGAGAGAGAGAGAGAGAGAGAGAGAGAGAGAGAGAGAGCTAGAGAGAGAGAGAGAGAGTGCTAGAGAGAGAGAGAGAGTGCTAGAGAGAGAGAGAGTGCTCGAGAGAGAGAGAGAGTGCTAGAGAGAGAGAGAGAGTTTAGACTCTGATTCTTCAAATGCCTCACTCCACCTGCGCCTGTGGAGCTGGCATGATCAATCCACACGCCTAAATCCACGGGAGAGTTGTTTACGTCATCATGGACAGGTTTCCACGTCTAGCCACACTGGAGTTGGCTGGCATGGTTTCCTATTTATTTATTTTGTTCTACTCACTTGCATCTCCTGTTGATCGTCGGCTTCCACTTGGGTAAATAAGGTCTTTCCTCATATATTATTTCCGATGGTTACGGGATCCCACAAGTCGTCATATGGTTCTCATTCCATACGTGTATATTAATGGTTGAGAGTGAGAAACCTACACTGAGTAAATGAAGGGTTTGGAATGACAGTAGATGTACTGCAGGTCGTGAATCTACTTTATCTACTACCATTACTTCATGTGATGTTGCTATAGGGTGGACTACGGTATGTGTACCAGGGGGACTGAGGGCCCTATACCTCCAGCTCCTAAGGAGGGCAAAAGGGTAAAGAGAGCCCCAGTACCCTGGGGCAGACCTGCTACGCTGTCGTCACTGGCTTAGAAATACGTAATATACGTTATATATTACGTAATGTACGTAATATATAACATCAGATCATACACCAACTCTCGCCAGATGAAGTTAGTTCGTTGCCAAAGACTCTGTATCCACTCCTTTCACGATTTCAGACGTGCTAAAGGCCAGGGATGTGAAGGCCGTGAAAATTTTTAAACTCCGAAAAACTCTACGGGGACGCCATGCCGCGTTTCACTAATAAATCCCCATTTACGTAGTGTGTGTGTGTGTGTGTGTGTGTGTGTGTGTGTGTGTGTGTGTGTGTGTGTGTGTGTGTGTGTGTGTGTGTGTGTGTGTGTGTGTGTGTGAGTACTTACCTTACATTTAAGAGCATTAGGAAAAGATACTAAATATGATAAACTGTATCGTCAACTTAATTGATTATTATCTGTTCATACAACATCCAGACTCCTCCATATTCGTCAGTAGAAAGAGCATCTCACTACATCAGGGATGAAGCGACGAACATAAGACACAAGTGACGATAAAAAGAGTTAATCGCCATCACACTCCTCTTTCTTAGGACTGGCTGGAATCCACTGTGCCAGGTTAAACAAAAAGTTATCTCTAACTTTACGAGGTATTTCGTCCCACTCAAGTGTATCCCAGACTAACATCTTCTGGAAAGTTACGGAGACAGCTGAGGCTCGCAAAGGCTTGCTCCCTAAATGGGTCCCATTTATTGTGTGTACAGAGTAAACTACGAGTCTGTGAGAGTCTATATGGTTATTGGAGAGGATAAACTTTTTGCGGAATTAGATACTACTACATATGGGTCGTTCCTTCTTACCCTCCTTAGACGTTGGTGAATAGGTAATCTTCCTTATCCTGGATAAAACATGGGAATTTATGAGTCCTCCTTCTTCACATCTCGCTCCAGTGTTAGTGGTTGATCACATCCAGCAAACCAGACAGTGGCCCTGATGTATTTAGGGTCAGGAGTTTATTGCAAACATTGGAGACGTGCAGTTTCAGGACTGAGTTTTGTAACTTCTGTAACTGGATTCTCTTCATCTTTATTTTTCTGTGTGTGTCTGAGTGAATGTGTAATTCAAACGCAAAAATAGGTAGGAGTATGTTTTATTACCTACGTAAGAAAAGACGTAAACCAGAAGCCTGAAATGATGAAGGAAAGACCTGTAGGACTTCGTGACACTCTCTTGGGTCACAAATACTGTTAAAAGCTATTTGAGAAAACTCTTATGGAAATGATTAATGGTGGCATTGTGAAGGGACTCACTGATGCATTTAACATCACAGGTAAAGATCATTATATTACAGTAAAAGAAGGTTAATTAGATCTTTCAGAAAATTATATATAAAAGCTAAGTCCAGGGAGACAGAAGAATGAGATGAAGAATATGATAAGATAAATGATAATACACAATTCCAGAAGAGATGGGCACAAATGGAAATATGGGAAGACTTAGACTGGGAGAAGAAGGAAGATAAAGATATTGTGAGTTGATAATGAGTTTGTTATTGTCCAATCTAGTGGGACTTCACTGTGAGTCGCTATATTAAACTACCGTTAATACTGCTCCCAAACAGCCGTTGATATTGTATCCTAGTAACTGCTGGTACTGCTCCCCTAGCAGCCGTTAATATTGCTCCTCAAAGGCTGTTGAGTTTTGCTTTGCTTATATTCAGTGTGTGTATATCTCTTCTCACCTAGCTTTTATATTGTATCAAACCCAATCCTGGCTTCCCAGTGTTGTAATTTCTCTCCCTCACATTATGTTTTCGATCAAGAAAATATTCCAACATTGTTTTTTTTGCGTCTTAAGACAAACGTAATCAATATTGACGCCTCCTGGCCAAAAGCAAATATCATTTCACTAGAATATAAAATTTTTGTAGCATTTAATCGTCATTATCCAACGACGAGAAGATATATATATATATAAACAATGACTAAAAAATGACGTGGCATTTATCTAGGCACATACCAGAGGTTAAATGGAATCTAAACCACGTTAAAATAACCTTCAAAACCATTGATCTAGATGCGTTACATCTGTTAATGGAATCTAACTCGTGCCAAAGAACGATCTAATATTCTATATGATTCTCTATTTGAAGCATAACTTATCACACGTGAATATCTGTCCATGTCTAAGTTACTTTATTTGTCTTTGTATAACTTTCCCTTCCTATCTGTCTATCGACAGTCCACCTGTGTATCTATACTAGTATTATTTCCCTAAGCCACACTGACCATAATCCACACATCTCCACCATACCCACCACTCAAGATCCCTCCATCACCACTCACTCACAACACCAACACCAGCACCATCCATCGCCACCATCACCATTTCCACCTCCTCTACCACCATCTCCCTCACACCACAGCCACCAGTACAACTACCATTACCCTTATCACTATTACCATCTCTCCCACCACTACCACCACCACAAGGCCACCAGTATATCAAGTTACAACCACAATCACGGGGACCAATGCCACCGTCCACGTGCACAGCTGATTTCCATAATATATGTCTAGGCGAAGGTCTGTGGCTGGAGGAGGAGGAGGGGAGAGAGTGGGGTTGGGGAGGGTGTTGGAGGGGCTGGGTGCAGGGGGGGGGGTTGTGTGTCTCTCTTAGACCTTCTTCTTTAGCTCAGAATTTTTCTTTTGTTTTCGTTCTGTATTTCTGGTGTTGTGTGTGAAGGATTTGGAGAACAGGAGATGATAAACAATGTGTTGTACACTTTTTATAGTTCACATCTGTGGTTTTATGCTTGACCCAGTCTATCTCTCCCTTCCTCTTTTTCACTTTTTCTCTATCTTTCTTTCTTTCTTTCTTTCTTTCTTTCATTTTTTTCTTCTTCTTTTTCCCTTTATGTTTTTCGGTCTCTTTTCTTTGTTTCTTTCTTCCCTTTCTGATTCTTTCTCAGCCTCTCAATTTCAGCTTCCTTTTTTAATTTTCTTTCTTTTCACACACACACACACACACACACACACACACACACACACACACACACACACACACACACACACACACACACAGCCACACTGATATCAATACGTAGATCATTATCATTTTATCATCATTACTATTATCAATGATGATATTGATAATATTAGGATATAGTGAAGATGAGGGGATAGTGAAGATAATTTTAGTGGTGTTTTCCCTTTGCGGTGAATATCATAGTGAGTGATAGAACTTGGGGGGAGATCATAATGCCTCTGCTCTCTATTCTCTCTCTCTCTCTCTCTCTCTCTCTCTCTCTCTCTCTCTCTCTCTCTCTCTCTCTCTCTCTCTCTCTCTCTCTCTCTCTCTCTCTCTACCTTCCCACCTTCTCTACTCTCCCCTCCCATCTCTCTCTCCCTCTCTCCCCCACTGCCGAAGAGAGTTACATGTTTGTCTTATTATCCACGGGTGAGGGAGAATCACGCAGCCAAGACCATGAATACTAAACGCCTTATTACCAATGCAAATCTTATGAGTTTCGGTGTCGTCTCGTCCGCGTGCATGACAAGTTTATGGTGTTACTGATGACATTAGCTAATAGTTCGTCTGTACATGGTTAATGGTGCTCTCTGTAGTGGCAGCTCGCAATGTATATATATATATATATATATATATATATATATATATATATATATATATATATTGAAACAAAGACACGAACGCATCCCAAAATCCCAAAACAAATACACTGAAAAACTCGGAGCCTCAAACAACAATAGAATTCGCACCTCAGTCATATTGTCGTTTTAGATTCATGATGGAATTTGGAAGATCATTTGAAGCAAAACATGTGTGTAGATTCTAAGTCCTGGAAAATATAAGTTTTTTCAAGATAGGAATATCCAGTAGCTGGAACAGAAAGTAAATACAATCAGGGTCCATAGATATGGAATCCAATACAACTGTTTGTACGAATATATCCCTTTTTCATCATAAATCATTAAGTAGTTAAGGTAGAACTTCACTAAGAGAGTATGATAACATTCAAGCTATAACGCGACATTACTGGATTTTCTGTGAATTTCATTGATCATGATAAAAAGTACACCTCACACACACACACACACAAAAAAAGAAAAACGTAGTGGGCTTTATGAAGTTTTTAGAATGATACGATAATTGTTTTCTATACAAAAACATCAGACGTTTCCAGTGGAAACTCAATACTGAAGTTTTATGAAGTATGGAGTCGAAGCATTATAGACAACACTTAGCTTCTCTTACCTGTAGCAGATTTTGCTAGAAACTGGCATCGAAGGCTGGCTCTCTCTCTCTCTCTCTCTCTCTCTCTCTCTCTCTCTCTCTCTCTCTCTCTCTCTCTCTCTCTCTCTCTCTCTCTCTCTCTCTCTCTCTCTCTCTCTCTCCCCTAAAAGGTCACAGTAACACAAAAGTTCACTATTCAAATGTCGCCAGTGACGAAATGATACTATTATATAAATCTTTCACTGACGGGAGGACAGGGATAAGAGTGAGTTTTGCAACTAGCACCTGTTCCTTCTTATAGGAGGTTACTATAGGCGAAATTTTATAGGAAGGCTTTTATAAGGGAAAACTTAAAAGGGTGACTTTTACAAGGAACATTTTATAGGAAAGACCTTACAGGAAAACTTTGGTTGGAAAGATTTCATAGGGAAAGTTTTATAGGAAAGTTTTTATACTTAGCTTTATACGTTTGGAGACTGAGAATTGCATGAAAATATATATACCATACTGCACAGCTGATATGTTGACTGAATCGTATCATAAACTAACTGAAGACAAGTTACTAGCTACACTACACAGTTAAAGGTATACTTCAGTCATACCTACAGCTCTCATTCTTTAAGTTTACTCACGTCTTCCTTTTATTCTATATACCGTACGTCAAAGTCCCGTTCACAAAAAATTATTAATAAGTTTTCTCTTTCGTTGCTTAACTCTAAGTTTCATCTAGAAAGTCTATGCAAGCTGAAGTTCTTCCATCAACCACTTTTCGTTTGATCAAATGAAGTCGATCTGAATCATTTCATTCATAACTCACTCAATTTAACTTCCCAACTACCAACACATAACGTTTCCTCCTTCCCTGAGAAACGTATGCAACCTCCTTGAGTCCCACTCCAGCACTCACAACAACGCTTGAATGGCTGCCAACGCTTGCAATTTCCCTTTTGACATTCCTTGACAATCCCATTGACCCTCTCCCGCTCCCGTAGCTTTCACAGCTTGACCAGAGGTTCACAACAGACGTCTCCCCATATGACACTACCCACAGCATCCACATCATAGGTCACGAGACTCACAAACTATATAAATATGTCTTATTGTTCATATAGTTATATAACAATGGTATGTATGGCTTACCTCTTCTATAACCTCAACATTCATATAGTTATATAGCAATGGTATGTATGGCTTACCTCTCGTATAACCCCAACATTCACAACATTCATATATACATTCATACATTCGTCGTCTCACTCTTGCCTCATTCTCCCTACGTGTAGAGCTTCCCTCTTCCTCTACCCAGCTCTCACAGTGCCTGGCCAACTGCTGTACCTCTACTCTCATATATTTTTTCCTTTCCCTCTCTGCAGCGGTGGCAATTTTCCTCTCGTGTCCATATCTCGTATGACAATCTCTGTGATACTCCAACGCTTTTCAGGGACCAGCAAAAGCTTACGAATATTGTCGTAATCTTTTTTTAGGTCTGCATATGAGACACACAAACAGACACACACACACACACACACACTATATATATATATATATATATATATATATATATATATATATATATATATATATATATATATCACATTTAATATCAAGTAACACGACGAGAAAAAATATCTTAATTGCGGCTTGGTGAAAGAAAAATATAAAGAGGACGAGGAAAAAGTTTGAAGAGGTTAATTAGAGTTCCTTTGGAGCTTATAGACCCGACTCTTGCAGGTGGAGAGGTCAAAGGTAGAGGGATAGACGACTGAGGCAGAGAGAAACAGCTCCACAAAGTCACTCCTTACGAAAAGAACAAGGCATCAGGGCATTCAATCTTCGTGTGCTAAGTCTGCACAAATTAACTATAGGAAGCGTGAGTCAGGCGTGTCCTCGGGGGTTTATACCTGCATCTGTGGTCTGAAAAAATTTAAGTATTGAGGACCTAAGTGTTACAGGGAGCTAGAGTGAAGTAGAGTCTTAATGGAATTTAGATATTGCTGGACGTGAGAGAGATGAGATGGTAGCTATTCAAGAAAGGGAAAGTTTGGGTTGTCGACGGAGACAAAAAAAAGATATATATATATATATATATATATATATATATATATATATATATATATATATATATATATATATATATATATATCGTGTGTGTGTTTGTATTCAATCATCCTTATCTATCGTATATTTGGTAAACAAGTTTATATTTCAGTCTCAGTTATTTGTCGTAGTTGAGTGACTTGCTCTCATGGGTTTACAGTAAGCACCAGTCTCCCCTGTGATCAAGGCTGCTTCAGGGGGCCTCCACCTTAACGTGATCCATCCAGCTTTAACGTGAAAGAAACTGAAATATATTTTATCTCAGGGTCATGTTCTGCCCACACATTCTGGGGCAACACCGTGTCATGTTACCCTCTCTCGCTCTCCTTGTCTTGGGGTACCACGATCACTCAGTCGCTCCATCTCATCTCGGTGATATCTCTCTCTGTCTCTCTCTCTGTCTCTCGGTCAAAAAGAAGAGAAAATGCAGAAAAAATAAGAAAGAGACCAAGGGTGTATCTCATCACGTATGATGGTGGACTGTTCAAGACGAGACGTGTCTCTTGCCCTGGGGACTACACGAGCTACACGAGACTTGACACCTGAACCAATAAGGTCTCGCCTATTCTGTCTAGCTGTAAGCTTCACCTCGCCTCACTCGAGTCCTGAGAGAAGGCTCAAAGTCCTCTTATCTCTGACACTTGTTAACAATGTAACGACTGTACGCAACGATAATCTCGTTATCTTCAGACTGACCAGAAAAAAAAAAAAACCTTTATCATAATCTACTTGTCATATTATCATTATCTGTCCTTCATATCACATATCAAAACCCCTCATTAGTCTCATCTATTCCTCATGTCATGCTGAACCAATCATGAGAGAGACTCATTATAACCACACACCACGAGCAGGTCCCACAATCCTACAAGGGAAATGGGGATAGGGGAAGTTCGTCAGCATCCCACACACACATCCCACCCAATTTCGTTAATCCCTAACAGCCTCCCGGAGGATGAGGATCCAATATAATTAAGCTATAGGACAGTCCTGCAGGATAAAGCTCTAAGCTACGATAGAGCTGTAAGCTAATTATCATTACAGGATAAAGCTATATAATCGAATCCCGTAGGATCTATTGATAAACAGGTCCTGTAGGAAACAGCAAAGCAGGAAGAGAGGGAGGGAGGGATGAGGTTTCGGCAGAGAGGAGTCCTGTGCTCCCTCGTAACTTTATCAATAAGGAAGTTGTTGTGACATGACCAGCAGCTGTAGCTCCTGCCTCCTCCTCCGCCTCCTCCTGCTGCCTACACTCGCTGCCCACAGTGCAAGATATCCTCCGGCATACCAGGCCGGTGCATGGCATTACCAGACCGGGTGTATAACATACGTGTTCCGTGTATAGTGTATGTTGTTGGTGTTTGCCAACGCAAGGCCCTTCCATAGCATATACCGGCAAGGTGAGTGTTGCTGCATAATGAATATTCAACATGGAAATGGCAATCCATATTCTGATATAAGGGCATTTGTAACGACTCTCTCTCTGTCTCTGTCTCTGTCTGTCTGTCTGTCTGTCTGTCTCTCTCTCTCTCTCTCTCTCTCTCTCTCTCTCTCTCTCTCTCTCTCTCTCTCTCTCTCTCTCTCTCTCTCTCTCTCTCTCTCACTTGACTGCTTTCTGTCTAGCTATCTCACTGACTTTCTAAGACCTTCATATAATTTCTTTAACACTAAGATACATTTAGACGTGTCTCTTTTGTTTGCTTCGTCTATCCACTCACACGCCTCTTGACATACTCTCAAACCCCTTCCATACATCCTGTCACTTGCCTCACTTATCATCACTTGCTTCACACATATTCTCACTTGTCCTCTCATAAGCTTTTTTTTTCAGACACTCACTTGCCTCATATATTCTCACTTGCCTCTCAAACATTCTTCAAACTTCCACCGAGTCTGAACGAAGGCTAAGTGCCACGATGGCACGGTGTATGCCTTCACATTTGACCAACGAAGCTGATGTATGACCCGTTTTCATTCTACAGTTCTATGATAGACATTTACTGGTTCTATGGCAGTTTAAAGTCTCCGTTCATGTTCATGATTGACACGTTCAACTCTTATGAATCCTTCTGATAGACACTGACTGTTTCTATGGCAGTTCAATGTCTCCGTTCAGTGTTCTGTGTCGATTCATCTTTCATAAGCGACACAGTTCAACTCTTATGGATCCTTCTGATCTTAGGTTCGTCGTGGGTCGTCACGTCACACAGTGGATGGTCAAGGATACAAGGGAACTACTGCTTTTTAAAAACCTTTGATTCGACTTTGAATGAATGCCAATTATAAAACCAATCTAACTTTCCTCTACATTGTCAATATGTTCACAAACTCTCCGAATATATTGACCATTTTTATTGGCAGTTTCAAACAGACTTAGCAATGGAAGGAAGTTCATGTGACACAGTTACCAATATTATTCTCTTTTATTCCCCTGAATTTATGAATCCCAATTATGGTGGAACATTTATGGTGGTGTACATATTTACTTCGTCCTGATTTAATTACCAACTTATTATCATGGGAATGAGGGTGGGTTTTATGAGGGTAATTCAAGTTGTTGAATGATTTGAAGATCAGACGTGAATGTAAACACAGAGACTAGTGGGTTCCTTACACTTCATACAAACATGTTTTGGATTTGCTAGGATTATCCTAGCATCACCACTGACATCTGCTGAGAACCCCAGCACTACTAGTGCCATCTGTTGGGAGTCCTAGCACCCCCATTGACATCTGCTAGGAGCCCCCTAGCACCACCACCAGCGCCATCTGTTGGGAACTTAAGCAACCTAGAGTCGTTTATCAGACGCTGACACGTCTTGTGCAATTTATCAAGGGAGAGAGAGAGAGAGAGAGAGAGAGAGAGAGAGAGAGAGAGAGAGAGAGAGAGAGAGAGAGAGAGAGAGAGAGAGAGAGAGTTATATCATGAGGTATCTGAGAACATTAAATTTCAATAGAATTCGCCGTACTATGAAGCAGGGGATTCTCCAACGTACATAGGTCTATCTTTTAAACCTTCTTCTTTCAACCGATGTTATAATTTCTCCTTTATATTCAGCGAAAAAGGAAACTCAATTAACTTTTCTTTCGTCCGCAATATTCATATATTGTCTATCCTGACACTCACTTCCTTAGAACAGAAACTTCTTGCTTTATTTTTGTTTACTGCTTTATTTTGTTGAAGTAGTGGTTTCTTGCTTTATCACTGCTTTACTGATTTACTTTATTGAAGCATTAGCTTCCCTCTTTACCATCAACTTTATTACTCTATGTACTTGTAGCAGTAGTTTCCAACTTTATCATAACTTTACTCGTGGTTTACTGCTATATCGTCTTGAAGTAGTAGCTGCTAACTTTATTTAGCTTTACTACTGTAGCTTTTAGAATAACAGTTGTTAGCTGTCATATAACTTTACTGTTGCTTTATTACTTTATCGTTCTGTAGCAGAAGTTGCTGGCGTTATTATGGCGTAACTCTGAGCTTTATCTGTACATTGATATAGCTGCTGTTAGCTTTATCTGTACATTGATATAGCTGCTGTTAGCTTTCCTGTAATCTTAGTCTATATCATCTTGGACCATTGAATATAAATTTCATCATAGCTTTATTATCGCATTACCTTAGAAACGTAGCTCCAAGCTTTATCATAGCTTTGTTTACATATTACTGTATAGCAGGTGTTACCCAAAACACATACACACATAAGCGTGATGTACAAGTGAACAAGAATGAATAAAGGACATGGTTGGTGCAGAGAGCATAGAGAAATGCAAGAAGATGTACGACAACAGAGAATGAGCAAGGTATGCGACTCCACGAGTGTAACGACCCATTCCCTGCCAATACAGAACAAATACGTAACTATAAATAGGTAATTAGACAGGGTCGATAACTCGAGGGAGACGTCATTAAGACCACATTATTGATAAAGTTACCTCAGTTCAGAAAAGCGATTCTTAAAGAAAACCATCACTTGGTATATCATTATTCAAAGTCATAGGAATATTATGTACACTGTGTAATAATAACACGCCCGTCCACCCACCATTCTAAATTTCCTGTTATCAGTGTTTCCTCAATGGTGATTTTCCTGTGGAGGCCGTGACGCGTTCAGTCCACAGGACCTGGCGAGATGGCGCGGCCACCGGGCCATATTGGGCGGAAACTAGCCATCTTTCCGCGGAGATGGCTATTTAATGGCTATGTTTGGCGTTTTCCATAATGGCGGCGAGACCGAACATTGGCGACGGGTTATTTATGTGGACATTCTTGGCCAGCTCGACCTTTTACTGATGCTGCTGCTGCTTGCCTGAGTGATAAGTGACGTCGCTGTGCTTTCAAGTAGGGCGGGGCTACTGATGTGACGTCAAGGACAGTAAAGGGACTGTCCTCATGGACGTAGAGACCTATGCTTTCACTGCTGGTACAGGGGTTTACATCACGGACTGTACGTGAGAGGGTCACATACCCAGCGACAGAGTTAGAACTGGTTCACAAGCGTTAGGAGGATCCACCAGGAAGAGTGAGTGTGTGTGTCTTAGGTCCTAACCTCCACAGACACAACAGTGTGTGTATGTGTGTGTGTGTGTGTGGCTTAACCTCCACAGACACAACAAATGACGTGGAGGTTACGGTACACATCTCTCACGAACTCCAAGGACGACCCTCCCTCTCTACCTCCCTCACTCACACTGTGAGCAGCTACAACAACAAACGTAAACACTTGAAAAAACAAAATAAACCAGGCTACCCTTGCCTACAGGGCACCTTGGGTCTCTCTCTCTCTCTCTTTCTCCCTCTCTCTCTCTCTCTCTCTCTCTCTCTCTCTCTCTCTCTCTCTCTCTCTCTCTCTCTCTCTCTCTCTCTCTCTCTCTCTCTCTCTCTCTCTCCTCTAAGCCCTCCCTCCCTCCCCACACCCTCATCAGCCACCAGACCTTCAGGAACCAATCACTGGGAAGGGGAAGATTAAATTCCAACGTTGGTGTTTCTGCTGGCTTGGCTAGCTTGTACACCCTTCTTACCATCTCTCCCCAGCCACACCATCTCTCCCCAGCCTCACTATTTCTCCCCAGCCTCACTATTTCTCCCCAGTCTCACTATTTCTCCCCAGCCTCACTATTTCTCCCCAGTCTCACTATTTCTCCCTAGCCTCACCATCTCTCCCCAGCCTCACTATCTCTCCCCAGCCTCACTATTTCTCCCCAGTCTCACTATTTCTCCCCAGTCTCACTATTTCTCCCTAGCCTCACCATCTCTCCCCAGCCTCACTATCTCTCCCCAGCCTCACTATCTCTCCCCAGCATCACTATCTCTCCCCAGCCTCACCTTTTTTCGCCAGCACACACCCAGGAGCCACTCCGTGTTCATCATACCGAGTAAGATGCTTAATCAGGTCTTTGCTTTATCTATTGCCTCCCATTTTTTTCACTGCACTTTGAGGGTCAGTCTCATAACCTGAATATTCATCACCGTGTCATTACTTATGGTGTTAATGGATTCAGCACCAGCATATATGGCGGTGGTGAGGTAATCAAAAGTAACCATCGGGATGAGGCAGGTGGGTGGGTGTTGGAGGTGAGTTGGAGGGAGCAGTGAGTAGGGAGAAGCAGGGTGCAGAAAGAGACAAGGTGTGGGGAGAGCCAGATAGGTGTTAATAGTGAGTCAGGAAGGAATACAAAGTCAGTAGAGGTAAGAGTATGTTAAATGCAGGGGTGAGGGCAAAGGTATGGGAGAGGAAGATAGGGAGATGGCAGAGGAGAATGGCAAAGGGGGTTCTTGTACACAGGGGTCCCGTGGGGTGAGGTTCTCATGCCACATCCATCTCTGGCTCCCCAGGAACTGTATGAGAAGTATGATGTCCTCTACCTCATGGCAGAGATCATGAGGTTCTTGAAGAACAAACATGTCACCATTTCTTCCCTCTGCTTCCTTTTGCTCATCCCTCTTCTCCTCTTTCCCTTCCCAGCATCACTCTGCTCCCTCCATCCTCAAGCAACTACCCTACCATTCCTTCCTCTATCATTTCCATCTATGCTTTTCTCTCCTGCAATTATATTCTATTTACCAGAGAGCTGTTTCTTCAACATTTCATTCCCTCTCTAACAAACCCTCTCTCTCTCTCTTCCCTTATCTTCACCCACACCGCTATCAAAAACACACCAGATATTTTTATCTTAGCATCAGACATCTTCCTTCTGCCTCGATGATGTGTATTTGTTATTCCCAAGTATTTCGTTACTGGTAACTTTGAGTCTCAACAAACAATATAGGCCAGAAGGGTAAGCTAGCAAACTGTAGAGGTTGTAGTATTATAAGTCCTACTATAGCTCCATCTATAAATATACTGACAGGAGAAATGGTAATTGCTCAATTCACCTCAGTTATTTCCACCTAAAACTGGTTTAATGAGAAAACAAAGTAGTGATAGAATTTAGTCATCATCTATATAGAACTAGTTTTACCCCTGGTTATATTATTTGTGGTTGTAATAATCCATCCGAGAGAGATTTTATTTTTTCATCACACTTCAGGAACAGTGGGTTTGAGTGAAGGAGGTGTGGGGCAATCCCACCTTCAGTGCTGGCTGGTACCTGAGCAAGGTAGGAGGTGTACACAGGTGGACTCAATAATCAAGTTCTTGAAAGACGACAATGCAGCCCCAGGTACAGGGATCATTGGCTACATCATTAGAAGGGAGAATGGACGAAAGAGATCCAGGACATAGATAATAGATTGATCGATGAAAAACAGAGAGAGAGAGAGAGAGAGAGAGAGAGAGAGAGAGAGAGAGAGAGAGAGAGAGAGAGAGAGAGAGAGAGAGAGAGAGAGAGAGAGAGAGAGAGAGAGAGAGAGAGAGAGAGAGAGAGAGAGAGAGAGAGAGAGAGAATGCAAACACAATATCAAAGGTCCCCTTGGCCCCTACACCAGTTCTTGTTACATATTCATCTCAAGTGCTTGCTTGGTCATCTGCTCTTTTACGTGACCTTATCAAAGGATAACTCACATCTCAGGTGTAACCCTTTTGAGTATGTATGTATTAGATTCAAGCTAATCTAAAGCACAGAAAATTCTCTTTTCGGAATGGCTAATTTCTAGAGCAGCAGTGGTGATATATAGATAATTTAGAGTTTGCAAAGGGATTCGAGTGACAGAATCAGGATTCGAGAGTAATTCAAGCTGGCTTTGATGCTAAGTCAGGAGGATTGGGCGTTCATCACAAAGGACTTATACACAGTATCAAATCAAATTCGAAAATGATCCAATTGAGAAGTGAATGTTGAAAGTAAATCTACCAGAACTTGCAAACGATTCTGTTTGAGGAAGGTTGTAGAAAGTGGTTAGGAAGAATTAAGATATAGAGAAGAAAACTGTGATCAACAAAGACTGTAGATAGTGAACTTATAAGAAAAATGCAAGTGGAAAGTAAAGGGTCGAAAACATTAGTGAAAGCTCCAAGCATGATCGTGTCCCTCAAAATATTGAAAGCCAACACTTTCCCTTTTCTAACACACATCATTCTAAAACTTTATAAATCTAGCTCGAAATATATAAAAGATAGAAAACACTTTTAGTAGACTCTTAAAACCAGTTTCTTTCAAGCATAAAATTCCAATTCTCAAACACTTTTAGTAGACTCTTAAAACCAGTTTCTTTCAAGCATAAAATTCCAATTCTCAAACACTTTTAGTAGACTCTTAAAACCGTTTCTTTCAAGCATAAAATTCCAATTCTCAAACACTTTTAGTAGACTCTTAAAACCAGTTTCTGTCAAGCATAAAATTCCAATTCTCAAAGTCCATTTTCTCTATTCTAGCACTTAACTATATTTAGTAATTGCTAAAGCATTTATTGATAAAGTTCCACATCCAGGATAGAGCCACGGAGAGGAAAATCAGAAGTGAAAGCTTCAGTATTGTGACAGCTGACCAAAGCAAGACTATTAACTGAAATATGAAACAACATCTGTTCAAAAAATCCCTTTACCAGAGGATATTGGAAAGGCGCGAGAAGGGGGAAGGGGGATTGTTTAATAAACAGAAGATATTGCATGATATGTTTTTTATAGAAAACATGATAGAAAGTAAGAGAGAGAGAGAGAGAGAGAGAGAGAGAGAGAGAGAGAGAGAGAGAGAGAGAGAGAGAGAGAGAGAGAGAGAGAGAGAGAGAGAGAGAGAGAGAGAGAGAGAGAGAGAGAGAGAGAGAGAGAGAGAGAGAGAGGGGATGACATGGACGCTATTTGTCATCTGGTACTCCTCAACACCTTTGTGCTCAAGGCTTCGTCACTACCACATGAAAATCCAGGACAAAAAAAACATTTAGATAAAAGCCATTTGTTGTTTGATTCCAAAAGAAATTTCCTTTTTTTTCCTGGTTAACACATAGTCACTCCTACACTCCTGCATAAGTCCTCATTGTCCAACACATCACTCGCCTTGATAATAGAAATCTTAATGCATGATATTCAATCAAAACTCTAAATTCAGGTAGGCTTGTGCATGGTGATGGTGCAATATTGTGATAACAAAAGAGGCTTTTAGCTGGGGGTGCTGTATGGAAGAGGGCTCTAGATAAATATATATATATATATATATATATATATATATATATATATATATATATATATATATATATATATATATATATATATATATATATATATATATATATATATATATATATATATATATATATATATATATATATATATATATATATATATATATATATATATATATATATATATATATAAATATATATATATATATATATATATATATATATATATATATATATATATATATATATATATATATATCGATGTATATCAACTGACTGTTATATTCCTCTCTTGTGTCTCCTGATGATGTGATTATTACACGAAAGTGCACTTGGGTAAAAAATGATAAAATGATACAATGAATCGCTTGAAATGCTCAAGAATTTGTTCATTATGATTATAAATGAGTCAGAAAAAGACTTTAACCTCATCTTGTCTTTTTCAACCTCATCTCTTTTAACTTACTTTTACCTTCTCTTGCTCGTTCTACACCTGACATATTCCCTCCATCCCATGTTGACTCTTCTTACATGCTATTTGATCTTGTTGTTTTTTAATTCAGTCCTAAAGAGTCATTTATCTTCATCAGTTCAGCTTTATCCTTCGATCACGGGTTTATCTTCACATTTGCCTCCTCGGGTTTTTATTCAATATCTGGCGCTCATAAATGTTCTATGATTCTTGGTAATCCTGTTCTCTACTCTCTAGCAAGGCTTTTGATATTCATTTGTCCATTTGGGAGTAAATAGTAAATGGCTGAGAGAGTATATCTGGAAGCATATATGATGGGATAACATAGTGGTGCATATATGTGTGTGTGTGTGTGTGTGTGTGTGTGTGTGTGTGTGTGTGTGTGTGTGTGACTCTCAAAAGGAAGATTAAGAGGGTATATCTATTCTCACCGGCAATAGACATGTCTCATTCAGTTGATGTATTCCTCAGGTACACACTGAAGGGGCACGAGCATTAGAATTTCCCACTCGTTACTTAAGACTGTCAGAATGCATAAATGTTTCTCACTAGGCTGGAAATAATGATCATGAACATTGAATAAATGTATCACAAAATCAAGATAAGGTCCTGTTAACAGGTAGATAAGTGTAATCTTTACCTGTAGTTAATTAGTCTGAGTCTGATACAGGCAAAGCGGGTCACTTTGGGGGCAAAGGACACGAAGAACCTAACAAAAACTCCCACAGATCCTGCCAGGATGGGGTCACACCCACGACCCATCACTCAGTATCATCCACAAAGGAAATGCTTCACTTAGACATGAGAAACCTGAGGTGACATACAGGAGGAGGGGATGGAACCTGTTCAGCAGCAGCACCAGCAGCTGTCTGGCAGACAGGGACAGGAAGCTTCTGAGTCGAGTGGTCTGAGAGAACTCATCAGTGGGAGATTACTGTGTTTACCAGCCTAACACAGGCATTAGAGGCTGTGTTACAGATGGTGCAGTGCTGCGGTGTTGTGGGGGGGTGTATTGGGGTGTGTGTGTGTGTCTGTGTGTGTGCACTAGGTTGCCTAGAGAGAGAGAGAGAGAGAGAGAGAGAGAGAGAGAGAGAGAGAGAGAGAGAGAGAGAGAGAGAGAGAGAGAGAGAGAGAGAGAGAGAGAGAGAGAGAGAGAGAGAGAGAGAGAGAGAATATAATAACCCTGTGGTTTTCTGATCCGACCACCATCCCCTCTGAGGTTTGGTGATTTGAGGGGGGGTTGTAGGAGCAGCTCAGAACCAGAAGGGGGCTTTGACAAGAACCAATAAGAGTAAATCTCTTTCTACAGAACCCGTTAGAAGATTCCCCTAAACCCAAAGGTCCACCAGGACCTTTCAAAAGGGGGAGGAAACGTTTTCCTTGACACTGAGGAAGGCACATCAAACGCTCCCTTTCCCTTGAACATAACATGTTCCACGGGCTAGAAAGCTAACCCCCCTTTCTCTTTATCCTCTCCCTTTGAAGTCTCTTTGATGA
This sequence comes from Panulirus ornatus, assembly GCF_036320965.1. NCBI lineage: Eukaryota > Metazoa > Arthropoda > Malacostraca > Decapoda > Palinuridae > Panulirus > Panulirus ornatus. Next base: position 7,133,427 of record NC_092296.1, read on the forward strand.
AGCCACCAACTTCACATGTAGAATCTCACTCCTGCTTATGGAAGATCGGAGTAGTAAGGAAAGCTTTAATTCTCTCAGTAAAAAAGTTTTCAGGTGTTTGCAGGAGTTGGAGGAGGAGGAGGAGGAGAGAACTTTATTTTTCTTCAAGAACCGGAGGCGCTGCGTACCAAACTGGCCCAAAACAAACTCTCCACCGCTGGAGGAGTCGAGGGAGTTACCAGTGACGTCCTGTGTAGGAGGAGTCATGTCCTTCTCTGCACGACAGTAGGATCCTTCTGGATGATGGTGCGACCCACGAACGCGACGGTAGGACCTTTGAGTGCGACGGTACGACCTTGAAGATGGAGGTGCGAGCCACGAACGCGACGCTAGGACTTTTTGAGTGCGACGGTACGACCTTGAAGATGGAGGTGCGAGCCACGAACGCGACGGTAGGACTTTTTGAGCGCGACGGTACGACCTTGAAGATGGAGGTGCGAGCAATGCGCACGACGGTACAGCCCTTGAATGGATGTCCTGGCCTTTGACCTGACCATTATAGAGAGACTAGAGGCCAAGACGTCGTTACTGAAGGACAATACAATGTCCAATTGCTCCTTGTATGGGTAGTTCCTCTTCAGAAACTAGGTCATAATAGAGGCCATTAGATCAACTCTTAAGTGCTAAAAGATCTTCTGTTTTAGAAATATAAGTCATCTGTTACAGGTCTGGAGGTCTTCTATTTCCTGTTTACTCTGTCACCACACTATTTACCACACACGCTTCGTGACTGAACCCATATACGATTCATGACACATTTCCATCTCATTAGTAACAGTCCATATATGCTACTTCTCGTACCAAGGTCTTTACGTCATCTATGATGAAACCAGACACCTTCTGTGACGTAGTTGCAAAGGGGGCATTTCCATGCCGTCCGTGTTGTGCATTCCACGGCGTCTGTGTGGGCACAGCAACACTGCAAGATGCAAGTCGCCAACCCTGCGCCATCATCACTCAGGTAGAAGCACCACCAGTGAGGGGGTCATGCTGGCCAATAATGCCATCATAAATACCCCAGCGCCAATGTTCAGCCTCATCACCATCATCATATAACGCAGTAAACCACAATTAGATAGCCATCCCCTGGCGCATTATGGCTAGTTCCTGCCCAGTTTGGCGTGGTGGTCGCTACATCTCGCCAGACCTCTTGAGTTTCATGGTCGTATTTGTCTAGTGTCTGTTATCAACAGATGAACACAATAGGAAACAGAAATTTACCAATAAAATGCCCTGTTGTTCCGGTCTTACTGCGTAAGTAACATTATTTATCCAAGAAAGATTTTGCTGAAGTGCATAATCAGATAAAAACTAGTGGTCAATTATTCCATGATTTTATTTTCTTGTGTTCATGGATTCGAAATTCCATTGATAGAATTTTACGAGCTTGTGTTTACATATGATGATGATGACGATGATAATGGCAATAATTAAATTACTACTAATAATGATGATGATGATAACAATGATGATAATAATATTGATAATAATAATGGTAATAATGATAATGATAATAACAATAATAATAATGATAATGATAACAATAATAATAATGATGATAATAAGAACAATGGTAATAATAGCAATAATAATAATAATATTGATAACTTTGTATGGAATTAACTGGCAACCAAAGCGGAAACTTTGCATAGAAAAGCATTGGACGTCAGAAAGAATGCGAATGCTGAGGGTTTTTGATCCTAAATCTATCATAAGTACTGAGATCAAGGGCTATTATACAATTGGCATACCATTAATGTCCACAGTGGGCGGCACTGGGCTGTTTCTGTAATGTTCTGTGCAAGCTTGGATGAGGTGGATGAAGGTACGGTGTCGACCTACAACAAGGGGGTGAGGGATATCGGGTGGCAAGAGGTGACGGTGGCGAAGGTAGCTCAGGGATCTATTCCAAACCCGCCGAATGAAGAATACTGTGAGTGAGTGTGTGTGCGTGTGTGTGTGTGTGTGTGTGTGTGTGTGTGTGTGTCTACAGTATATGGGGAGTGGGTATGTTTGTGTTCTTTCTTCCTGCTTGCTTGTGTACCGCTGGCATAGATATTTTCCAATGTTTGCAGAAAGAATATACCTCAAAGGAAGTACTTCTTATATACCCGTTATGCATCTTAGAATTTTTGTAAGGAAAAAGAATATATTCATCAGTCGTAGATCTTGTTTAACTGGATCTCTGATCAATACCCTTTTACATAAGATCAATACCCGTTAACATAAGATTTAGGGTTGGTCTAAACATGCAAATACATACAACGTAATCCTATATTTAACGTCACCAAACTCAAGCTTTTGATTGCTAACTGAAAATGTAAATCAAAAGCCCCCCCACAAAAAATAAAAAAATAAAAAGTTTGGCAAATAAAATGATCCTCAAAGAAGAATTGGATTGCGCTGCTCGATCATAAAGGCAGCGACATAGGATCTATTGAGATAACTCTACCATTATTCATATGGTTTGTTACTTCATTATCCTATTATAAGTTGATTCACTATACAGCCTCACAAACTAATATCAATCACATCCAAACGTCATTATCTTCCTCTGGTCACTGTTCTTTGCATTTCAATCCCATTCCAACACTGTCAGTTGTCATGTGAACTAACGTGGCTTCGAAGTTTCCTTGATCATCTCATTGCATTTCAATCCCATTCCAACACTGTCAGTTGCCATGTGAACTAACGTGGCTTCGAAGTTTCCTTGATCATCAGTAATAAGTGGTATAGTCTACTGTGTACATGGTGGGAGGAAAGTTGACCTGTGTTGATGGTGAAGTAACGTAGAGTTATCTTACATGAGACATCAGATTAAGAGAAGTATATCCAGTCAACTGATGCTCAACTATCTATTGCCGAATAAGAATCTATCTTTCTGTCTCCCTTTCTGTATCTGTCTCCCTGCATAATCTCGTCATACTTTGTTTCTGTCTGTCTGTCTGTCTGTCTGTCTGTCTGTCTCTATTTTGCCATTCATTATTTCTTATCTTTTTTTTTTATCACTTTCTGTGTTTGTGTCTCACAAAACTATGAGTAAAGATCTGTGAGGAGACAATATGAGTTTTTCATACTAACATACTGGGAGCGAAACAAGAACTTAAAGAGAATTGTAAGTTTTTGAAAAAAATTCGATATTTTCTGTCAGAAGGAAAAATCATAGTATCCTTGTAGCCAAGTGAGAGACAGACTGATTAATGCAACGAATTTATGCAGATTACTCCTCTCCCTCACAACCCCCACTTTCTTTTTAGTCGAGGACGGGAAAAAGTATTGATCATTTCGCTCAAACTTTACAAGAATAATCAATGATTAATCTGTATTCACCATTATGATCATTATAATCGTAGTCGCTAAGAGTGATATTACTCATCAGCCATTATTCTCATATTCTCCACAACTCTTTGTTTTGATCCCAGTTGTGATTAGATTACAATGATTAACCTTCTTTTTTTTCGATGTTGAAGGTTCCAGTCACGGACAGAAGTCCTCCACACCAAGGCCAGGCCTTAATTAAGATAAAGAGAGGTTAATGAAAGGGAAAAAGAAGTAGAGACGAGGGAGAGTATATAAAAATCTTGGAAGAAGTGTAAAAGCTGTCTTTTGAAAAGCAGCCATGAGAGAGTAGAGCGTCCTATTCCTTGGAGGTGTAAGGGAAAAAACAGTTATATAGTTATTTTTTTCCCATTGCCTGTCCCTCTCCCCTCGTATGCTACAAGTTCTAACTCGGAAAATGTAATCCCTAGAATGGCTTGGGGGATTACCTTAGGCCTACAATAGGCTCAGTGGATTGGACAGAAAATATCATTCGATTTATTCTTTCTTTTTTTTTTCCGTTCAAAAAGTCGTCGTCACCTCCTGTATTATTACACTTTCCCCTTCCTTAAATATCACTATTTTCATCGACCAGTTTTATTCGCATCCAATTCTCTGTATCTGAGCTATAAAAGGATTTAGGTATCTTAAAGTGAATGGATTGAGTGGAGAGCTGCAGTGGAGACTTAAACCATTAAACATGACGATGCGACCACAATATATATATATATATATATATATATATATATATATATATATATATATATATATATATATATATATATATATATATACACATATCACTTGTTTTGTTTCATATATCATCAATTCATGCATTCCCATTTTCATAGTTTTCCTCAGTGGATGTCTCTTGCCTTGCAGGGAACCGTTGATAAATTAGTTACACGTCTGGGTTCTCTCGTCTCCTTCCTCAGTAATTGGGTCTGTCCTCGACCTGTGCCACAAGACTACACAGGCAATGCCTTCCAGGTTTCCTTGGAATTATGGAGAGAATGTGGAATATTTTCGAGTTCCAATCTCGTCATACCTTGGGGCAAATGCCTATATGCTATGGGGTAATGACCCTTTTACTGCTGCTGCCACTGCAAGATGACCTCAGGTCACATGGCTAGGTCAGTGAGAGTATAGGGAGAGAGAGAGAGAGAGAGGGGAGAGGATAATAGGGTATATGAATGAGAGATGGAGATAATAGGAGAAGGATTGCAGGAGATGAATTTGTGTACGGCAGAGAGAGAGAGAGAGAGAGAGAGAGAGAGAGAGAGAGAGAGAGAGAGAGAGAGAGAGAGAGAGAGAGAGAGAGAGAGAGAGAGAGAGAGAGAGAGAGAGAGAGAGAGAGAGAGAGAGAGAGAGAGAGAGAGAGAGAGAGAGAGAGAGAGAGAGAGAGAGAGAGAGAGAGAGAGAGAGAGAGAGAGAGAGAGAGAGAGTCATTAGGTTCATGATTGTTGAACAATCCATCGAGAAAAACGAGAGATGGATGTCGAACTATATTTATCCTCAATTTGAATAGTTCTCTGATACCTCATTACCCACCTACCCACACCCACACCCACACACACACACACACACACACACACACACACACACACACACACACACCTTTAGATGCATTATGCACTTTCCATCTTACCACAAACTAGTATATAAGTCCTGAAGTAAGCTGAAGTTATTCGTCTAACTTTTGCCAGACTTCAGAAGTGACAATGACATCTTCAAATCCATGAACACGAGGGCGCAAACCTTGGACAAGACAGTGCGATCCCTAGGAACGACTTTGCGTCCCTTGAACATAAGTTACGTCTATGAGTTGACCCTTAAGGCAAGTTGTCCATCATAGCCAAGGGTCGTACCATCGTGGACCTGGAGACATGGAGACATGAACCCATCAAATCCAACGTACGGCCCATCAAAGATCATTTTTTTCTTCAAAACTTTGAATTAGATATAGTAATTCTCTTCAACAAAACCCATCCAGACGATTAACAATTCCATGGAGGTCACGTAACGTCTCCCAAACTCAACACAAACAAATCCTGACCATTGCAACATAGCAATTTAATCTGATGATGGTATGTTCGCCATGTTGAACAAACTGTTACTCCCTCTTTGTTAATTAGGATGTTACCTTAATTACTTTCTAAAACAATGAATATTAACTTTTGTAAGGTTTTGTTATGTGATATATATATATATATATATATATATATATATATATATATATATATATATATATATATATATATATATATATATATATATATATATATATATATATATATATATATATATATATATATATATATATATATATATATATATATATATATATATATATATATATATATATCCCTGGGGATAGGGGAGAAAGAATACTTCCTATGTATTCCCTGCGTGTGGTAGAAGGCGACTAAAAGGGGAGGGAACGGGGGGCTGGAAATCCTCCCCTCTCGTTTTTTTTAATTTTCCAAAAGAAGGAACAGAGAAGGGGGCCAGGTGAGGATATTCCCTCAAAGGCCCAGCCCTCTGTTCTTAACGCTACCTCGCTAACACGGGAAATGGCGAATAGTTTGAAAGAAAGAAAGAAATATAAATATAACAGATAAATCAACGAAAGAAATTGGAAAATAATCTCATTACAATCTAAGAAGGTTTCCTCCTACTTAACCAATAATCTTTCAATATTTCGTACGATTAACTATTTTCTATCCTAGACAATTCTGTACACACAAACATACCATACACGAAATGGTTTCACTTCATGTACATTCCATGTCATCAACCGGTATTGGGTCTTAGGTATTGCTCAGTAGATTGGCAGATTACATGTGTGTGTCTGTGTGTGTGTGTGTGTGTGTGTGTGTGTGTGTGTGTGTGTGTGTACTAATAGCATGGGAGAGCAATACATTTTGCTGAACAATTGCCGGAAGTGTTCGTGATATCATATTCTATGCGTTAAGCATCGCGGGCGCTGCACTTGGAACCATTAAGTGCGACAGCTTTTCATCAGTTTCTGTGAGAAATTCTCAGGCCAGTTGGAGCAAAAATACGAACGTCTCATAGCTCTAGGAAAAGCCTCGCATTTCTTACATTTTTTCCTTGCCCTTTTTTTTTTACTATTGTCCCGAGTCCTGTATTGAAGATGAGAGCCTCTCCAGGTCCATCTCCGTGTTCCAGGAAAGTGTTCGGACGTTCTTTTAAAAGATTCCCAGGCCAGAGTCCCACCCACCTACCTGGAATAACATGCTCCAGAGAGCAGGTTCCTGCTGGGGTAATATTGTGCTCAGGAATGTTTTCACGTCGTCTGTTTGCTCACGACGGGTCCAGAATACTTGTGGACTCACACATGAGGGTATTGACGCCACTCTAAGCCATCCTAGAGGGGCAGTGCAAGAGCCTGGGGTGGAAAAGGTGGGAAGAGCTGGGGGGGGTGAGGGGCTGAGGACATGGGGACATGAGGCAGCAGCAAAAAGATCTTCAGGACTGGAGGAGGAGAAGAAGGACTGTAGGTGCGGCAGCAGCAGCATTAGGACGAAGAAGAGGCAGTGTGAGGATAAGCAGTAAGCATAAAAAGGCTGAGGTGGTAGAGAGCACGACCTGCTAATGAAATGGAAGTAACTTAGAGAAGGAACAAGAGAGGGTAATCAAGGGCAACAAAAAGGGAAAAGGGTAAGCAAAAAGACCGTTTGAAACGGTGAAGGGAGGGGGACCTGAGGGAACTGTTGTCGAACTCTACGTAGAAGAGGCGGTGATAGGAGCCCCCAGGAACTAGAAATGGCCAACAGGAACAGGAAGAGCTTCAGCAGGAACTAAATGGACAGTGTCAAGAACAAAAGAGGCAGCATCTCTCCTCACTCTTCATTATCCTTGTGACATGTATGCCAGTGTGACTTCTCCTCTTCCTCCTCCTCCTCCTCTCCTTTCCATCAGCAACATTTCTAAATGATTTCCCCTCTTCCGTGGCACTGTACACCCTCACCTTCTAATGCAGTTCTCCCTGCAAGTGTTCACACTCTACCGCACTCTCTCCTCGCACACCGTCCCTTTCTTTCTCTCCACAATACATTAATTCCACCCCTGGACCATGTTCTTTCCTCTACTCAACCAAACCCCCCCTCCTTTTCCTCCCGTTTCTCTGCCCTGCGTGCCCCACTCTCCTTCCTCATACTCTCATCCCTCACACTCTCCTCCCTCACTCTCTATTTCCTCCTAATTTCCCTCCTGATGCTGCTCCTCTCGTTGCCTTCGGCCCTCACCGAAGCCTCACTGCTCCAAGGAAACACAATATCTTCTTGTCACTGCCCCACATCTCGTCCACATCTCACTGCACTGAGTCGAGATTCTGTTTTCAGTTGATCGTAGTCTCAAAACTCATATTTCATGTTTCCTTATTCTCAGGATATCTCTAAGAGACAGCAACACTTCTAGACAATATAGAAACAAACATGAAAAACAATGAAATTCTAAAGTGATCCTTAGGCAGCGAAGGCAGAGCAATATCTAACCAGCTGACCTCACATGCAGTCATGTAGATGCTTCTCTGTTGTCCAGCTGGAAATTCTACAACCGATCGTATAGTTCTCATAGTTATTAAAAGCATAGCTTTAGCTATATTAAAAGTGATCTTGAGGGCCCCCTCTCTCTATTTCAGTCTCCTGTCAAAAGCTGAATTATTTTGTTGGATTATTTTCAATAGAAATGTTTTCAGTACTCAAACACACTATGACTACTTTCCTTTTTTCACTGACTTATGTCTAGTCTCGATTGGGACTTTAGTCTATGACTAGAAGCTATGAATAAGAGGAAAAATGATAAAGACATGAATACGTCAATTTTTACAGTACAATATATTTTTTAAAAAAATTCAGTAGTTTTATGTGCTGCATATGTATGTGTAACTCGAATCTAATATTTTTCCAGTGTTGAAATCTACTCAAAATAGATGATTTGGCGAGAAATGTTTTTCAGTGCGATGGAAATTTTTGGCACAAAATAAACGTGAGTTTATTTACCAAGGTTACGTTAAAAAACATTCTAAATGACACGTTGAGTAGCGATCATCAGCTGTTGTCATAAGAATGCTGGGTACACACACACACACACACACACTAATCCAAGAACTTCTACCAAGCAGTGGTGGCAGGAATGGATGAAGGCAGTATGTATGAATATGTAAATGTGTATACATGTATATGTCTGTGTATGTATATGTATGTATACGTTGAAATATATAGGTATGTATATGTGCATGTGTGGGCGTTTATGTATATACATGTGGATGTGGATGGGTTGGGCCATTCTTTCGTCTGTTTCCTTGCGCTACCTCGCTAACGCGGAAGACAGTGTCAAAATATAATAAATAGATATAAGTATATATATATATATATATATATATATATATATATATATATATATATATATATATATATATATATATATATATATATATATATATATATATATATCAAATAATGAATTATGTAATAGAATGGGTTCGTCTTTGAAGATAAACGTAGAGATAAATGGAAACTCGAATACCTGAATGAACAAAGGGATTAATCTGATGTAGACTCTGATGTAGACTAGAGTCACCAGCAAAATGAAATCTACATGTAGAGCACACAGTAGAGCAGCGATATAGCTTTGGCGGAAAGTGGACAGGGATTCTTCACTTCTGTGTGAGTCAAGGGATGGAAATGATGAAAGAAAGTGGGGCAAATCTACATCAACGAAGTTTTGGGGTAATAGAACCTGATGTTAAAAGTGTCCGAGTCTTTCTCTACATGAGCAAAGAGAGGAGCTAATGTAAAGTTGTCGAGGGAGTCAAAAAATTTTGAGTGAGGGGGGGAGAGGAGAGGTCTGCAGCTGAATGCCAAATGGTAGAAGCCAAATGGCACATCAGAAATTCAAATATGCTGACGAGGGTGAAAGCGATGGTGTCTGTGTGGGGAGAGTGGGTTATGGGTGTTGTAGATTCCTACCTACAGATGGATGACTCTTTCCCAGTGATAAGTTCTGCCTTCGCAGGTTTTTGAAGAATTGGGAGAGGAAAAAATGAAAAAAGCATCGAGGGAAAGAGAGAGTAACTTTGGAAAGGCTTGCAGAAGATTAGAGTGAAATCTGGAACCAAAAAGACCTTAAAAGAAGAGGATGGATTCCATCCGGATGTTACGTTCGTTGTAACTGTGCAGACGAAGAACAGGTGAACAATAAGACTACATGGACACAGCAGAACACACACAAGACCTGATGGTCTATGGTGAGGTGATCTAGTGGAGTACAGTAACATTAATAATCTACATTTTAGTTCTATATAGATGGAGACGGGTTAGTAAAGTTGTTCGTAAAGGATATATATATATATATATATATATATATATATATATATATATATATATATATATATATATATATATATATATATATATATATATATATATATATATATATATATATATATATATATATATATATATATATATATATATATATATATATATATATATATATATATATATATATATATATATATATATATATATATATATATATATATATATATATATATATATATATATATATATATATATATATATATATATATATATATATATATATACAAATTTACCCGATAACGCCCTACACCAGCGGTTGGAGAGTTTAGAACCAGGATGTAAATACTTTTATTCCTATTAGGTAAAAACCTGTGGGAACAAGGTAGGTGTTCCATGTTTGGCGAGTGTTTTGGGTTGTGGGAGATGAGGTCTGATTGTTGCCCCCGTTGCCCCAGGGGGAGGTAAGGTCATGTCCTTGCTCTCCTCCCCTGTAGGTTTATTCACCTCATGTTCTACCGGATCCACGGCTTCGTTTCTATAACTCTGTGTCGTCTATCGTCCTAGACTGTCCTCTCCAACCCGCATTCTCCATCTACTATAGTCACGACTATCCCATTCTCCTCCCCAACTAAAGATATCTCCACTATTCTTGACTGTCCCCATTCCTCTCACTTATTATATACTAACCTCTCCATCTATCCACCGTCTACTACCATGCTGGGCATAATCACCCATCTCTACTTTAGACCCCAAACTCAACTGACTACAATACTGAAAAGTAAGGTTTATGTTGTCTAATCTGAGACAAAACTTTAGTGGCAAAGTCAAAACTTGGCTCTTACTGTACCAACTGAAAATATGAATTTCATGTAATATCAACAGCAAAAAAACGTCTGTCAAAAGGAAGGCCACAAATTTTGCTTCCCATACAGCAAGATGGACGCCTAGGAGAGACAAGAACCACTGGAGTTGATTCATTCGCTGAATATCCAGATTTGCATATCCTTCGCTGCTGCAGTTGATCACACAACTGAAGATATTCGTCACTGAAGCTAAAATATTCAATTTCGACGTCGAGCAATGTAACAGGACTTGTACAGACACTGAACAACATGGTTGCGAGGACGCCCCCTGGCCCCCCGTTTTCTGCAGATCAGTTCAGGTATATCTGGGATAGTAAGCTTCCTCAGGTATATTTTCCTGAGGTCAAGATGGCATGGTTGGCTCCACACGTTAGACTTCCGGATCTCTAAGATGGAAGGGCTTCCTGGTGTATGATGATCTGCTCCCGGTGAGAGCAGCCACGCAGAACTCCCACCACTGAGAGCAATTGCCAAGGGCCAGCGACAGGAGAGAGAAAACCCCACGCAACCAACACTGTAGCGGAGGGAGGGAGGGAAAGAAGGTGCGCCTGTCTGTTAAATGTAACTAGGACGAGATTTTCCTGATAGACCACGATATCTATATTCCTCTGTGCATGAGTTGGTTGAAGCGGCTCCCTGCTCTGCATGTTGATGCTACCTGACCGGCAACAGGCAGGGGCCAAGGGAGCATTCCACCGGGTGAACAAAGGGAGGAGGTTAAAGGGAGAATAAAGAGATGGTGTTGTAAGGCGTGTGGACCAGAGGCGGTGGATGGGCAGACGGAATACAAAGGGCGAAACACGGTTTGAAGGAGAGGGACATAGATGGTGGCTGTGGAAGGAAAAAGAGGATTGGAATAGGAAACAAAAATCGATGGTGGAGGGGAGCTGTGAAGCTACGTGAGGCAGGGATATGATAGCACATGAGGTACATGGCAGACCATGGGAAAGGAAGATAACACAAGATATCAAAACCCATGACGAAGTTATCTGCTGGAGGACAATACAAGACGACAAACTCCAAACATACACAGCTAGACACTGGATAATCTTAGTTGAATACTGATGATTCACAGTGTTTATGTGTGTGTTTAGTAACACGTATGGAATGTGAGACCAGAGGATGGAGATGGTGGGAGAGAAGTCGGGTTTGATTGATGGACCTGTGGTTATGTAAGGGAGAGAGTAGAGTGACATCGCGAGGGGGAGTTAGAAAGGAGAATGGGAGAGTGTGAGAGTGAAGGATTTCCAGGATAATATTTTGTAAGAAACACAAGAATGTGATGCTAGCTCTATGTACCTACAATGAAACGTGAGAGCATCCTTAATTACCAAGAATTCAACTCTTCTTTAAGATCAAATCGATTGTGGGAGCTGAAACATGGCTCACAGTCATACAATTGTTTATAACTGTGTAGGATGCGACTGAAAAAATTCTGACTTTCAGATAATAATCTACAGCAAAATCATCTGCAAATTCTTATACCATCATCAAACTGAAATAGAATATACCTTTGACATTTTAAACGTAATGAAAATTATACGTCTTCATTCACGTCTCTATGAATATCAGTATTGAGGAATAGTCATATCCAAATAGGTTTCGATCCTGTGTTTGTATAAATGATAAACAGTGCTTCACTCGACCTGCAATCATGGTTCACTGCTTCGATATACTTTATCTTTTCAAAAGGACAATAAATTATCGATAATTTGGGAAGGACAGTGATAAAGAGCGATAGATGGGTAGATATAGGAAGAGGTATGAGTTCAGGGAGAAGAAAATGAAAGGAAGTAATCATCGAAAAGAAGAAGAATATAATACAATGTAAAAGGTATGATAAATACAGACCACAATCGAGAACTGAAGAGAAAATACTGATAAAAGGGAGGACGTGTGAGAAGCTTATCTTATTCTTTCATGAGTAAGAAAGTAATGATAGTGTATAGATAACTTTGTTGTAAGAGTTACAGTATGTCTCTGTATTTTCAGTATGTTATGGACGTTACTGTATTCTGAAACTGCGATTCTTCATGAAAATCCCGCCATTTATCTACCAGTTAATCCAAGGGATTTGTACCTGTAATCCTTATATTTTCTTTCTTTCTTTTCATTTGCAGTTCCTGATACTGAAGTTTACAGTAAACCCCTGAACTCTTAACACTGAAGTCTGAAATTTACCTCCTACTCATGACACTGAGGTTCAACAGCATTCCCCTTGTATTTCAGATACTGAAGTATACAGTATATCTCTAAATCCATAACAATGACATTTATAGTATTACCCTGATCTTGTACTGAGGTCTGAGGTACACCCTAGCTGTGCATCATGTACACCTAAGAATTGCAATGGAACCTCCAAAAATGTTCTAGCCAAACTTTACTGCTATCGTAAATTTTGACGACCCATTGCATTTCTCAGTTTATATTCCATTAAACACTGCAAGAGGTTATAATGATCGCTTTTACGCCATAAAGTTTACCTTTCGTACATCCGGGACACCAGGTGTACAGCGTTCAGCGCTGTCTTGACGCTGGGGCAAAAATGTTGCTCAGGAATTCACGGGTCTTTTGAGCGCCCCGGGGACTTACCTCACGCGGAAATAACTCGTGGAAGTCATTACAGACGCAAATTTACTAGTTAGGCTGGCTGCTGCTGCTGCCAAGGTTGATTACATACTCAAACGATACCTGAGGAAACAGGCAACGAGACGACGTGTGGAAGAGAACGAAGGTAAGAAAATGATTCATGGTTCTGTTTTTTCGAGAGTAATTTGAATTCGTGTTCGTAGGTACTGTGTGTGTGTGTGTGTGTGTGTGTGTGTGTGTGTGTGTGTGTGTGTGTGTGTGTGTGTGTGTGTGTGTTCTTCAGAGAAATATTTGCATGGAAATCCTTTAAGAAATACGTAATTTGGATAAGCAAAGTACCGTACATGACTATTAAATATAATGCAGTGAGATCGACTCTGACCAAGTGGAGTCTTAAGGAATTTGGGAAGTTCTTTGAAAATCATCAATTGCAGTTCAGCAGATGATTCTGTGGGTGACTGCAAGCCAGATTCTCGACTCGAACATAGGTACGGTGATTTCATAGGTCGCACCACTTACCACTATTCCTCGGAAGGCCCACCAGAACTATAGAGATTTGAGATTCGATTCGTATAAAGGATCCATGATCGGGAGGTTTGTAAGAAAAGTTATAGAAAACATATATTGCCTCCTATAAGCATAAAACTTAAATAGGTGAATCATCTTTACTTAAACATTATTTCACATAAAAAGTCTTTCGCAAGACTTTGGTTTTCAGTATTGTAAGCACCAATGACTCCTTCTTGTGAACGACCGAGTTATATACACTGAAGCTTTTCTTGTCCTTTAAGATTTTCTTGTTCTCCCTCGAGTCTGACATTGTCCCTGGGAAAATTCACCTTGCAGTATTTCCTGTAGCGCGAACATTTTCATTGTTATAGAGGTTCACTAGATTGTTTCGTCAAGCGCTAGAAGCAGTAAGACGCCTTTTTGACCTTCCCCAGAGCTGTAACAAGAGTGTAGAAATGCTCCATCACAAGTTTATTGCAACTGTAAATTTTAACGACCCATTTCATTCTATACTTTATATTTCAATGAGTATCGCAAGGGCTCTAATGATATCTCTTCCTTTATAAAATCGTCCTTGGGTCTAAAAGCCCCCTTCTTGCCCCCCGCCGCGGGCTGTTACAGGGTACAGCACTGTCTTGACTCTAGCAAATCATTACTCAGGTATTTAAGGTTTTCGTCTGAGACCACAGGATCTCTACTTCACGAGGAAGTAAGTCTTGGAAGTCACCATAGGTGCTAATTTACTTGGTAGGATGGTTACTGCTGAGGTGCAGGGTGAAAAGAGGTGGCCACAAACTATTTGCCTTGATGATGCACAGCAGAAGCGAGGATATAACTTTAATTCTGGTGAAAAGAAATGTATATATATGAGACGAAAATCAGACTGATGTAATTGAATTAAAGATGATAATAGGAATCCTCCTTCGAATATTGAATAGATGGAGGTTTTTATACCTTGATATGATTTTGAATTACTTTCAGTGGGCATAAGTACATAAACTACGTAGATATACCGCAAGAGAAAGTATAATTATATTAAGATAATTTCGGATGAGTGGAGCTTGATGCTTCGTAGGTACGGCCAAAAAAATTACATCAAATCTGCAATTTAGATTTGATATAAATGATGTCAGTAGAAGGATACAAACCCAGAGACGATTATGGAAGTATTCACAGAGAAAACATAACCCACACACACACACACACCATGTACACTGAATTCAGCTTACCCATGTAAACCACGTACAGAGATAAAGATCCACATATTCTTGGTTCCCAGAAAAGCAAACACCATTAACTTCAACTACTGTGCTATACTATTTTTCCTCTAAAATGCGTCCCTATAATTCTGCTCTTAAAACCTCAGCTTCTTTATGCAAATTCTGATGATACTCCAAACTGTGAATCTAATTTACAAAATGCAACACCTGGAAATTGATTTCCATATTCTTTTTACCTGCCGTTTACTTGAAGATTTCAAGTGTCGTTTCTAGCAGTCATATTTACATTATGTCTCATGAACTCGTGCGTTCGAGTAATAATATGAGGACTTTCCTTACTTTCGTGGCCTCTAACAGCTTGACTGAACAAAGGGTTAACACAATAGCTTCGTTCCAGTCTTAACTGCAAGGGTAGAGGACTACCTAATCCATCGTTAATCATAGGTAAGGCATAAGATCTACTTCTCCCTCAAACTATACAGTATATTTCCACTGATCATTACAATTGCTATAAAGAGCATTTCTCTGTCGTATTACGTCATCATTAAAGAAGTTTCCTGGCTTACAGGTTCGAGTGTACGGGAGTGAGCGGCGTCGTTACGTCATTCGGTGTCTTACGCAAGTGTCACACAGCTCCCCTCCCATGAGGACTTAGAGATTTACTAACCCAGGTACTGAACTCATGCAAGTCATTATGGACACTAATGTACTGGCGGGGGAGAAGGAATTAAGGAGGCTTAGAGATGGCTAGGGAGGAATAGGGAAGGATGGAAGAGGAAGGGGACGGGTAGAGAAGCCTTGGGGAGAGGTTGAGGAGGTGTGAGGAGGATATAGAGTAGTGAGGGAGATTTGAAAGGAGCAGGGAGAGTCTTTGGGAAGATTAGGGTGGAGTGGGAAAGGGGTGGACTAGGCTCAGTAGGTGTGGAGGAGGCTAGAAAAGGGGTGGAGGAAGGTGGAAAGAGATAGAAGGTATGAAGGAGAATGTGATGGGAACTTGGGGAGGCTTGGGAGGATACAGGACACTGAGAACGAAGTGAAAAGGCCACTAGGGCTACAAGGGAGAGAGGAGGAGCAGAGGAGGAGGAAGAGAGAGACTGGGAAGAGCCTGGGGTGCTGGAGTCATTTACCTGAAAGACGCGAGGTGGAGGGAGGGAGGGAGGGGAAATGTGAAGACTAGTTGGGTATGAGTGAAATGAGAAGCGTTGGCTAGAGAAGATGAGTTTGTTATGAGTGCCAAGGTACACAGAATTCTCTCATGAATTACGTGTATGAAAAAAGAGTCATAATCCTGAGAGTACTGAAAAGACAGAGACCCTTAATATAAATTTTATGAGGTACGCATCTGTGCTCAAGAGGAATGTATGAAAAGAAAAGAAATGCCTTTTGGAGTGAGACTAGATTAAAAAAAATGGTCATACTAGCAAGAAATAGGAATTGAAAACGCATTCTAACTCATAATACAGCTCATATCTGGGATCTTGAGCCAGAAAGATCCTTGAACTGTGCGCAACGTGCAGTAGCAGTACCTCTTCCACAGGTTTCACGACGCCTGTGAGTGAGGATTTGCCCTTCAATAGGTTATATAAAAGTCGGTAAAAATGCCGTCCGGAACACGATATTTGACGGAATGATACCGTCGCATCTCGAATTTGGTTCATTGTCATACATCAGCCATAAAAGCTAGCCCGGGACGTGGAGGACTATATGGACGCTTCCAGGACTCTGTCATACATCAGCCATAAAAGCTAGCCAGGGACGTGGAGGACTATATAGACGCTTCCAGGACTCTTCCATGACCGATAGAAGAAATATCCACCACCTGCTTACATACCTGAGAAGGGAGGAGGTCATTCTATAAAACTGATCGGGAAAATCAAATTGACAAAGAAAAACAAATGACGATTTACGTATGTACATGTTTAAGGAATATCTATCACAAAACCTCCATTATCATCGTTGGAGACAAATAATATATGATCGTCTTAGTGTATTCTGAACCCTCCGGTCTGTGTGTCGAACGGATCCGATAGACGATAACTCTCCTTGATTGTAACCCTTATTGCTCTGGGTCTGCTCAGAATTTTTCCCCAGTTATTCTCTGCAGTAACTCTGCCCACAGACGCAGATTACAGACGCAAATTACAGACGTAGGTTACAGCCATATAGCCAGACTCGTGGAGGTCATCCATTGTACATAGGTTATATCAAAAGACATTGTTCACGTAACAGAAATGATCTTATGGTAAATTCGTGGAAAACGGTGAAATGAACTATGACCATTGACGAATTGTGCTGAACTGCTCGTTATCACACGGCAACATTGCTGGGGTGCAACGAGGATGCCTCAGTCTCTCTCTCTCTCTCTCATTGTTTTTCTCTCTGTTTCTCACTCTTTCTCTCATTCTCTGGAAATAGAACAAACTCATGAGCGACTCGTCGCAATATGTGGGAGGATTTTCCCGTTTCTGTTGTTTTCCCAATCTGTGATTATCTGTCTCTTATCTCCTCTCTCTCTCTCTCTCTCTCTCTCTCTCTCTCTCTCTCTCTCTCTCTCTCTCTCTCTCTCTCTCTCTCTCTCTCTCTCTCTCTCTCTCTCTCTCTCTCTCTCTCTCTCTCTCTCTCTCTCTCTCCCCACTCTTTTTCTCCGTCACGTCACACTAACCCTCTTTCTCTCTATTTATTTCCCTCTTTAGATACCTCTCTCTCTCCCTCTCTCTCTCTCTCTCTCTCTCTCTCTCTCTCTCTCTCTCTCTCTCTCTCTCTCTCTCTCTCTCTCTCTCTCTCTCACCCAAGATTTTTTGACGTCTCTTTTTCCCCCTTTTGCTGAGCCCGAGACACAGAGTCGGGTCCTGAATAAGACAAATGTAACTTCTGGCCCTTCTCTCTTCCCAGCTCTGGTGGGCAAGTGTCGGTCAACCCAGCACCACTAAATGTCCACTCCAGTTCCTCAGACCACTACACTTTGTGGCTTATTGTTGACCTTTATGTTTTCTATTTTTCTTTGAAGTCGGAGGCCCCAACCACAGAGCCAAGACCTGTTAAAGGCCAAGGCTTGAGGGAGAGAGATAGAGAGAGAGGGAGAAGAAGTCTCTCTAAGGATGTTTTGATTCCTTAACTTAAATGTGTAAGGAAAGAAACAGACACACACAACTGTCATTCAGATGCTCAGAAAAATGTTTTTTCTTTCTTCTAATGTTTTTTTTAACAAGCTCTCATGAAGAGCAGGGAAGGTTACCCTTCTTCAAATCAGGCAGTTTAACACGCTCTTGGAATTTCGAGTTCAGGACGCAATCTTGGGAAGAAAATTGCTCAAATAGTTACTCATTCCGCGTGGCGATTGGTCCATACATCTCTGCGATGCGTAATTTCATGTTTCTTTTCACTCCACTTGCAGAAACTAATTCTGCATTTCAAGAGGGGAAATATGTGTGTATTTTTCCCCCTGGGTTTTGCCATCGGGTTTCACAAGCGTCATCAGCCAGTGAACGAGGTGATCACGAACAAGGTATTTAGCTCGTTATCCTACATAAACAGTCTCTAATTACCGGATTATGAAGGTATTTTCACCTCTACGTCATTTTCAGATAAGGTTTCTTCCTTCTTCATCTGCCTCAGACCCAAATCTGTGTTTGTGATGATAAAATGATGGTGATGAGTGACATTCGATTGGTATTTTGTTTCCCCGTCCTAACTTCAAGGATTTCTACGAATTTAATGTACCGAGGTCCTCCTGGCTCCGGAGAGAGAGAGAGAGAGAGAGAGAGAGAGAGAGAGAGAGAGAGAGAGAGAGAGAGAGAGAGAGAGAGAGAGAGAGAGAGAGAGAGAGAGAGAGAGTCGTACGTGCTCCTCCGTCACGTGTAAGGACTAAAAAAAACATTGTACCCCCCAAACTAGTCGATGGGCACGACACAATACTTCCAGATGGAAGGAAGGTCATATCTTCCTCCACATCAAACGATCTCGCTATGATTGGGACGTTCACTTTCTTCTGTCTCCTCTGACCATGATCCCTTCACTATTCTGCTTCACTGAACCCCATGACACATGCCTCGGAGTGTGGCTCAGAAACATGTCTCCTCCATCATTCGGTTGAGGAGAATTGAAGCCTCGGAGCATTGACTCGGGACTGTGTCTTTCTTTTTTTGTCATGCAGGGCGAAGCTAATGGGATTCCTTGTGGACACAAGGCATATTTCAGTCTCATGATATAGCGTTGTTCTCCCCGCCCTTCTGTTTTGTTCTCCATTTCTCTCTCAGGTCACCCGGTACATTTGCCGCCATGAGTCTCTCTCTCTCTGTCTCTGTCTCTCTCTCTCTCTCTCTCTCTCTCTCTCTCTCTCTCTCTCTCTCTCTCTCTTGCTTCAATCTGATATCACATCTCCTCAGAGTCCTTGCTATTATTTTTTCTTCCAGAGGTTACAGTGAGTTTTGGTTCGTCCATTATCTCCTATTTTCTCTTATTTCTTATCATGCTATTTTCCTAAAGTCGTGCCAGAGATATCTTACGACTTTCTTATCTTGTGAGATTTTCTTTATTCTTTCATTAGGAAAGAGCACAAATAGCGTGCCTTAGGAAGAAGGACTCGCACCTCAATTGTTTTCTTTTTCACCTTTTTTTTTCCCCATGGGTTCTCTCTGGTGCGTCCATTCTCAACCAGGGGGAAGATCCATTCTGATACAAGAGACTTTCATCCCAGGATTGTGAAGAGGACAGCTCCCTAGGGGAGGGGGTCTTCTTCCCTTCACCCAGTGGTCCGTATGGACGTCGTGATGGTCTGCAGCGAGGACCAGGGTGGACTGGACGACCACGGAAGATGGTTAAGGACATACCGACACGAAACTCAAGCTTTGGAAGAGTGAATTAATCTTGTTTGCCTGGTTCCTGGTCGGTTCTGAATGTGTGTGTGTGTGTGTGTGTGTGTGTGTGTGTGTGTGTGTGTGTGTGTGTGTGTGTGTGTGTGTGTGTGTGTGTGTGTGTGTGTGTGTGTGTGTGTATGTGAACTCTTACATCGAATAGTGTATTTACATAAGCGAATTCACATATGAAATCATAAGTCACGAGTTCAATTCGATGAAATACATTCTGATAACCTAATGAATAGATATATATAGTAAATATTACTAAAACCATCAATCTACACTACGTTTATTTCTTATTCACATTAATGTACAAAAAAAATCAATGTGACTCTTACATAGAATGAAAATTTCTATTCCCAGGAGTTGTAACTTCCCCATAAAATTACTTTACTTCTACATTTTCATATTCAAACACTTACGTTAACTTACCATACGAAAACTTCCCTGTTTCATAAAAACTTCTCTCACTGCCTGTCTATCTTCAGGTTCGATCCATTTATTACTTATTCATTTTTTGTAAATGTTTTTGAGCTCATTCTGAACTTTTCACCCCTTCAGCCGCTGATATGTTAGGGTAAAAGATCTCAGCTGTTTGAGTTCTTGCTGACATTATACAATGGCTTCGACCTAAGCAAAATACTAGTACTAACACTGTAAAGATGACTTCACATATGTATACATATGATATAAAACGTAGGCCAGTTTGTGCTCATCCCATTAGATGCAGTTAACGTAAAGGACAAATATATATAGATATATAGAAAGGAAAGACAGTAAACGTAAGGGACATCTATATAGATATATAGAAAGGAAAGACAGTAAACGTAAGGGACATCTATATAGATATATAGAAAGGAAAGACAGTAAACGTAAGGGACATCTATATAGATATATAGAAAGGAAAGACAGTAAACGTAAGGGACATCTATATAGATATATAGAAAGGAAAGACAGTAAACGTAAGGGACATCTATATAGATATATAGAAAGGAAAGAATTGTAGAAAGAGAAGTACCAGCCCCATGGAGATAAATCAGTGGGGGAATCACTATAGAAAACGAGATGCCAAGTCAGGAAACATATTTAAAGGTTAGATTGTCAGAAATATTGCCAGAGGAAACTGCTGATGTGATATCACCGTCAGGGCAATACATGTAGCCAACAGGTTGGAGGAGGTGTTGGGTCAATAGGCATCTATTGGCTGCTCCTGTAGCTCGTAGAAGATAACTGAAAACTCTGTTTAGATCTGTTGTTACGTAATGATGATCTCTTTCGATCAAGCCCATGAACTGTCTACAGTATATACACTTTTGTTGTCTTTTCATTTCTTTATCAACTATTTGGAATCAGCAATATGTTGCAATACAATATCATTAGCAAAATATCAGAACAAATCTAATGAATATTGTTATTGCTAATATGCTGATTGATATTGCCCAACAATATCATAATATTCCTAAAATATGTTACATATTTCAGTGTCATTATTCTATCATAATGAGTCATTACCTTTACATATATATATATATATATATATATATATATATATATATATATATATATATATATATATATATATATATATATATATATATATATATATATATATATATATATATATATATATATATATATATATATATATATATATATATATATATATATGAAACGATGGGAATGAAAAAAGTGCAGACAGTGTAAATTCTGTGCATGTGCATATATGTATGTGTCTGTGTGTGTATATATATGTGTACATTGAGATGTATGGGTATGTATATTTGCGTGTGTGGACGTGTATGTATATACATGTGTATGTGGGTGGGTTGGGCCATTTCTTTCGTCTGTTTCCTTGCGCTACCTCGCAAACGCAGGAGACAGCGACAAAGCAAATAATATGAAACGACCTGGGAATATAATTCAATAGATTTGTCAGTAAACAATTTTGTCGACCATTAGTTACTCGCTGAGGAAACGAAGTTAACAAGATGACCCCAGGGGCCTGGCGTGATGGGCCGCCCCTGCGCCACACTGGGCGGAAAATTAGCCATCAGCCGCCAGAAAATAGCCATAACTACGAATTTTTAACTGTATACATTCAAATTCGTGTAATTCCCCGGTGTTATGGTGGACAGTTGTGTTAAGCAGTTGACATACAACTAATTCTTGTCACTTTCAGTCGTAGTGATGTGAGTGGTCGGTATACATTTTGCAGAACGTGGGAGGTAAATTCATGTTTGGCGTGGGAGGTGTTGGAATATTGCTTTTTGAGAAATGACAGACATATGGCACGATATGTCTCACTCGACTATGACTATTACCCCAAGTGTAAAACACACTAACAGTTCCAAGACATAAGCACGGAATCTACTGTGATTACAACAGAAAACAAATTGAAATCTGAAATTCGTAATGAATATTAAAATTTTACCAGATAAACATCGGTAAAAACATTTCCAGTTGGCCCCTGAAAATCCCTAACTAGCTATTCGCCTGGTGATAACGTGGTCCAGCAAACATTCAACCCATTGTTGCATTTCTGTCTCGTTTTCCTTGGAATTTTCTTTCTTCAGACTCAGCTACCGTGGATCTTTCATGGGTATGGCAAGAATGATTGTGGGATTTACCCATTTTTTTGTGGGATTTATCTACTATCGTGCTGGTTGTGGGATTCATCATGCTATCGTGGAATTGGCTGAGGGTTTTTTCCCCAATCACACTTTTCTCTACGTTTATCGCCCAAGTGAGGTTATAAGAGGCGATGAAGATGATCAACAGGAGGTTACGAGAAAACGTTTTGGTTACGTGTTGGGCTAAATGCCCTTAAGGGCCAGTTCAAAGGCCAGGCCATCATACCTAAGGATGATTCTGTCGTTCATAGGTGTCGTAACGTCGTTTTCACGGGTCGCACCGTCGTGCTCCAGGGTCGTACCGTCGTACTCAAGGGTCGTAACGTCGTGCTCAAGGGGTCGTACCGTCGTGCTCAAGGGTCGTACCGTCGTACTCAAGGGGTCATACCGTCGTACTCAAGAGTCACACCGTCGTACTCAAGTGTCATACCGTCGTACTCAAGGGTCGTACCGTCGTACTCAAGGGTCGTAGGGTCGTGCTCAAGGATCTACCAGCTACAGGAAACATGGTATCTTACATTAAGGATCCTTCATCAACATTCATATAGCCTTCGGAATCCGCAGATATTACACCTTCATCGGAGTAAATAACATTAATAACAGGTTCTGGCGAGGCATCGCAACCTCGTTATTCTCTGATAAGGTGTGAGGAGAACCAGAATGGGGTTCGAGGGTTTGAGGAAAATGATCATGTGGGAGTGAGTGAGTAAAAGGAGGTGTGGGAATAGTTGAAGGGTGAGGATGAAAGGTGAGGTAAACTATGTGGGCCACGAAAGATAATTTGAGTTATAGAGTATGAAGGTAAGGTTTAGGATGGAAGATGGCTTGATTGTGGCTGAAGAATGATGGTCAGGTTTTAGAAGAAGCTGATTTGCTTATACATGGTGTATGATGGAATGATTTAGATATATGCCGGTTTGATTATTGCTGGAGTATGATGGCATAGTTTTACCCAGAAGTTAGTTGGCTGATTCATGAAAAGGTTTGATACATGTTGGGCTAAATGCTCTTAAAGGGCTTGTTCAAAGGACCAGGTCACCATACCTGATAATCATTCTGTCGTGCTTAAGGGTCGTAACGCCATGTTCAAGGGTCTATGATTGTGTGATGGCATCCTTCTGGAGGTGTTCTATGATGGGGCTCACGATGTCTCAGGCATGGGGTGTAGAAGGTGGAAATATTAGGGTAAATAATGACAAACATTGGCGGTTGTGGTGGTGAACTTTCTGGTAAATGGTTTGAGGAAGAGACGTGGATGTGATGGATGTTTTGATAGATTATTGGAGAAATGGATGATGGATATACATATACCATAGCAGCAGCCTTGCAACTCGCTAAAGTAGACGAGAAAAAGTTTTGATGAAGGCAAGAGAAATGTGTCGGAGGTTAGAAGGTAAAGCGAGACATGAAGGTAAGATAACAAGGTTTGAAGATGAGAAGAGATGAAGGTGTGATGAAGGAGAGCAGGTGAGATGGAGGACATAGATGAAGACTTTCGGAGTTGCATAAGAAGTTAGAGGAGAGGTGGTAAATGGAAGCGGGGAAATGGGAGAGGTATGAGGGAGGAGGCCAGACGAAGAGAATTTGTAGAAGAGGAAAAAAAAATCAGGGAGAAGAGGAAATAGTTAGGAAGAAGATAGTGGATTGAAGGAGGTGGGTAGAGAGTGAAGAACAAAATGAGAAAGAGGAGACTAGTAATTGAGAAATTCGAGTTGCTTAAAGTAGGATTTGGGAGAGGGAAGATGATGGGTATGTGGTGAAAAGAGTAAGGAAGTGATGATGAAGAAAGGGATGATAAAGGGATAAGATAGGGATGATGAATGGGTAAGTGAGGGATGATGAAGGGGTAGGGGAATGATGCTGAACGGGTAAGTGAGGGATGATGAAGGGGTAAGGGAATGATGCTGAAGGGGTAAGTGAGGGATGATAAAGGGGTAAGGGAATGATGCTGAACGGGTAAGTGAGGGATGATAAAGGGGTAAGGGAATGATGCTGAAGGGGTAAGTGAGGGATGATAAAGGGGTAAGGGAATGATGCTGAAGAGGTAAGAGAGGGATGATGAAGGGGTAAGGGAATGATGCTGAAGGGGTAAGTGAGGGATGATGAAGGGGTAAAAGAGAGATGATGAAGGGGTAAGTGAGGGATGATGAATGGGTATGTGAGGATGATGAAGGGGTACGTGAGGGATGACGAAGGGGTAAGGGGGTGTGTTACACGTCATTAGGAATCACTGTAAGCCTCTCACTCTTGTCATAATGGCCTCGTCTCCTCTTCCTGCTTGTGTTTACAAGTGGCTCTCGGGTGAAAGTTTCTTCCAGTTCGTCACGTATATGTTCGTCAGGAGTGTCCACTCCTGTGTTGCCTCGACCTCAGCCTCTCGTATCAACCTTCGACTGTCTCAACCTCCCATTGTCTCAACCTCCCAACTGCCTTTACCTTCCACTGTCTCTACCTCAGACAGCCTGTACGCCCCCCCATTGTCTCTACATCTCACTGCTTTTATTTCGCTACGTGTGTGTGTGTGTGTGTGTGTGTGTGTGTGTGTGTGTGTGTGTGTGTGTGTGTGTGTGTGTGTGTGTGTTCTCTTTCTCTCTCTCTCTCTCTCTCTCTCTCTCTCTCTCTCTCTCTCTCTCTCTCTCTCTCTCTCTCTCTCTCTCTCTCTCTCTCTCTCTCTCTCTCTCTCTCTCT
Source organism: Panulirus ornatus (assembly GCF_036320965.1). Taxonomy (NCBI): domain Eukaryota; kingdom Metazoa; phylum Arthropoda; class Malacostraca; order Decapoda; family Palinuridae; genus Panulirus; species Panulirus ornatus. Next base: position 7,158,490 of record NC_092296.1, read on the forward strand.
CTCTCTCTCTCTCTGGTAATGTCCAAGAGATAGGGTCCCCACGATTGTTAAAACCCTCTCCCCATAGAGCACAAATAGGTAACTACAGTTAGGTAATTACTCAAACTCCCCACACACTCAGACATAGAAACCCTTCCTGTTACTCACTAACAAACAAACCAACAAAGACAAAGACACCAATACCCTCGCACACACCCACCCACCAACCCACACACACACACACACACACACACACACACACACACACACACACACACGCGCACACTCAGATCTAAAAATTCTAAACTCTCGGTAAAAATACACACAACTCCCCACACATTTGCCTCCATATAGTCTCATGGGAGAGAGGCAGGGCTAAGATATTCGATAGTAATTTGAAAAGTTTATTTCATCATCTATACGTAACTTTGGGAAAAAGTTGGAGAGCAATATTCGTGTGGAAATACGAATATTTTCATAATATTCTTTTGAGGTCTATTTTACTGGGAAAGAATAATAATGCTCAGTATTTGGTGGATATTTCTATCATTGTATTTGTGCGTCGGATATTCTATATACAAACATAACGTATGCTTTATACTCTATTGTCTCTTATGAAAGCCGTAAAAGGAAAGTATATCATCCACCTGAAAAATACTCGAAAAAAAAATCACCTTTCATTTGGGAGCTGCTGTGGATGGTAAACAAAAGGGTTTATTGATCGCATTGTGTAAAAAAGGAAAGCTTTCCAAGTTATGGTAATACAGTGGGATGACTGGTCATCCCAATCCTTTAGATTTCCAACCTTTACCCTTCATCTAGTTAATGCTAAGCTACCCTCCCTTATCGTCATGAACACTTAGCAGTCCATTCTTCAAACTCTCATGCTACATTTAGCATGCGCGGAAACCTTTACTGTACATCTAAATTGTTTTAAGCTTTAACTTCTTCTGTAGCAGCTCCAGCAACCCTATAACACACATACTTCATCAATTACTTCTATCCTTCTGCATGGCCGATCTACACCTATCCTTTCTTGCCCCATCAACTCCCGTCAATAGAACCATCTAACTCACATTCTGCATCCCTCTTCGAGATGATCCTTGTAGTCTCTCGTGCTAGGAATTGTCACTGTGACTCAGACAGCTGTTCCTAGGGACATCCTCGTCTCTCATTAGTTCCCTCCTGAGTCACTGATTTGTATACAGCCATCCCACTAATGGTAGCCACGCTCCGCCACCTCACTCAGTGTGAGGCAGAGATCTGCACTGTCTTAGTGAGGGAATGGGTTGTTCAAGACATGAGGGACCTACCTGGACACAAGGTTATGGCGTCTGGCTATTGGATACAAAATCAATACAAGATACTGATGTACTTTGTTCATATTGTGAATAACTATTATGTAAAATTTGTATACATAACACTGTCTGTATATTGGTATGGAGAATGGAAGAATAAGGTAATTTGCCAAAGTCTTTTCTATCTCCAAGCTCTGTATCAATAACATATATAGATTTATATATAAAGGGACGTTAATCACTAACTTAAACAAAGAGGCATTTAAACTCTGTGCTTGAAGAAAGTGGTATCTAACTCTTCCTAGAACAAAGGAACAATTATAAAGCCACAACTAAAATCATTTTAGATTCCTCCGAAACAAAGAAACATTTGAACTCTCCCCATTAACATAGCCATAATTTTGCCGTCCACTGAACACTAAACTATTTACAATTTTCCAATACACTTCCCTTACCCTCAGCACCTTCTCACTCCACTACTCTCTCCCGTAATTCCCAGCTCCACCCTCGGCTACACCTCTCAAATTTTCCCTTTGAACTAAGGTTATATATATATATATATATATATATATATATATATATATGTATATATATATATATATATATATATATATATATATATATATATATATATATATATATATATATATATATATATATATATATATATATATATATATATATATATATATATATATATATATATATATATATATATATATATATATATATATATATATATATATATATATATATATATATATATATGAAATATATGAAATATAACCTAGAAATCTAGATTTAAGCGAGTTCTACTATATCTTACAAACAGAGTAACGAAACACGGCAGACAGACACCGTAGACTTTTCCCACCCGGCGGGAATTCTGTTGGTGAAAAAGTCTACGGCAGCATCCAGCCATGTTTCGTTACCCAGTCTGAATTATATGCTTGACCTCGTTTAAATCTAGTCTCAGGTTATGATACTTTTCTCATTATTTATCTAAAGTTATTATGCACACTAATTTATCAAGCAATGGGTATGAATTCATGATGCTGGATGTATTAAATGTGTGAATAAAATCTGGAGAAAGTTCATCAGTGCGATCTCGTCGGAGTGGAACAAGTAATGGTAAGTTGTCAGAATTAGAAAATTGTTGGGAACAATACGTATGATCGGCTTTAAATATTGAGGCGAAGGATTTGAAATCTTTTTGCAAACGAGTACATGGTTTAGTGGGGATATAAAACAGATCTATCTGGTAGTTATGATGAATTTGATTATTCTTTTTCTCTCCCTTCAGCTATCAATATATCTTTTTTTTCATCTTTTTCTTTCTCTCATGCCAATTCTCTTTCTTTTTCCCTTTTGCATTTTCCTGCGTGTATATATATATATATATATATATATATATATATATATATATATATATATATATATATATATATATATATATATATATATATATATATATATATATATACACACATTGCTTGCTTACATTTGTAATGAAACTCAGTTTCCTTGCATATTTGTTAATATAATTACCAACATTATGTAATGATATTGGATCAGTAATTCACTCTAGCTAACTACACCTGAAAAACATCCCCTCCAGTATACTTCTGTACCTTCAATGCCCTACGATGATGAATGGAATTTACGAATTACATTTCCGCCCCAGGAATACATATTACTTTAGATGTGTATGTGTATATATACATACTGTATTCCATATACCATCTGTTTCCCTCATTCTCTTCATAGAATTTCCATTATCCTTTTCCTTCCATCCCAAACATCATGTCACCCTCGTTTAGCCATCCTCAACAATTACATCATAATGGTTGACATCAACCATTACGGAAGGTAAGAAAAAAAGTGGGTAACATTAGTCCTCCCTTAACACCCTTCGCTCCCCTTGCGTCTAGAGGGGTAACAAAGGGCTAATTATATCAGTCTGAGGGGAGGTGGTTAGGAGCAGCACTGTGGGGGTAAGGGATGGGATCCCCTGTGTACATTAAAGTGGATGGATCAGCCTTCTTGATCCTCCTGTGTTGGGTGACTGACGCCTCTGCACAAGGATGACACTCAGTGTTTGGTCCTACAGCAACGGCATTGGCAATCTTCTTACACACACACACACACACACACACACACACACACACACACACACACACACACACACACACACACACACACACACACACACACACACATTAATCTAGCATTTCCAGCAACATTCTGAGCAGATAATGTTATCCCACTCCTGCTGGTTGGGTCTTAGTGCTCATCGTCCCGTGACTCCTTAATGAACCATATGGCAATAAGTCCCAAATGGCAACCACCATCTATGGTAGTAATTAGAACATAAGGGTTCTACTAACTGACAGTAGATGATGGCTGGTTAATAGCTTGTGTTGGGCGCATCTGATAACGTTGGCGTCTTATC
>NC_092296.1:7167218-7222218 GCF_036320965.1 Panulirus ornatus
CATGTATGCAGTGAGAACGTTTAGTGATTAGAATCATGTTTAAAGCCTGAGTAAGGTGTTGACAACTCATTAACTGGTCTTTATAATTTGAATTTGATGGCCTTGATAACTCTAGCAGTCGATAGTTTAAAAGCCTATATAACCAAACAGCCAAGTTTCTGATATGAAAAACCATGGTTAATGGACAGACCACTCATCCCTTATACAAAACCTTTTGTTATCCTAATATTACGAATATTTCAATGACTGTATATCTGGTATTGTGAACAAGTCTCCGATTATGATAATGCAGTAGTTTTCAACGTAGTAACAGAACTTGTTTCAGTGTTTATTTGCTGACTTGATGGTACACATTATCCTTCGGTGATGTGTATAGAAGGTGGTGCTTGTGTATTGTGTAGTGTAGTGTGTATATTGTTACAGTGTTGCTTGTGTATTGTGCATTGATTTTAATGCGTTGGTCGCGCACTGTGAGGCGTGAATATCATGGTGGCTCTGTAATATGAGCTGTGAATATAAAAGAGGTGTATTTTATAATGAGTATGGAAACACACAATACCCTTGAATTCACAATGTTTATGGTAGTTCCTCTATACCCTGTGTTCAACGTATGGTACCATTACCATACAGAGGCTGATGTAAAGTTCATAACCTTGAAATAATTCGCTTTATTTGACCTTCCATTGTAGAGAATGACTATCTATGGCCAAGTCATCAAAAGGGTGGAAGGAGTGCATGGGACTTAAACTAGAATAATGTGGTATACAGGTGTTGACGTGCTGTCAATGGACTGATTCAGTGTATGTAAAGCAGCCGAGGTGAGGCCATGGAAAGGTCTATGGGGCCTGGTTATAGACAGAGAGCAGTGGTTGTGGTGCATTACACATGATACTTGAGAATGGATGTGAGCGAATGTGGCCATTCTTTCGTCTGTTCATCTCGCTGCTTCGCTAGTGCAGGAAACGTCGATCAAGTGTGAAAACACACTATATATATGTGTGTGTGTGTGTGTGTGTGTGTGTGTGTGTGTGTGTGTGTGTGTGTGTGTGTAAGAAAGCCCATAGCTATTTCAATAACAAAACGTAATTGATAATGGCACATAATGGAGCAAGGGACGAAGTCCTTCTTGAGACAGTTCGCTGACAGTCTGTTGCTTGAAGGGATATTTGTATGTTTCTGTTTGTCGATATAAACACCAATAAATCTATACCATATCCTGCCCAGCCGGATACAAGGCTTTCAGTGTCCATCTTTCTTACGTGTTATACACCCCACTTCCTTCCTCCACCTTGGAACACCCTCAGTCTCCCTTAACCTTCTCACTTTGTCTCCTTTATCTTATTTTTTCTCCCTTCCTTCACCAGGGACTGAGTTATTTCACTTGTTCTCTTCCTCTACACTAAATCGCTCTCCCGAGTCCTCCTCTTCCTTCTCCCTAAATCTCCACCCTACTGCACACCTTCTTCACCCTAGTTCATACTCCTATCTCCCCTCCTTCTTCACAACTAATCCCTAATCCCTCGTCTTCCCTTAAGATAAGATTCCGTGTTGATCCCACCTTGCCAGGCCAATCTTAACACCATGGATACCTTAGGTGTTTCAATCTGAGACCTTCACTATGCCACAACCAAGACTGCCATCTCTATATCCCATTTATATACTATTTTACGAAATATATTTCCCTTTTCCCTTTCCTCACATTTCAGTTCGATTCATCTCCTACACCATCCCATTTCTCTGCCCCATCATCACTCATACCATTTACGATACAAGTATTAGGAAGACCTTTAATCAACCCAGTTCCACTCACATCTCTCCCTTTCCTTTCTATCTTTCTTAATCACACAATTATCTCTCATTGTATATACCATTTGTCGTCTACCGACTTGGTTAATGACACATGAGCGATCATTAGATGTCATTCATAGTTTACTAATGACTTGATGAGAGTTACGAGAGGCAGTTAGGTAATTACTGTACTATCATCAGAGGCACCTTACATGTAGCTGTCACTTTAGTAACGACACTGTACCAATTAACAGAGGCAGTTTACCGTTGTTGATAGTTTACTCATGACTCTGTATTAGTCATCAGAGGCAGTTTACACCTCCAGTTAACTAGTGAAGCTCTTGGATACTACAATTTCTCCACCCCTTCCCCCTCCTTCCCTTTAGACCCCTCTAGGCCTGTCAATAACATACGTCCCACCTGTCTATACAGGGAAGGACACCTTTGCCCATCTCCCACACACACACACACCCAGACGATGTTGTGGGTCTTGTACTGGACGGTCGAGTTAAGTGTGTCAGATGGATGGGTGCGTTGAGTGTGTCAGATGGATGGGTGCGTTAAGTGTGTCAGATGGATGGGTGCGTTGAGTGTGTTGGATGGACATGTTCCTTGATTGCATCAGGCTCGGCTGGTACGCTGGGAGCTCCATTTGGACGGAAGTGTTAGATGCATTGAAAATATGTTTGCGTTTCGTTCACTGGATGGAAGTGTGCACTGCATTCTCTAGAAGCAGGAGTGTGTAACACCTTCTAATTGAAAGAACTTGTTTCTATTTACATACACAGTAGAAAGAACAGATGATTAGAAGCGAGATTCTATTGAAGGCAATAGGTATGACCAGAGACTGCAGTTATCAACTGAAATTTGTACTTTGGTAATCATAGAATCAAACGGAGATAGAAAAGTACCACAGCCCTGAAAGGAGGTGAAGAGAAACGAGAGAAGATAGGTAACTGAAATGCTAACAGCACATATGAAATACTATAAGATGAAGAATAGAATAACAGACCAAAGATAATATTGAATAGAATGATGAGGACAACCCTGATATTGAGGCGGTCTGAGGAAGGAAAACCCTAAGGGTTAGATAGGGTAGAGGGGGATGTGTGGAAAAAGGAAATGGAAAAGGAAGCATAGGGATGGGATGAGTGAGAGGAGACTGCGGGAGAGTGGAGCCGAGGGAGAAAAGGAACACTGTCATGCAGGACTGAAGGGAGAGTGGAAAGAGGGAGAGGAAAGATGAAAAAAAAAATAAGGTAGGGAGAAAGGGGACTTCTAGGGTGGAGAGAAGACAGAGTTTAGCATTTAGAGCAGAAGAGACAGGTTGGAGGAACCTGACAGTCAATGTAACTGTGGTAAATGGAATGTTGAAGCGATAATTTCCAGGTAATTATGGTGAATTAAGGTAATTAACATTGGTTAGAGAGATGGATCTCTGAATCCTGTGATGCAGAATTCCTTGGTTGTATGCTGATGGGTTTGGCTCAGGTGTTGGGCTGATGGTCTCGGTTGATGAACTATTTATATATATATATATATATATATATATATATATATATATATATATATATATATATATATATATATATATATATATATATATATATATATATATATATATATATATATATATATATATATATATATATATATATATATATATATATATATATATATATATATATATATATATATATATATATATATATATATATATATATATATAATATATATATATATATATATATATATATATATATATATATATATATTTATATATATATATCAAAAGGTCTCTGGAGACATTATGAAAACATAAACTTCCTTCAGACTCAAATTAGTTTCGAAATTTCATCTTCAAGCGAACCAGAGAGCCAGCCTCTTAGACTGAATAAAATGCTTAAACTTCACTTATGAATAACATTAGCGATGGGGAGACCGTGGAGCAGTGGTCATACAGCGAGATATGTTTGTTGTTTTAGTTTCGCAACTATGGTTCTATTTTCCTTCGGGGAAAATATTCTTTCATGTAAGATAATGCAATTGTCTTTCGAGATTATAAAATAAGGCACCAATGACCATTCTTGGCAATCTCCTCAAATTTCTAACCATGCATCTAGCCACACTGCTAATAACAGTCTCTGAACCCCCTGAGGAAAATCAATTGAGCAACTAAACCTCTGTTATTATGTCATCTTCAACGATGGGCTCTCACATTCAGCCAGTAGATTTAAAAACTTCTGGGAACTCCACTTAAAACAATTGCTGGCATTCTTAAAGTTAGGATGGGTGCTGAGGTCATACACAAAAGACGTAAACCCTGGCTATCCCGTCTTACATGACAGGTTCAGTAGGTCGAAAGAGCCCTCTCTCAGCACTACCATTATGATAGCCAGAGTATTATTGATCAGTTCATGGCTGTGGGTGTCAGAACTCTTATCATATTTATAATACAGACAAGACTAATGTTAACATGATGTATGTATTGATACAGTTTTAGAAAAGAGAGACTCATTGGCTGGTCACAGGTTTAGAATGATGTTATTCACGTCTTAATTGGATTTGTTTCTATGCCTGGAACACAAGATTTAGCCTACACAGTGGGTTATATATATGATTGGAAAACAGCCCAAATAAACGTACTACAGGAGGAAAATATTCATCAAACCAACTTTCATATCCGTAACTCCTGCCCTACAATACCAAACCTCTTCTGTCCCAACCACAACACTACATAACTAGAATACTCGTTACCACTTCAACTAAACTGTCGCAAAGGTGACGCCTTTTCTTCTCATTCAACCATCCCACAAAAACACACACTCACAACTGTAGCACTCAACAACCACACCATCGACTATGCCACAACACCCACCATTCCTCCGCTACGCCTACAACTCCACCATTCCATCACCAAAGCAAAGATTTACTCAACTATTCCCTCTTGCCTTCAGTTCTCTTTCCCATAGAGCCATTCCACATAACCATTCCTTTTCATACCTTTCTCCTCCTCTTCTTCATCATCTTTAGATTCTTTCCTAACATCTTCACTATTCTACTACTATCCTTCTTCCCACCCATCCTTTAAGTCTCCCTTAATTCTACTCACCATCTTCATTTCATCCTCTACTCTCGTTATTTTCTTTCCCCTTATCCACTGTGGTGCGTGTGGCCCCTGGCTGAGGCTGTACCCCCACATCGATCAAACTGATGAAACCCTTGCTGTCAGAGGTAGCTTAGGGGGGTGTTGGTGTGCGTCGGTATCAGACCCGGGTAATGTAAGGGTCTGGGAGCAGCTGTGGTTGTTATAAGGTACTCGCGAGGTGTACCACCTGGCTCACACCGGTACAAAGTACCTAGCTGGCGAACCGCCTTGGCCAGGTAGGTAAAATGTGCCTATGATACTTGTACCACAAGTGGTACACGAATGTACAGTCCACGTGGTACGTGATGTTAGAAGTAGAGTAGAAAGAAATATGAATATACCTTAACATTAATGAAAGTGGGACACTATTTGATCCCATATATTTCATTATGCTAAGTGTTAATGGAAACATTGCATCACTTGAATTTCAAAGCATTTGGAAGATAATCGCAGAGTGTAGATGTGTGGCGTTACATTGTGAGGAAGAAAGTAAAGGGAAAATGTCAAATAGAATTTGAAAAAAACTCTACGGGTCTAGCCACCCGTGTTTCACTTACCATTCTACATCCGCCTCCACTTTTACTTACTCATTTCCCTCAGATTTGCTACAGACTCATGTTATCATTACCATGAAGGAAAGAATATATAGAGGATTGGATCCTATGGACACAGGTCTTGGAGTCAGGATTACGAAGAGTTGATCTATTTTTGTTTTTCGATAAAGATTTCTTTGTGTATAAGTATCCCGAGATGAACTAGCCTTTGATGAATACTACCTGATCATTTTGTCTTTCTTCTGAAGTCTAGTAATCTCCTTACTCTGTGATGTTAATGAGTTTCAGGTATTATAACTGAGTAAGCAAAGGATTACTATATTCATTTCTCCCTTTGAATATATTAATCGTGCAGAGTAAATTGTAGACGAAGCTTAGAAATGAACTGTTGGATTTTTAAAGGTTGCGTTTGTAGAAATGTTGTTTAAAACAAACAACGTGTATAATGCTACATATAGAAAGCGCCTCCTGGATGTATGTTTACCTCTGATTACAATTGCATGATTGCTTGAAAATCGTACCTCTGTCTATTCCTTCCTTCTTCCCTGCCCACACAGCCACCTCTACCACCTAACACAAGGAGACATATGAAATCAGTGTGCTATACCTAAGGCTGAAACACACACAGCACCTACTACACTCAACCTTACTGAACTTCAACACCTACAATGACTATCTTAACCCCTTATACAACCACCTTATACAACCTAAACCATAATTGAAGATTTACTTTAAGTGACAATCAACCTAAAAAAGGTGGTTTAACCTTCATATTCTTATATCCTTTTCCTTCAGATTTTTTCCTTCCATCTATCTCTTTATTCTTGCCCATTCTGTATATATCCCTTCATAAACAGCAAAATCATATAGTAAAATTATCGTATTGTACAGGGCCATAATGGTGTGACTTACTCACACATGTATATCATGTCACTGTTTGTGATTTACAGACACGCCAGGGCTTTCATGCTTAGCCTAGCAAAGCCAACATATCACTTGTGTTACTGCTTTGTTGATTACCAGAAACACGTGAAATTAAACATCAAGTTAAAGTTCATAAATCATCAGTGTGGTGGAGTCATTTCTCTAACGCCGTCTCATTTGTTCGAATCAACGAAGTTTAACATTAACCAACGTATGAAACACAAAACGTCGGAAAACGAAAATGACTTTAGATTCCTGTCTAATTCTTGGGGGGGGGTTCTGTTCCTGTGTGTCTTCACTCTGAAGAATTTATTTCGAGCAAATTTTTTAAGATGTCGTGATCATGAGCTTCATGTCATGTGGAATAAGTTGTATTTTGCTCTGTGTTATACAGGTTTACAGGTGTGTTGCTCAGACCTCATGACCTCTCTGGGCATGTAGGTTACTGTGATTATATACAGAGGTTTCAGTTGGCAACTGGAGCTATTTAGAGGTTTGGATAACATTGAGGCACTAGAACACGCTGGGTAGGGGTTGAAGATGGGCAATAGAAGAGCTCTATACTTGACCCACTGTTGTAAAGTGTTGAAATACTGATAAGAGATGAGTTGGTTAGATAGAGCGTCACGCTTAACCTGTGTTAGTCATACTTATACTGAGCACTGTTTCCTACATTCTTATCTCTGTTACTGACAGTAAAAAAAAAAGAACAGTGCTTCCTTTGATGATGATGGCTGTCCGCACTGTTAACAGGTTAATAGTACTGTTATATCTGGTACTGATGGCTATTGCACTGTTATTCTGTTACTGATGGTCAACGGGAATATTGTTTTTGGAGTTTACTCGTCACACAATGAATTACTACCATTTGATGAAGACAACATATCTCTCTTATGTCCCATGCATTTGTATCTACCCTTTTATATTTCTCTAGCAAATTATATAAAAGACGCCAAGCAAGACACAGAATTACATTCGAAAATCACGAGCCTTAGCATTCAAAGGAATCTAACACCATGTACCTGATAGCCAAGCTATGCAGGAAGGCAAGGAAGCATCATTTTCCTGATTGCCTACCATACAGAGCAAGCAATCATCATCTGCCTGATAGTTTACCATGCACAGGAAGCTATCGACTTGTCCTTGGAAGCTGACTGCCTCATAGATTCATATTCCAGCACTTTAGATACGTATGCTTCTGTTACGTTAATGTCTAGTGACGAAGCCCCTGCATATAGTGGCAATGGTGTCGACTGTGTACACACTCAGATCAATGTCACTTTTATGAGTTTCATCCTGGCATGCAGATGATTCCATGGAAATTGACACTCGCTTTGCATATGACTGGAATGACATCCATCCAGCTGGACATCTGGAAGTTTATAATCTTTTTCTATGATGAAGTTTTGTGATTTCTTGAGGATATGTACATCATACATGGTTTTAGACATGTGAGAGGGTTTACACGAACGTTGCCCCGTCTCTTGGCCTGGTTACAACCAAATACATAAATCCTACATCTAAATTCAAAGTAACTTTTACGACAGTTTCTTTCTAAAGAAACGAATTTTTTTTTTTTTTACTAAATTCCCTACTTTTCTTTGCATTTCCTTAATTCCAGAAGATATTTTGTCATGGGAAGATATTATATATTGTCTTACCTTATAATGTTACTTTGATTTTCAACAAGGAGTCCATATTGCATTTAAAAAAATGGCAAACAGTCTAGCACATGTGGAAGTAATGCATTACCATCCATTTTCTAATGTACATAATCAAGACAAAACACTAGGATGATTAAGAAAATAACATGGTAACTGCTGGGGTGGGTCAGTTACCCTGGGGAGACAAATGATAGCGACTGGGGTGGTCGAGTTGTACTGAGGGAGCACATGAAGGCCACAGGGGTAGTGGTTGAGTCACTTATGTGGGAGGAGGCGTAGCACACTGGCTGCTAGGGTGAGGGAGCCGCCCTGAAAGAGACGTACGTTGGGGAGAGGCTGTGGGAAGCCAGGCGACTGCTTGTGGTCCAGGGAGACACGAGAGATGTTTAGGAGATCTCTTAAAGTAGAGTCAAGATGCACAAGGACCATAAATGTCATAATAAACATAAAGAATGCGATAAACAGCAACATGGGGGGAAGAGAGAGAGGAGAGGAGATCCGATCCCCTTCCCACCCCCCAATCTAAGGACCCCAGTGCTAGGGATAAATAAGGAGGGTGAAGGGAGTTCTGGGATTTTTTTCTCACTAAATTGAAGAGCGTCACTTGGGTGTGGTGGGGAGGGAGGGGATGTGATGTTGAGAGAGAGGAAGTGGGGGTGAGGGAGAGAGATGTGATGTTGAGAGGAGAGGAAGTGGGGGTGAGGGAGAGGATGTGATGTTGAGAGAGAGGAAGTGGGGGTGAGGGAGAGGATGTGATGTTGAAGAGAGGAAGTGGGGGTGAGGGAGAGAATGTGATGTTGAGAGAGAGAGGAAGTTGGGGTGAGGGAGAGGATGTGATGTTGAGAGAGAGGAAGTGTGGGTGAGGGAGAGGATGTGATGTTGAGAGAGAGGAAGTGAGGGTGAGGGAGAGAATGTGATGTTGAGAGAGACGGAAGTGTGGGTGAGGGAGAGGATGTGATGTTGAGAGAGAGGAAGTGGGGGTGAGGGAGAGAATGTGATGTTGAGAGAGAGGAAGTGAGGGTGAGGGAGAGAATGTGATGTTGAGAGAGAGGAAGTGTGGGTGAGGGAGAGAATGTGATGTTGAGAGAGAGAGGAAGTGTGGGTGAGGGAGAGGATGTGATGTTGAGAGAGAGAGGAAGTGTGGGTGAGGGAGAGGATGTGATGTTGAGAGAAACGAAGTGTGGGTGAGGGAGAGGATGTGATGTTGAAAGAGAGGAAGTGTGGGTGAGGGAGAGGATGTGATGTTGAGAGAGAGGAAGTGGGGGTGAGGGAGAGGATGGAGGTGGTAAGGGAAAGGATGGTGGTGGTGGCGGAGAAGGTGTAGTGGTGTAGAAGGTTTGGGCCCTCAACTCACTCTGGTCCTCTTGCTATACCCTCAAGGACTACTCTGACTCAAGTGTCTCGAAACCTTGATAATGACTTGAGTGTCTTGGTCCACTTACCTTCATCATGCCCAGTGCAAGTGCATGGAAGAAACACAAGTGTGTGCAAATGGAAGTTCATAGAACATGCTCGTCTGACATTTGTCTTATGCACTGTGGACTTAATGCTTGTGTTAATCAACTTGAGTATTAATTTAAACTTTGGGGAAGAACATGGCCATACCTACCAGGCCACATACACACATGGGCCAAATCCCCCGGGCCATACCGACGAGCCACACCCCGGGCCACACTCCCGGGCCACACTGTCCCCACCCTGTACACCACAGATGTATTCCATGTGGCACTCCAGCCCAGTACCATATGACGTCAGGTTGTAGCCAGGTACTCCGTGCTATGTGGTGTCATGTGTTCTTTAATTCTGGCACAGTGTCACGTGGTGGCAAAATGTATTCCGTCCTTATGAACAGTGTAATTTAGTGTCATTTTAAATATATACATATGCCAGGAAGTGTCGTGTGATGTCAATACAAATGGCAAGTGTTAGGAAGATCGTCATATGAAGCCATAATACATGGGTGTTCGACACAGTGGTGCCAACACATGTCCTGGCATTAATGTCATATGCCACGTCTTCTGGCACTTAGTGTGATGTGCTGCCAACACCTGTGGTGGCTGTGAGAGGCAGTCATGAGGACCCAACATATAAGATAACCAAACACTGTGTGTAGAGTGAACACAGAGGTTATATGTTATGTTACAAGTACTGTTGTCTCTTTTGTGCGAGAAGATATAGCTATGGGGCAACAGAGAAAAGGGGTAGAGCACTCCTCTTCCCCGAAAGGCGAGTGGCGGAGGAGAGGGGGTAAAATTAACCTCTTTACCATAGAGGAAACTTTCACGCCATCACAAAGTCTGAGAGATATGAATGGGACGCACGTAATCCTTAGACCTTGTGTGTATACGACCCCGTTTTGCCGTCTGATGCAGAGGACTTGTTCTTTCAGAATATAATCTGTTTATATATGTTTTGGCTTTGGGCCAGGGTCGATATCATCTGTCTAGGGAAGAGGAGAGTGTTTCTGTCCATTCAGTTCCCCGGCAGATATATATATATATATATATATATATATATATATATATATATATATATATATATATATATATATATATATATATATATATATATATATATATATATATATATATATATATATATATATATATATATATATATATATATATATATATATATATATATATATATATATATATATATATATCTGCCGGGGAACTGAATGGACAGAAACACTCTCCTCTTCCCTAGACAGATGATATATATATATATATATATATATATATATATATATATATATATCCTCAGCCCAGACGTGCCCTTTAGACAGATGTGCTCAGCCCAGACGGCGTTGTTGAAGGATGTACTCAACCAAGACCATGTTGTTGACAAGGTAGACGAGCCAACTTCTCCAGAGACAGAGTCACGCTAAAACTTCAGCATCTCCTCCAGACTCCTACAGTTTTTTTTTTTTTCAAAGGATAAACATCCCTCCGTAATTCTTCGAGGCGGAGTTCTTCAATAGTTTCCGAAACTTGAAGCAAATATTCCTGAACGGTTTCTAATCCCTTTTTTGGAACATTTCCCTGTCCCACAGATAGCTGTCTCTACGCTATCAGTAAGAAGAAATGCTAAACATTTATTCTTTTTCCCGTTTTCTTTTATAGATTCAAGTAGAGAATTTCAAATGATATTGTATGTATAAAGTGGCTACCACGTCTGATAAAAGATGATCAGATCCGTAATCAAAATACAACTGGGATTTTTTTTCTAATTAGAAAAGAGAATGTAGAAATGACCAGGAAAGTTGCATGTGTGAAAACAAATGCCATAAGGAACAAAAGAGAACATGAAGAGAATATAATGATAAGAAAAAAAAATTGAATTATTCTATATACGAAGAATTTTGGGATTTTGTAAAGAGGGACATGTTTAATATTGGAAGAAAAGATAACAGAGATATTGATGTAGATGTGGGCGATTGTTATACATTTGAACAACTTTGTCTAAACTATGAGTATCATTTATTATCATAAACATTATCAATCTATTCCATTTATGATCTTAAACAGTCTTCCTATCAAGAACTTTGATTAGATAAAAGTGTAGTCAAGTATAGCTGTTTTAAGTCGTTCTTATTGTATACTTAAGGTGTTGATATAATAGTTTAGTGAGTTGTGATGCATGTAATAGTGACTATAGAATAATGATCACTGCTCTAACTGGTAGAAAAGACTCATATTATCATTCTGAAATCTACCTTGGCATAAGACTCTGTATAGTAACCAATTGCCACAAAGATTTCCCATCATCTGGTCAGTGTGGACGTCTGACTATACCTCCAACGTCTTCTGCAGCAGCGTGCCAATGCACTCAGGTTCTCCTCTGTTTGGAAATGTGAAGCTGACATCCCCCTCTGAGCCTGTGTGACCTCTTGATCAACTGGCAACAGGGGCGTCCCAGACAGAAATCAGGAGATGTCAATATACTCCGGAATGTTACTTCGTCTATGTTTGCAGGAGTGTTGGCTCCTTCTTCAGGGGTCTATAACCAACTCACCTAATGATGGATCAACAGAGCATCGCCCATCCTAAACCTGTTCCAAGACGGTTACCTGTCTTGTACCATTTTAGATTCTTCTTCCATCCGATTTGATTTCCAAAAAACTATGCTTTAAAACTAGCCAAACTTTTCTGCCCCTTGATCCGTAAAGAAAAAAATTTGGATTTCATCAGTTGAGGCAAGATATCTAATGTTGGCAAACGTGGACTCACTCGAAGATCTGTTTGACGTTATAATTTCTTGGCAAACGTTTATCCCTCTCCCGTAGGAATGGAGGAGATATTTGACTTAGAATTTGATGCAGACGTAGAGGATGTCATACCTTCCATAAGTCAAAAGTAGGACGAGGTAGATGTATGTGGTGTGCGTCGCAGATTCTGTTATGGTTGACACGAGACTAACTCCAATGATTTATGGTCGTCAGGTAGACTCCCTGAAGAGGCAGGATAGTCTAAGACAAGAGCTGCAACGGATAGTACTTCAATAAGGTGGAGAATAAGTGGATGAAGATGGAGTGGTGACGGATACACCATCCCCTACTGGACTGTCGGAGATGAAGGACGAGTGATGTGGAGCGGGGAAGGAGACGCTCAGATGAGAGGATCGGGTGGGAGGTAGGAGGCAAAATAATGTCTCGCGACGACAATCGATGAGTGAAGACTCCTCGAATTTGGACGACGACGAGTCGGAAAGGAAAAGTCTCGAAGGGGGACGACGACTCGTCGTAGGCGAAGACGACCAGTAGAGGAGTGAGAGACAGTCTCGAACGACAACGTTCGACGGGGGTTCGAAACACTCGGGCGAGCTCGATGTGTGATGGAAAATGGAGGAGCTCATTGGAACTAAAGACTCTTGAAATAGACTCCTTCAGGGGACTTGATTGACGCGTGTGGGATCACACGACGATGTAGGATGACAGAGTAATCCCACGGCAGGTACTTGAGTTGAATGAAAGTCGTTCGGTGGATAGATGAAGGAATCTGGGTGACATGTGTGGTCTTCGAGTCGAATAGAAGGAGGATAAGTGGGTTTAATCCTAACTTCACGTCTGATTTTTTCTTTCTTCTCCTCTTCTTCCACCCATAGATTGTTGGATCGTAGTCTGTTATTGACCTTGGGCTGAGAAGTGCTTCATAAACCCGTCCAAGCGACACAACCTTTCCACACGACCTTCCATGTATAAAACCAATCCCTGTAAAATGCTGCTTTTCCAAGATTATATTCGCCCCGGCCTCCATCTCGGGATCATGATTGCAATGTCAGCAGTCAACTCGATTTTCAAATTCCCTCAGTCTCATGTTGGCTGACACCCACAACTTTGTGAGTGAGCAGTTAATATAAATGATAGTCCAAAACCTGGGGTATCCTTCCCTTTGGACAATAGGGTGACAGGAACAAGATGGTGGATCGTCATGTAACTGGAATGATAGAAGTAAAAAGGCCATTATAAGAGTATGATGACAGCAACAGTAAAATAGACTATCATGCATGTAGGATGATAGTAAGAAGACGACAATATAAAGACGATATAATGATTGGTAAGGCATCATACATACGATATAATGATTGGTAAGGCATCATACATACGATATAATGATTGGTAAGGCATCATGCATACGGTATAATGATTAGGAAGGCATCATGCATACGGTATAATGATTGGTAAGGCATCATGCATACGGTATAATGATTGGTAAGGCATCATACATACGATATAATGATTGGTAAGGCATCATACGTACGACATAATGATTGGTAAGGCATCATGCATACGGTATAATGATTAGGAAGGCATCATACATACGGTATAATGATTGGTAAGGCATCATGCATACGATATAATGATTGGTTAAGATTGGCGCATTCATCCAAAAGTGTATAATTATTGCCTCCAAATCATGTCATTATCATAATCGTTCTCTTGGTTTGCTAATGACAGTCCCGAGAGCTATGATGATGAATGTTATCATTATCTTTATCATAATCCATTATCTTCCACCCCTTACACACCTCTGTCTTGTTAGTAGGAGGGAAAGATCTGATATATCCAGGTCTTGATGGGAAAATAAGTTCTGACAGCAAGAACGGCACATATTTCGTATATCAAACCTCAACAGGATTTTCTGTATTATAATATTCGTCCTAAACATATTTCAAACTTTCATTGGCTGTATAACAGAATCAAAATGTAATCTGGCGTATCATTGCGATACTGAATTCATATACTGACTATATAGTGTCCCACTGACAGCAATCACACTACATGATATTAAGCCATCAGTGCCAAATACATCAAGTCCGGTACTCATATGTTTGGTCGTGTCGACAGTGATGCGTTCATATTTCTGTATCCCTGTATGACCGTGTTAATATCTGTGTGTGTGTGTGTGTGTGTGTGTGTGTGTGTGTGTGTGTGTGTGTGTGGTGCGTAAGCATCTTTTCATATGCTTCTTTTTAAGATTTTCATTCAAATCTTTCGTTGTGGGACATTTAGAGTAAGCGTGACCATGTTAATATTTTTGTGTGCATGTGTGTGTGTGTGTGTGTGTGTGGTGCGAAAGCATCTTTTCATATACTTCTTTTTAAGTATTTATTCAAATCTTTCGCTGAGGGACATTTCGAGTAAGCGTGTGGTAATTATCCCACAAGAAAATGGGGCTGAGGAAGAGAACCTTTTGAACCTCCTACTTCTGGGTACAGTGTCGCATTTGGGTCTCGATCCACGTACCTGTGATTTCGTAAATGTCTGTGTCACCACATTGTGTGTGCTGATGGCTCCACTAAGGTTAACAGCGTAATGGACACGCTTGTAATCTCTGTCTTCTGTGGATTCAAAGAACACTGGTTCGAAGGTTTTCGGAACAGTCCTCCGTAGATTCGAAAGACACTGGTTCGAAGGTTTTCGGAACAGTGTATGTCATGCTGAAGTTTAATACTCTTGTAACTGTAAAACCATAGGGAAATTATGTATAAACTTCATGCATTGCAATGCTTTTATCATTATTTATATCAATTAATTGTGATAAAGGATTTGTCCTCTTTTTTCAGCTTACGTAAAGTAAGCCTTCAACCTCTTTATGTTTACAGAATAATGGGACACTAGTTTATGCGCCTCTGTTGCATGTAAGGTTTACACATTTCATGATACACTAAATATTTTCCGTGTTTTCTTTTTTGCATTAATATTATATGATATCTCTGCTGTTGATGAATGTGTATATTTTGTGTTTGAACAAGAAAAACAATGATATATTATGAAAGTTATACGATTCGTGTTCATCCATTTGTTTGAAACGACATCATGTGAATGATTTCCCAGTGATTACTGGGTAGTTACTGGGTAATTTCTGGGTAGTTACCGGGTAATTCCTGGGTAGTTACTGATAATGCAAGGCATAGTATTTGGTTTTGGTTCACTCTTTAGTTTGTCATAACATTATGCATGACAACAGATGGAGAACAAAAGAGACCATTGTTCGTCTGTTACTAACGCTGCCTCCCTAGATCTACAAAGGTAATTAGGAATTATAGATATAACTACCAGCAAGAAACTATAAGACTGTATATCTTAAAAGATAACTGATCATGTGAGCTCTGTTAACATCATTGTTATAAACAAATGATTTAAGTTTAGAGCTTCATTCCATCAAACGTTTTAATATTTTGTAGAATTTTTCAAAGAAAACGTAAAGCTGTGTGATGAATATTTTCCTTTAAGTCGATTCCTACATAAAAAAGATGAGAGATTTTAGTTCTACTGCATAGTAGAATAATACAATGTTAAATGCTTAATATAAGTTCACAGGAGTCTGTACGTCAAACAGAATCACGTTTTACCTGTCTTTATATTCACTTCTGTTTCTGGTCACCAGACAGCATTCAATTCTTTTTCTACCGACAATATATCCTATACGTACAATATTTTCCCCCTTGTCAATACTCTGGTGCGCCTCTATAAGGTTTCCAAGCCCATAAGTATTTGCTCATGAATCTGTTAGATCCTCACGATCCAATATTCCTTTTCAGGGTTCCACTTAAGCACGATCTGTATACCCCTGAGAGTTTCCTGGCCTCGTAGCAACCATAGTCTTGATAACACACAGAGATATGAATCCTGCTTCGGTGTTTCTGGGACTCCCTTACCCCCAGCATCTCTGGTGTAGTAGTGGATCGATCTTTCTCCTCAGCAAATAATTTTCCTGGCTAATAATCATTCAAAACACCATGTATGCAGAGAGAGAAAGCAGGATATCCAGTTTCAATTCCTTTTAGTATTTTCGAGTTTCTTCTTCATCCTGAACCCGGAGTTTTTTCACTGCTTCGTTTATAAAACGAGTCATTACTCTACTTCATTAATCAGTAGTCAATAAAGCTTTCATAAAATAACACCAATAGACGTAAACAGTAAAGTCATCGTAAGTGTAATGAACTTGGAAAGACATGACCTTTAATGATAATAATCAGAAAACGTGTTTGTTTTCCTCTTAATCTAATTAATTCAATAAAGTACCTAAAATCCTCTCTATTGCATATACTGTGAGAGAAGCCGGGATTCCACCCCTGGTGTTGGAACCTACTCATGTAAGGTTTGGCGGAACATCCCTGCAATATTGTTAATTAATGTTGAACCTAACTTTTAATAGTGAGCTTTTCATGACATTTTTGTAGCTAATAACTGGAAGGTTATTCTAGGGTACTTCTTCCCTTGTATGGGAGAAGAAGAACCTGGAATTGAGCTTCATTTTTCTACAAACTTCGAAATGAATTCTTTTTTTAGGATATACGATGCAATGTAAAGAAAGAGACCTATATGAGGCTTATTATCTCATATCCTCATCAGCGTTTTATCAAAGAACATAAACTAGAGTTATGGGAACGTAAAGAGATCTAGTTTAGTCTCACCGTCCAGCGATTCTCTCCTCCCTTTCCCGGTTAGCTGGCATCTAGCAGGTGTTTACCCACGCCAGCTCAACACTGTTGCGTTATGGAGGTTAAATTCATTAGGATGTGCGGCATTGTGTGTGTGATGCTGTCTCGTCTCCGTTACTCCAGGACTTATGAGAGACGAGAACACGACGGTAAGACCCTCGACCACAACGACACGTCCTTGAGCATTGTGGTACGTGAGTCTCTTTCCGTGTTCTTATGCTGATTGCGTCAATTTCAATCAATCAAGTTCATATGAAAGTAATAATACGATGGTGACCGAACAGAAATTTTCCGCCTGTTGTAACATTGGTGTCATCCAATGAGACAACATAGTCACTTGTCCATAGCATTTAACAAGGCCCAATGAGACCATTAAGCACTACACAATCCCAGCCATGAAACAACATAGTCACTTGTCCATAGCATTTAACAAGGCCCAATGAGACGATGAAGCACTACACAATCCCAGCCATGGTACATAGACGTTCACAGGCAGCTATATAACCCGAAGCAACAAACCATGATGGATCACAGTGTTAACAAGGCATCGATGCAGGCCCAGACAACCTCCTCCTCGAGCAGTGAGTGGCCATTTGGAATTGTCGTTACCTAACAGGAACTCACAACATTCGACAACAATCTCAGGTTATATTAGGAACTCCTCACAACACTGAACACAACAATTGTCTGGTTGTACCTCTGTCTGACAAAGTTAAGATTCTCAACTCACATTATAAACTGAAATCCTGGCCCCTAGATGTATTGCCCCTTAGTCACATCAACTGCAAATATCTTGCCACTTGTAAAAGCAATTACAGTTATATATATTTTCTTTAAATGTCATATGATACTATTGTATCTTTAGTTTTATGAATTTTGCTTTTATATTGGATAACTAATGGATTTCTAGCATTGGAAACCCTTGAAACGTAGCTAGCCTTATCACTCCTACTTTACATCAACGTATAACAGTTCACCAAGCAGGGAAGACAGAATAAGGTGAAGAAAGCAACAATAAGAGAGAGAGGAAAATTCCAAGAGAGAAAACAACATAGACATAGACAATATCAAAGCGAGAATTGATAAATAGAATCGCCTTCTTGTGACATATGTACATTTACTTCCTTGACGAGAGGGTCAAAGTTACCAGAGGTTGAGGGGTCGTATGTTGTAACGTGTGGGTAAGCAAGTCATCCAGGCAGAATATACGGCGTTGGGGGAAGGGCGTAATAACCTTGCCTTGTGTAATGACCTGAGTGTGTGGCATCCGGGCTGAGTGTGTGAGCGAAGAGGCACCTGGGCTGAGAGACGAGGCCTTTAACGTGAGTGTGTGGCAACCAGACTGAGTATATGAGTGAGGAAGATCCTCTCCTTGGGTCTGAGGCGCTCAGACCAAGTCGCAATACCGTAAGGATGTGGATCCTACAGTGTTTTGTATGACACAGACATCCTTACATCCTCCAAGGACTTCACTCCACACTACAGGGATTGGCTGAAGTCCTCCCATACAGTTGGTTTTGGGGGGATGAGCCATTAACCATAAGAAATAATTTAAATTTCTGATATGCTTTTAAATTTTCGTTCTAGTATTTCCTTGATTATGTGAACACAGCTGATAAGTCTCTCGAAGACAAAGAAGATAACATGAAAGAAAACGTGAAAGATATCAAGTGTTTTGAAATATAACGAAAGATAAAGCAGAGGGTTTTTTTCCACTTTTCCACTTCTGAAGATCCTCCACTTTTCAACCTCTAAGGAACATCCAGTTTTCAGTTTACTCCACTTCACCAGAGAGCCCTCCACTTCACCAGAAAACCCTCCACTTCACCAGAGAACCCTCCACTTCACCAGAGAACCCTCCACTTCACCAGAGAACCCTCCACTTCACCAGAGAACCCTCCACTTCACCAGAGAACGCTCCACTTCACCAGAGAACCCTCCACTTCACCAGAGCACCCTCCACTTCACCAGAGAACCCTCCACTTCACCAGAGAACGCTCCACTTCACCAGAGAGCCCTCCACTTCACCAGAGAACCCTCCACTTCACCAGAGAACCCTCCACTTCACCAGAGAACCCTCCACTTCACCAGAAAACCCTCCACTTCACCAGAGAACCCTCCACTTCACCAGAGAACCCTCCACTTCACCAGAGAACCCTCCACTTCACCAGAGAACCCTCCACTTCACCAGAGAACCCTCCACTTCACCAGAGAACTCTCCACATTTTTCCTTTTATTTCCAGTGCTGTTTCGTCTGCCACTTCACGTTTTTCATGAACACCGCAGCTGTTACCAGTTACCAGTCCTTATCCTCCTGTTGCAGAGGATGTTGCTCCTTTTTTTGAATTCACCTCCTGTTACTACTGCTCTACTGTTATAAGTTCTCCCGTTTCTACTGCTGTTTCCTTTAGAAGCTCTCCTGTTGTTGTTGACGATATTATTACTCCTGTTATTTTTCTACTGTTCGCTACTGTTGATATCGCCGCTGGTTCACTGATACAGATGTATCTCTGTATGTAGATCTTGTTACTAGCGCCGTCTTTAAGGTTCTCATTGTTACAATCTCTCATCACTGTTGCCACACGGACGTCACCATTGCTATAACAACTGTTTGTCACAATGACCCTATAGATAAAACCTGGCAACACTGTTGATGTACATAGATACCAGCTAAACATCTTTAAGGGAAATATATCTTCACTGGCCTAAGGTTCTTGTGATTATATCTCGCGGGAAAATAATAAGGAAAATATGGTGGAGTTTGTTCCCACCAACAGGGACGACCGTGGAAAAATATATTGTTCGTAATTTTTTACCCTCGTCATCCATTAGTTAGGTGGTAATGCATTACAGAACGTAATGGAAGATGGAAAGAACTGGGGTAACAAAAATTTTGTTACTGTCATTTCTGGTATGTTTGGCGAGGGACTTCTTTTACCCAGACTAAATGAGGAATTAGAATGTACATTGGGAGTGTATACGAGATAACGGAAGGTTCATATGTAGGTTGTCTGTAGCTGTTTATAATCTAGTACTTCCAGTTATGTGTATAGAGAAGTGAAGCAATTATCAGTCTAATTAGAGCATCAAATACCATCACTTAGGCTCAGATTATCCCGTTCATAATCTAACACTTCCAGTTATGTGTATAGAGAAGTGAAGCAATTATCAGTCTAATTAGAGCATCAAATACCATCACTTAGGCTCAGATTATCCCGTTCATAATCTAACACTTCCAGTTATGTGTATAGAGAAGTGAAGCAATTATCAGTCTAATTAGAGCATCAAATACCATCACTTCGGCTCAGATTATCCTGTAGTTTTATTTCTAGATGAGAAATTGAATCGATTTTTGCTAGGAGCCAAAAAGAAACCCTGGATACTGGATGATTCCAGCGTCTGATGAAACGAGGCTGGAAATAACCATGCGATGGACCATGGCTGCTGGAAAACGCGTCGCACAGAGACCAGAATCAACATTTCCAGGAGTCCAGACCGATGGGGGCATTATAGAACAACAAGGCATATATATATTTCCATATTTCAAAGAATAGCCTCCCGTTCCAGATGAGCCATGGGTGAGCTGCCATATACACAACTCATGTTAAAGCTACATATTCACTTTGTGTTGAGGTTTCTCACTGGAACGCCTATATGCAGATGGCCTTGTTAATCAGGGGTTATTGAGGAAATGAATAAGCAGACAGCTGCTTCACAGATCCTAATTCGTAGCTGTGAGAGATCATGAAAGGACAAGTTTACAAAGCGGGGGAAAATAATAAAAAGAGTTCAAGTAGAGAGAATTTTTGCGTCATGCCGGATGCTGGAAAATAGGATTCTGACTAAGACATGAATAATGCAAGGAGCAGCAGAGCCCCGGAATAACTGATGCTGCGGTGGCATAAGAAATCAAAATAAACAAAAAAAAAAAAGAGAAATGAATGGTAATACCTGAGTGGTGTCTGAAATTTCGTGGGGTAGCAGGTAGATTTCATTCACTCATGTTATCAGTTAGCAAAAAAAATGCGAATCTCTTTCGCTATTGTGGCAATAGGGTATATGATCATCGCTACGTGGGAGGTAAATGAGTAATATAGGACGTTGGTGTTATAGATTAGCTTGTTGATGAAGGTGAACCTTGAGCCTGAGGTAGACACGTTTGCTCGAGCCTCTTCTTAGATGTGATAGACGACCTAATCGTATTTTCGTGAAAGAATACAAATGTCATCTTTAACCAGATTATCTGGATGCATGATTATTCTCACATACTCCTTATTCTTTTTAACCCTAAGCCTTATACACATTATACGCTAGTGTTATAGACATTATAGACACTTATACGCCAGAGGTCACCTTATAGGTCAGGTCATTCTCCACATGTGACCATATACGTCGACGTATTCCTGAAAATGGCCTCACTTGACCATCTTCTTTTCATACTTTAGAACCATCTATATTGAAGGGATGACTTTTTAAAAAAAACACTTCTTTTCAAGTAATAACCATTTATGAACACTTGAACTCCAGCGTTGACCTTTTGAAGTATCAGTCCGTCGGTTGTAACCTTATGGTAACCTTTCCAATCCAGAAATGACCTTTCAAAACACTTTTAATTTGAGACATTATGAAAACACTCACCAAATAACCAGATTTTTAAAAATTGTATCAAGAAAAACAGAGATTATATATATATATATATATATATATATATATATATATATATATATATATATATATATATATATATATATATATATATATATATATATATATATATATATATATATATATATATATATATATATATATATTTCTAGTCTGCGTACAGGAATATAGAAGTTTCATGATTCACTACACAAAAATGCTGTATCTCACGTATTGCTGGGGGGCCTTACCTCTCTACAGACACTTTGTAGGTGGCTAAGTGGAAGTGAAGAGGAGCCTCCATTGGGAAGGGAATCTATTGACTCAGGCATTAGAGGTTCAACGATGTCCATTGCGACAGTTTCTCGGAGTAATTCATTTCTATTGCGTAGTGATACGAGAGTCGTGTCGCCGAATTTCGACACTGGTCCGAAAGGAATTGAGAATAAGCGGAACTAGAGCGTTCACTGTGAATTTCATTGTTGCCAGGAAGAGGTATGAAGCTTGCCAACCAGAATAACTGACCTAGATTGCCAGGAACAGGTTCTTCATCAAGATTTTGGAAAAGAAAAAATATAAAAAGCGGAACGAATATGCGTTTTTGAGTAGCATTCCGTCGTAAACACGTGTATAAACTAGAAAATAAATCATGAACTGTCTATTGAAAAGCTATGAACTAGAAAAAATCATGAACTGTCTATTGAAAAGCCATAAACTAGAAAAAAAAATCATGAACTGTCTATTGAAAAGCCATAAACTAAAAAAAAAAAACCATGAACTGTCTATTGAAAAGCCATGAAACATATCGACAATACTCCTTGCTTGATGTAATCGGAAATAGACTTGGGCTATTATGAAATAGATCAAATTATGAAACAGATCATACGATCTCTCCTCCACCACACGAAGTCAATTCTCACTCTTATTATCAAAATGTTATCTCTTACCTTTCTTATCCTCCACACGCCACCACCTAACTTCTTTCTTCCAAAGTTGACATGTCTCTTGGTCCCCCAAACTTTAGCACCTCTCTCTCTCTCTCTCTCTCTCTCTCTCTCTCTCTCTCTCTCTCTCTCTCTCTCTCTCTCTCTCTCTCTCTCTCTCTCTCTCTCTCTCTCTCTCTCTCTCTCTCTCTCTCTCTCTCTCTCTCTCCTCCTTCAGACATTATCATCTTTGTCCTCATTCTCCTCTTCCTCCTCATCTTCACCACTCACTTGGATTCGACAGTTTTATCAGCCTTATTCGTCTTCTCGTTATATATAGAAAATCTTTTGGAAGGGTTTCTCTCATCATCATAAAATAAAATCAAATTTTATAGTCTAATTTCCTGCATAGTGATTATGTATGCAAATGAGATTATCAGTGTTCGTCAAAATATCTGTCAGAAATATTAGGAAGTTAGAATGACTCGTTGCTTTCAGGGGTCAAGGGTTGTTACTTCCAGTAACTCCCATTAGCTTCATCTCCACAGGCATTTAGCTACTAATAGACCATCCGGATCCTAGTGACTAAATAAGAAACTAGATATTAAATGTATTAGAATAAAAGCTTCAGACTCTTAGATAAAGAAAGATAACTAGAACTGAGTGAGTGAGTGTGCAGATATAGTAAGCGCTTAAGAATTAGATTAGATTTAAATGTGCTCAAAGAAATGTTAGGAATGTTTCTTAGATCCAGACATTTCTGGCGTTTACCAACGAGGGACAGGTGAAAACTCCACCCCTCCCCCCCCTCTCTCTCTCTCTCTCTCTCTCTCTCTCTCTCTCTCTCTCTCTCTCTCTCTCTCTCACACACACACACACACACACATACACTTTTTCTAGTCCTCTCTTTCGTTGGTTAGCACGCTTGGAAATGTTTACCTAAAGCATATAGAAAGACATGACCGAGTCAACTGTCGTAACGAATGTCTACCACAAATTACCGATCAAGTAATGTGAAGAAAAATACGAAATCTTTACACCCTCAAGTATAGCTGTTACGAAAGTCGATTCACGAAACTAAATTCGTAAGCGAGAGCACGTTAGTAGACCTTATGGGCAAAGAGTCGTTTATCCCCATCAGGGAAGCGAGGCGTCAGGGAGCAGAAGAAGGATGCTAAAGGAAGCATAGGATTGTAGAGCTTGGTCTTGGGAGGACAACTGGAAATGTGGGGGAAGCTCCGAAGATGTAGGAGGGACACAGTGATGTATGGACGAGGAAAATGTATGGACGAGGAAAATGTGCCTGATATGAAAATGTATGGTCGGGAAAATTATATGTTGGGGTGTGAAAATGTATGGAGAAGGGAAATAAGTGATTCAGGGTTTTATCATCCATGGGAATTTATGGTCCAAGGAAAACTATGGTCCAGAAATGTACGTGATTGAAAATGAATGTAAAGGAGAATTGTATGGGTCAGAAAACATATATGTGAGTAAAGAAAATGTATGTGCCAAGAAAATGAGTCATTCATTGAAAAGCTATCTCTGGAAATGTATGGGTCAAGGAGAGATATGGTCCAGGAGAATTGTGGTCCAGAAAAAATAGTGATCAAAAGAAATATTCTTTAGGAAGATGTACACAACACAAAATTTTTACTCCTCAGAAAAATGTGTATTATATGTACGTGTATGTGAGAACGTATCAGTGCTGGTGAAAGAGGGTAAATACCTTTAGAAAATCATCTTTAAGTTTTAGGTTTCCTTAGGTTTTCAGGTAGATGTAATGTTACCTGGCGTTTTCCTGAATGACTGGCTAAAGAAATAGACGTGTGTGTGTGTGTTTGTGTGTGTGTGTGTGTGTGTGTGTGTGTGTGTGTGTGTGTGTGTGTGTGTGTGTGTGTGTGTGTGTGTGTGTCTGTTATCCCTGGCCTTTACCTCACTGGAAAAGCAAAGATGCTCAAGTATATTTCTTATCGTAGCAGAAGCTCCGGTGATCAAAATTCTCCCTCACGAAGCCCAAACCTTTATAAAACCCATGTTTATTTTACGGACGAAAACCTCACACTGGAGAGAGTGTGCCTAACCAGTGTTTACAAACGTTTCACACATCTGAACCTGAATGCTGCTCTCCAGGAACACTAGCTGTGGTGAGAGGTATACATACATGTGTACCCAGACCATACATTATCCTGGATGTTATGTCTGGACACGTAACAGAATCTATCTCAGTGGAGGGAAAGAGGCTAGACTTAATAATTCTTTGGTGAGAGTGAGTGAAGACTACGATATTCTACACACTTTACTTGGTACAACATAAAGGCAATATCTGAAGATATTTTCCAACATATGAGATCATACTTACGTCATGATCAACATAAGTGATTGCCCTAAAACGTATATACATCGTAATAATCTTTAATTAGCACTTAACTGGTTATAGCTACTTTCTTTAACTTAACTAATAAAGAAATGACAATGTGCCTCATAACAGCTGTTCGTACATATACCTATGATATGTGTCTCGAGGTGTCTGATAGCACATTAATCATCCAGGTTTACAATATACGAAGCGGAAGTCATCCTCCAGCTGATGGATAGTGCTAATCTCACCTGTAATCCTGATTCTTTTCATAGTGACAGTTTTTACTGTTGTCTTCGTGGCGTGCTGCTCCTCCAGTTAGTGAAGAGGAAAAAGAGCTGTTGGTTCTGAATATATCATGTGTGCAATAGTTGAGATAGATTATTGTGTTGATTGCCTTTTCTTTTTGTGAGCTTTTTATGTCATTTTGTAGCATCAAAGTCTTTCAGCATTTTTTCATAGGATCGTGTGTTAGTTCCTCAGTGTGTGTGAGTGTAGCGGTGCATTTGAACAAGTGAATGTTTCTGTTTGTTTATGCACGTATTGTGAAATGGCTCTCACCATCAAACGAAGTCATTTCCACTCTACCCTAAAAATGTTTCAATCATAATATAAAGAAAAATGTGATTACCAATTTGCTCAATAGAAAAATATTCATCTTTAAAAAAAGGAAAAAAGAAATGACAAGCAAAAAATGGTAGAATTTTCAACAAAATTGCATTTTACCTGTGGAAACTATTGGCAAGCAGAGGTTGCTGCTCATATCTAGTCTCACATTTGATCAGGGAATAGCAAAATCTGACCTTGTTTCTATAAAGTTTAGTAGTCTCATGTTGACCACGAATGTTGGCTCTAGCAACTGTGGAACAAATTTAGAAATTAGCGTCTTGAAATGTCTCACCCTCACTGACCATCTGTGCTCTCACCCTCACTGACCATCTGTGCTCTCACCCTCACTGCCCATCTGAGTTCTCACCTCACTAACCATCTGTGTTCTCACCCTCACTGACCATATGTGTTCTCACCTTCAGTAACCATCTGTGTTCTCACCCTCACTGACCATCTGTGTTCTCACCCTCACTGACCATATGTGTTCTCACCCTCACTGCCCATCTGTGTTCTCACCCTCACTGACCATCTGTGTTCTCATCTGTGTTCTCACCCTCACTGACCAGCTGTGATCCAGTTATGTAGAGAGAAGTGGAGGTCTCATCCATAGCCTTGACCCAGCAAGGACAACAGTACCATTCTTGGAATTGACATTTGAATGACAGAATGAACAGTAGCGAGACTAGCGCCTGGAATGACTAGATTAGCACCTGGAATGACAAGATTAGCGCCTGGAATGACAAGATTAGCACCTGGAATGACTAGATTAGCACCTGGAGTGACAAGATTAACGCCTGGAATGACTAGAGTAGCGCCTGGAAAGACAAGAACAGCAAATGGAAACGCTAGATCATAGTTATCAAAAATTTTGGAAAGGGGTCTTCTACCATTTTCTATATGGTGAATATTTTTCTTACTTGTTATTGAAGGTTTACGTCAGTATCACCCGTATGGCCAGGGGGCAATAGGGCGATTATTCTTATTGAGACTTACAAACATAATAGAGTGAAGTTTCACTTTACTTTCACATCTACAGTGCCGGTCGATAAGGTCATTATTGCCAATGAGGCTTACCAAATTCGCGAATGGGACAGTTTACGCCCTTATCACCTCTATAGTTAGGGTCGATAAGGCTACGTCAGCCCCAGAGGGTCGCATAAATATTGGAAGATAGTAGGGTTTACGCCGTTATGAACAGTATCATTAACCCTTTAAGCACGACGTTACGACCCTTTGAGCACGACGGTACGACCCCTTGAGCACGACGGTACGACCCCTTGAGGTATTGTGGCTTGACCTTTGACCCGGCCTTTAAGGGCTAGGTTAAAGGGCACAGACTACATACCTGAGGATGGAATCGTCGTTCTCAAGGGTCGTAACGAAGTCCTAGGGGTCGTACCGTCCTCGTCTTAAGGATCGAACCGTTGTACTCAAGATGTCAAGGATGTTCCCTCCACACACACACACACACACACACCACACACACACACACACACACACACACCACACACACCACATACACCACACACACCACACACGCACACACACACACAGAGCTGATGATGGAGGAGAGTGACACAGGTAATTTGCTGTCGTCAGCAATGATGGTCCTTGATCACGTACATGGCTGGGGTACTGTCAGACACGGAGTGATGTGTACGTCTCGAAGAAAGATTATGTGTCGCTTGGAAGTGATGACGTGATACATATTGACTCAAATTGTATAAACTAAGCCGAGAAAATGGCAGTCGAGGTATTGTATATCATACATCGACCGTCAGCCGGGGTGTTGTATATCGTACATCGACCGTCAGCAAGGGTATTGCATGTTATACATCGTCCGTCAGCCAGGGTATTGTATGTCATACATCGACCGTCAGCCAGGGTATTGTATGTCATACATCGACCGTCAGCCAGGGTATTGTATGTCATACATCGACCGTCAGCCGGGGTATTGTATGTTATACATCGATCGTCAGCCGGGGTATTGTATGTTATACATCGACCGTCAGCCGGCGTATTGTATGTCATACATCGACCGTCAGCCGGGGTATTGTATGTCATACATCGACCATCAGCCAGGGTGTTGGATTCTATACATCGATCGTCAGCTGCAGTATGGCATCTGAATAATGTAAAAAGTAAACCTTTTACAGGAAAGTTGTAAAAAACCAATCACATTGATTCTGATCTTCGAATCTTTATGTGTATTCGGGCATTAGAGATTATTCTTAAAGTAAAATACAACAGATATTCGTTTGAGATGTTATCTATGCGTATCATTATATATTAGGACGATAACCCGTGAATAGCGAAGAGGAAAATTTCCATAATATATTTCTAATATCACTCGGGGGGGAGGGAAAAAAAGGTTGGATGATAGAGAATTGATGGATGGTTATGAGGCGAGAGCACTTATTAGAATCTCTCCTCTCTTTCTCTCTCTCTCTCTCTCTCTCTCTCTCTCTCTCTCTCTCTCTCTCTCTCTCTCTCTCTCTCTCTCTCTCTCTCCCACTCTCGCCGGGTTTCCATCCTGCCTGCCTACGCCAGCGTCCGGCTCACGGGGCCGTGACGTACACACGCTGGGTCAATTTCTTTGCTTCACTGACCATGATTCCTCTTTGAAGCAGCCGGAAGGCCTCCTCATACAGCGTGGGAGGCACATACAGCCAGGGAAGGCTCACAGAGCAAGGGGGGGGGGGGGTTTCAGACAGCTAGGGAGGCTCCGACAGCTAGGGAGGCTCCTACAGCTTGGGAGGCTCATACAAAAGGGAGGCTCATACAAGAGGGAGGCTCATACAGCTAGGGAGGCTCATACAACAGGGAGGCTCATACAGCCAGGGAGGTTCATACAGCTTGGGAGGCTCATACAACAGGGAGGCTCATACAGCTAGGGAGGCTCATACAGCTAGGGAGGCTCATACAACAGGGAGGCTCATACAGCTTGGGAGGCTCATACAACAGGGAGGCTCATACAGCGTGGGAGGCTCATACAGCCAGGGAGGCTCATACAGCCAGGAAGGCTCACAGAGCAAGGGGGTTTCAGACAGCTAGGGAGGCTCCTACAGCTAGCGAGACTCATACAGTTAGGGAGGCTCATACAGCTAGGGAGGCTCATACAAGAGGGAGGCTCATACAGCTAGGGAGGCTCATACAACAGGGAGGTTCATACAGAGTATTACCAAAACCTCAGAGAGCAGTAAAGTGTAAGGTGTAAACACAAGGGTATGGAAATTAATCACTCAAACATGGTAACAATGTGTGAGATGTCCACTACATCTGACTCATAAAGACTTGATATGAGGTTTAATGTACGTATTGTGTTGCTGTGTATGTGTGTGTGTGTGTGTGTGTGTGTGTGTGTGTGTGTGTGTGTGTGTGTGTGTGTGTGTGTGTGTGTGTGTGTGTGTGTGGCCAGATACCTGCTTTAAATAGCTTTAAAATCTAGGTTCAAGTTACTGCTTTACATGTTTAAAGATACACACGTCTGATTAGTATGTAAATAGAATTTATACATGCTGTTTAAATCTATACTAAACGGATTATTTGGATTAAACTAAATGGTTTGAGAACATTAATAATATTCCAGCGTAATTAGAATCACGAAATTTTATGTCAGTGTGTATAATTTATCTTTTTTTTTTTTCTCTGTTTTAGGCTGGAGAGAAAATACTTTATGTTCTGCTTGTAGAAAAGTAGGAGGACCAGAATGCTAGAGCCCTAGTGCTGCTTCTAGACCTACCTGACATCATCTAGTCTGCTGGTCTGGTGGAAATAGGTGGCTCCTGCTAGATGTAGCTTTTACCAAAAACGGTGTGTGTGTGAGAGAGAGAGAGAGAGAGAGAGAGAGAGAGAGAGAGAGAGAGAGAGAGAGAGAGAGAGAGAGAGAGAGAGAGAGAGAGAGAGAGAGAGAGAGAGAGAGAGAGAGAGAGAGAGAGAGAGAGAGAGAGAGAGAGAGAGAGAGAGAGAGAGAGAGAGAGAGAGAGAGAGAGAGAGAGAGAGAGAGTAAAGAAGGGTTGCCACCTACTTTTCTCACAAGATTTCCCAAGCAGTGGAGTGTGAACTCTTTCAGCTACGAGTCAGAAGGTATCTGGAGCCTTACTGGGCAACACAACTTTGAAATATTTCAGTTTACCATTTTTCCCCCGAGTTTGAAGCTGCTCTGTAGATCTAAGGAAATATTCCAGAGCTGGGGAAATGCTGTGAGGCCTTTTGCTCCAGGCAAGAGAGAGAGAGAGAGAGAGAGAGAGAGAGAGAGAGAGAGAGAGAGAGAGAGAGAGAGAGAGAGAGAGAGAGAGAGAGAGAGCACCATAAAAGAAGAACGAAAAAAAAGAAAATTCTATCTTGCTCTATGCAGACAGAATAAAACCGGAGGCGTCCCCACCTTTGCCAAGTGCGAGAAAATATTCTCAAGAAAGAAAGAGAGAAGGGGAAAATCATGGCACCTCTTATGCCCTTATGCCAGAAAACACAGTTGTCTTCAGCAACTCCCAAAGACACGAACTGGAGCTGTTGGCTTTCGTATCACGTCAGACCTGCATTATGTGAGGGATGGACTGCTAAGGGTCATGTATATCATTCGCTATCACTTCCTTACCCATGACTTAGCTGGTCTCTCCTCGAAGTGATCATTCAAGCTTCCAGAGCCTCATTTCCAGGCTTCCAGACCAATACTTTATGGATGCTGGTTTCCACATCACACTCATGTCGTAGTTTCCTCATGGCAACATTTCCAAAAAGATTTTTTTCAGACATCAATTGTCTACCTCCAGATGTTTATAAAACAACAATACCCGAGATGCATTTCTATTCCAGGAGGTCCAGGACTCCAGAACATTTCTGTTCCAGGAGTTCCAGGACTCCAGAACGTTTCCGTTCCAGGGAATTCCAGAACGTTTCCGTTCCAGGAGTGTCAGGACTCCAGAACGTTTCTGTTCCAGGAGTGCCAGGACTCCAGAACGTTTGCATTCCAGGAGTGCCAGGACTCCAGAACGTTTCCGTTCCAGGAGGTCCAGGACTTCAGAACGTTTCCGTTCCAGGAGTTCCAGGATTCCAGAACGTTTACGTTCCAGGGGATTCCAGAACGTTTCCGTTCCAGGAGGTCCAGGACTCCAGAACGTTTCCATTCCAGGAGGTCCAGGACTCCAGAACGTTTGCATTCCAGAAGTGCCAGGACTGCAGAACGTTTCCGTTCCAGGACTCCAGTACCAGACTCCAGACGCGTTAGTCTCTCCAGAAGTCCTATGACCCCAGATCCAAATGCCCTCAACCTTTCCAGAGTCCATGAGGGAACTAGAACTCCAGAGGAGTCTAAGTACTGGAATTGAGAGACAGAGAGTCTCGTCTCAATGAAGTTCTTGTTATCGTCTGGCGAAAAATAGCCAAGAGACTCAGTGATTAGTAATCGTCTGGTGAAAAATAGCCAAGAGACTCAGTGATTAACTATAGAACGAGGTCTTTTGGGGTCATAGCGGTTGGTAAACTTACAGCTTCACAGAGGATGTCCAAAGTGGAGGAGGGGAGGAAGGGGAGAGCAGGGACCTGACTCTCTCTCTCTCTCTCTCTCTCTCTCTCTCTCTCTCTCTCTCTCTCTCTCTCTCTCTCTCTCTCTCTCTCTCTCTCTCTCTCTCTCTCTCTCTCTCTGTCTCTGTCTCTGTCTGTCTCTGTCTGTCTCTGTCTCTGTCTGTCTGTCTGTCTGTCTCATTCTCTGTCTGTCTGTCTGTCTCTCTCTCTCTCTCTCTCTCTCTCTCTCTCTCTCTCTCTCTATCTCTCTCTCTCTCTCTCTCTCTCTCTCTCTCTCTCTCTCTCTTTCTCCCAAGTGGTGGCTCGTTAATCCCCAGAGCAGTACACCACCAGCGGGGCAGAATCATCTTTCATGGGGGAAAGTTCTCTCATTCGTGGTCAACTTTTTCGTTTTGATGTAAAGTCTCTCCACACAGCTCCATCCATACTAGCCATGATGTTTCTGGGCAGAATTTTACTAAGACCCGAAACTTGAGGGGGGAAAAAACTAGTTAGGGAAAGGATACAGACCTGAGTTACTAGATTTTTCTTCCTTGATTATCAATCGTTAATTATTTAGTTAATTTTGAAGTTTGTGAAGAGAAGAAACGGCAAAACTGGAAACTGTCCTGGTATAATTCTGTTTTATGATTATCGAGTAAATCATCTTTAGCCAGAACAAATTATATCATAATGTATAATATGAATATGTTAAATGCCCCAGGTGTGATGTTACTGCTTCATGTATCTTAGGTATCATACCAGACAATATCATACCAGACATTGGTATCATACCAGACAATGATACATACCAAACAATGATACATACCAGACAATGGTATCATACCAGACAATATCATACCAGACATTGGTATCATACCAGACAATGATACATACCAGACAATGGTATCATACCAGACAATATCATACCAGGCAATATCATACCAGACAATATCATACCAGGCAATATCATACCAGACATTGGTATCATACCAGACAATGATACATACCAGACAATGGTATCATACCAGACAATATCATACCAGGCAATATCATACCAGACATTGGTATCATACCAGACAATGATACATACCACACAATGATACATACCAGACAATGATACATACCAAACAATGGTATCATACCAGACAATGGTATCATACCAGACAATGGTATCATACTGCAGTTATCAACACATAACAGCATTTTACCAATTTGCATCGATCAACAACCAGGTTTAAAAGCTTTTTAACGTTGCATCAAATTTCCATTCGGTTCTGGCAGCGTGATTTCAGTTACTATTTAGCCTTTGCTAATACCGAGAATTATGTAATCACCTGGATGACATTAATTTTGAAGCCCTTTGTCCATGCGTTATTGGCATTAACGCAAAGCCTAAAATCTTTCGGATGATTCCACATAGGACGATATATATTTTTTGTTTTGAAATCTTCAAAAAATTCTTAGAAAAAAGGATTTGATCTTTATTGGACGATTGTCTAAACTTTTTCTTCAAGATCCAGTGTTCAGTACACGTAGGAGGATCAGATCCTACCTGGGGACGTCTCTATACCCTAGAGAGATGATGTTTGCTGTCATGACAGTGATATCCCTCGTATAGGATACCGATGCTCTTCCTACTGAGATCTTACAGAGTTCTAATCTCTACCAGGGGGAACTTTAGAACCCTAGGAGGATCCAGATTCTCCCTAGGAGGTTCCAAGACTCCCTGCAGTAGCCAACCCTTTTGGTGAGGATGTTTACAATCATAGGAAACCAGGAAAAGCCAGGAAACCTTCCTCTATGGTTCATTTCCCACATGTAAAATCCTTGATCTCTGCTCGGACATCTTCTTCAACCATTTTAACCTTCATAGTCTACTAGAAGTTATATTTCTACCAGGCACATCTATATTTATTTGGGTGTCACTCTCCTTGTGCAGTAATGGGGCGCTAATCTCCCTATTAGACGGTAAATTTGACCTTTTCGAGGACGCCAATCTCTTGCTGGGGGGATAAATACGACCCAATACAACACCAGAATGCTCTTGGGGTGTGAAATCGTCCTCATTGTACACCAAATCTCTCATTGGGAACGACTGACTGTTTGGGTCGAGTCAGTGGCACAGTCGTTTCACCACAGTCACCAGTGTGTAGTTCTCTGGACCCCTCCTTCGTTCTAGTCATCTGAGTGGACATCAGCGGTGGTTGGTGAGTAAAGAAGCCATGTAGGTAGGCGGAGGAATGATATAACAGCAGTAGACAGAGAGGGAGGGATGATTCTAAAGGAAAGTAAAATGAGATGAGGTGAAAAAGAAGTAAAGATGTGATATCGAATTGGGGCTGAAGGATACAGATGAATCAATGACTATGAAAACGACATTTAAAGCTGAGAGGAAGGAGAAACACAGAAGATTTCGTCGTCGAAACTGAACACTCTACAGGCATTTAGAAACAAGTAGAGATGATGAGAGCCCAGAGTGAGGGGAGTAGAGTGAGGGGAGTGGGAAGTGATTCGAGGGGAAATAAAATATTGAGTATTGAATTACTATGGCCTTTGTCTGGATAATTGTGAGGGGTAACCCCGCTAATTTTCACAGGAGTTTTATTCTGTCATATTTCTGAGTTTCATTTTCATGAAGTTTCAGAGGTTTTTAAATGACGTCTTTGTAGAGAAGTGACCTTCACCTTTGACCGACATGGCAGTGACCCCGAATCATGACCTTGATCACAACAGTTCGAGCCTTAGGTATTTCAACATGACCATTGACCTAACCCTTAAGGGTCAAGTTAAAGATCAGACCATCATACCCAAAGGTCGCATTCGTGGTTAAGAGTCGTACTTCCATGTTCAAAGATCGTACCATCGTGCTCAAGGATCGTACCATCGTGCTCAAGGATCGTACCGTCGTGTTCAAGGGTCGTACCATCGTGCTCAAGGATCGTACCTTCGTGCTCAAGGATCGTACCGTCGTGCTCCAGCGACGTGAGAGAATCGTACCGTTGGGCTCATGGGATTAAATAGTTTTCAGGTCCTCTTCCCTGGCACCTGCCTAAGGGCCAGTCATGCACTTTAGTGCCTGGTACAGTGCATGAATTTGGCTGCCGCAGTTTACGAAGCCATTACCACACCCCCGTGGAATATACTACCCTGGTGGGATATTCTTCCTGATTTTACAACCTTCTGTTTTAGCATCCACTTTATCTGATCACACGTTTTTAGCTGTTACTTGAAATACATTGTCTTTTGTCCCGGTCTTGGAGGGAGGGAGAGAGAGAGAGAGAGAGAGAGAGAGAGAGAGAGAGAGAGAGAGAGAGAGAGAGAGAGAGAGAGAGAGAGAGAGAGAGAGAGAGAGAGAGAGAGAGAGAGAGAGAGAGAGAGAGAGAGAGAGAGAGAGAGAGAGACAATCTGTCGAGACCAAAGAAAATGAAAGCATGGATGTGGTGGGTCTGTTTATGATTGCTGCTCTGCTCTGTAATATATAGTAAATGAGTCTGTTGATCCATTGGATTAAATACGATTCCTCACCCGTCGTAGAGAGTTGAATACCACTCCAGTTGACTCAGAGGAAAAAAAGAAAAACGAGTCAGGAGTAATACGATTTAGTCCAGTACAGGTGAAACTAAGTTGCCAATTCCAATTGAACTGAGGGAAGTTGAGCTAACTCAGCAGAAGCATTCTTACAAGGTACCTTATAGAAAATTGAATCAAATTGAGCTTTTATTCGGGAATTGTGGAAGTTTTTCTTGTCAAGGAAGTTGGCAGAGGAGGCGATACATATATATATATATATATATATATATATTCCTATGAGTCCACATGTTTACCAAGTGGCGTCCTAGTTTCGTCTCTTCGATGTATATCAACTGACTGTTATATTTCTCTCTTGTGCCTGTATATATATATATATATATATATATATATATATATATATATATATATATATATATATATATATATATATATATATATATGTGTGTGTGTGTGTGTGTGTGTGTGTGTATATATATACCCTGTTTATCAGTAAAATTCCCATTTATTTTCGTCTTACGTTTGTGCTTGCGGTCTTATGAAAGAGGAGGCCTGAATGAGCTAATTATCTGAAGGAACAGTAAGCTTAAAATTAAATCAGACTTGGTAATTACCAACCTCTCTGGTACGACGCTTTCAACAACTTTGGCAAATTAAGTTTGGTCCAGAATTTCCTTGTGGTAGTTGTGGCGTCTGGAGAAACAGCAGAAGTTGCATTAGAATATAGTTCACATTAAGATTCCCCCTGCCTCCTACCACTGGCCAAGCCCCCAGGAGGGTGACTGTAGTGTTGGAGGAGGAGGAGGAGGAAGAGGAGAAGGAGGAGGAGGCCGTTCCTTCGCCTGTGTTTAAGTTGCCTGGAAGTCCCTTTTACGATTTCATGTTGGAAGCCAAAT
Organism: Panulirus ornatus; assembly: GCF_036320965.1. Classification (NCBI taxonomy): domain Eukaryota; kingdom Metazoa; phylum Arthropoda; class Malacostraca; order Decapoda; family Palinuridae; genus Panulirus; species Panulirus ornatus. The sequence goes on from NC_092296.1 coordinate 7,202,710, forward strand.
CGAGATCGTTATGAAGCGAGCTGGATCGTCAGAACTGGTTATTCTCTTACGTTCTATGTTACAACGTCATTTTACATCATTATCATGTAACATTATATCTATGAAGACCCCAAAGGGTAGATGTAGGTCATGCTGTACGCATGTATAATTACGATTCTGTGTATCGTACATGAATCATCCCCTTGTATCACCATGTATCATACCCTTGAAGATCACAAACAAACACAATAGACTGCAATGGTTTTTAGTGTAACTCAAAAACTTGTGGGAATTAGTGGCTTTCCAGAAAACCAGAAATGATATATAAAGTCTCTTTATCACTGGGCTTGACAGATGTAAAAAAAAAAACTGAATTATGTAGCAACAGTGTTTGGTTATAGTGGAAACGGAAAGAAATCTCTGAGAAAAGTGTTTATAGTTATGCAACATTTATAGTTAACTGAATGTCTAATAACAAGTCATAGTGAACTTGATCCCTTGACCGTATACATCATACATCATCAGAAAGGGATCACAGAGTTTCTACTGAGATGCCTGACATCTGTAGGTAAATCTGTTAGGTTCATGCAAGGCACAGACCAAGTCTCTTGTGATATATGAATGACCGAGTCTCCAGTGATTTATGAACGATTACGAAATGAGTTGATATGAAAACTAGATAAACTTCAACCATTTAACACGATTATTATCTAGTTATGAACACTCTCATGGACTCCTCAAAATCATGTCATCTTCTGATAACTTTACCTTCCAAGTTGTCCTCACGTTTTCCCTTTCTGGTCACTCACTCTCTTGGGTATTGAGGACTCCGACTGAAGGGGATTCACGTACATGTCATAAGCTCAGAAGAGGAACGTATAGTGTTAACGTCTTACTTGGGGCCTTCTTTTCTCCTCACTTTATTATTTCTCTTATCTTTGCCTCTCTCCTTAGCGGCAGATGTAGCCTGGATTTCTGTTGTCTCCTCAAGTGAAATATATTCCTGCAAGTCAAGCTTCTTGTTTTGATAACATATCTTTATTTCCAGTTGTTATACCATATTTTCGTTTTGATAACATATCTTTATTTCCAGTTGTTACACCATACTTGTCTTTGTATTTAGTCTTACAGTCTTGCACTTGTCTTGGTTTCTCGATCTTATATATACTGCTCATTCTTCTTTTGCTGCATAACTAAAATTTTTCCCTTGCTGTCTTAATCCCTTGCTTCTACACCGTCACAATTTCATATGATAATATTCTCTCTTACCTTATCTCTGGGGAACAGCGCTCCACATTTGTTGAAACCGTCATGGTACATAAGCCAAATATACATTACACACACACACACACAAGCCTTCACAAACATACGCTTGCTCATAAGTATACATACGAATACAGAAGTATGAAACTGAAGCTCTGTAGACCAAACCACGAATAGTCTTCACTGGTAAGGCCAGTGTGAGAAGCAGAGCCTTTCAAAAGAACGTTCAAGTATCAAAAGTTTAGCTGCAGTGGAAAAAAGATATCACAAAATCCTTTGTGTTCTTCTAAATAATATTTTGCCTGTCGTCTTATAGACCTATTGGGTTTTTACCGTGTAATCTCCATGAACATCAGTCGATAAACAGTGAGTAAGACAGATGATTCCTGCTTCTATTCCTCTGATATTTCCCCCACAGGTGTGTGATTATAGACGAGATCATCACCAGAGTCACCCTCAGTAGGAGATGATGGTCCAAGGTGGAGGAGGACAAGACATTCAAGAACAGTAAGGCATTACGCTTAGATCCTCTATATATTCTGCGATCATAAACGTCGTAGATTTTGTGATGTTTTGTTGTCGAGTGTTGGTCCAAAAGATGACGAGTCTAACTGTTAAAATGGTGAAACTGGTGTGATATATATTGGAAGATATCGCCGACGTTGGAGAGAAGCTAAGACCAAAGAGTAAAGGTGGAGGGACATTGAAGATCACCATTGATGAATAGGTTGATGCTGGCAACCATCACGTCAGATGGGGACATGATGGAGGTCAGTAGTAACGATGCAGACGTCAAGATATACTAAAAGGTATCAAGGTATGTAATAACTATGAAAGTACCACTAAATACCATTCACCTTGGAGTCATTTTGATATGTCGCAAATCCTTTGTCTGTTGAAGGTGTAAAAACGTTACATCAAACATCAGGACAATCTATGTCATTTTTCCAACCTTTTACACACTCTGCCATCCAGTCTTTCACACCTCTTCAGTCTCCTATGAAGGAACCTTTTCTAGGCCACCTGTGTCTTCCCGTAAATTAAGACTAAGACTGAAGAGAGGCTTGCTAAAACTCCCTTTTCTCGAACTGTAAAATGGAACATCTGAGATAGAATTTGCAGCCATGGATTTCTGGGTTGAAATACGTGCGTGGTGGTAGGGGGGAGTGTTGTGGGGTGGGTGGAAGTGGAGGTGAAAGCTCGCTTGCCTCAGGAACCTTGAATCCTCGGAGCGACACGTAAACAAAGATGACAGAAGCTTTTTCCCCGAGCTCTGGTCGTGTCTCATGTGAGGGTGCAAGGCTCCCTCGGGGTTGACTGATATGACGTTGTTGCCATAGTCTGGTCTGTCCTGGAAGTGTTAGGAATATGGAATGGTTGCTACAGACGTGGTTCTCTTGGAGGCCTGACGGTCGTGGGATGCGAAACATGAGTTTGCTACTACAACCCTTGAAGGTGTGAGTCTCCTGGGTAGAAATCCATTCACTTGAACCAGTTTCGAACAAGGAAAAGAATCCCTCACACTCCCTCACAAACAATGTATCTGCTGTACTCTAAACTAAGCTTTCCATTCCTGACTACTAAATGTTTTGTAGCAAACTATATAAACCTACAAACCTCTAAAAAGAAACCAAAACAATGCAAACAAGTCACCATATGCTTAGGAACCTCAAGCAATCAACTCCTGAACAACGAAAAAAAAATTGCTTGCAGTGCAATTACACCTCAATAAACCTGGCAACCAAAACTATGTGATAACACCAGTTTCTCTCCATCAAGGCCGCTTCATAAACACCAAACCAGACTTCAGGGAGAAATAGAGAGCTCGCCCCAGCTCCACACCTCAGCCAACTTTACCCACAAGATCCCTACATTCCCAACAGACACCAAATAGATGAAATCACAATTACGACTAAATGACCCATTCATCAATACACAACCTTTACCCCAACTCAGCCTTGAACATCATACGTAAACCTGCTCAAAGCTACTCTCCTGTGATGGGTACGAGCTATTCATACCTGTCTGTGCCCCAGACACCACCCATCTCTTCAACGGTACAAATGTCATTATAGTTCATCAAGGAAGGCTTTATACTAAGGAGGCGACATCCTCACTGAAGACACCCTGGACACATGCTCCTCATCCTGGCTTCCATTTACCTCACTCAGAAAAAAAACAAAAGAATGAATAGTCACCTTTCATAACCCAGGGTCACGGCCGGTGGACGTGGCCGACTTCCTGGGGTGCTGTTGAGACGATGGGTCCTAAGATTGATACATAATGGTAACACTATCATCCCCTGAGGACCTCTTGAACGTCAGGGTCTGGAACACTGTGTTGTCTGATGCAACTTACCAAGACAGCTGGGGGTAAGAGTCCAACACATACCAATGTTTTTCTCACACATTCCTGTGGGAACTCGAGGCTCCTGTTGCTCTAGGTACTGTTAAACTTGGAGTTAATCCTACTCGTGCAACATCTTTCTCTACATATGTATAGGAAGTGAAAAATGATTGTTTACGCGAACATGAATGCCAGGATCACAAGAAGAGACGATCGTTTTCGTAGAATGTCAGGTTTTCTTTCAGTCGTCTATGAATGTGAGACTTTGTTGCTACGGGATTATTTCGAAAAGGATTCCAAGACTTTGTACCATTAGAAATTAAGACAAAACCTTGATATGTTGGTATAGTCTCTGACAGACTATCAAGGGATCTCAGGGAGATTCTTTTAGACTTCTGAATGCAACAGATTAAGATCACGAATTGTGTGACCTTACGGTTTTACCAGTTGTTCAGGAGTGACAATTCTTGTTGGGGAAGACCTAGGGAAGGACCACAGAGCCTCGTTGTATCATCAGACATGTGAAGAGGCTGTCTGGGATGGGATGGGTGTGTACGAGAGGTCTGTGGGAAGGAACCATGTGTGTAGTAGGAAGAAAATGCGTCTTGTAACGAGTTACTGTGTGGATCTGTCTCCTTCTGTCTGTTTCTTTGTCCATATGGATCAGGTTCAAGATTACGCAGTCGTACCTTCGTGCTCAAGGGTCATATTGTCATGCTCGAGGGTCGTACCGTCGTGCTCAAGGGTCGTACCATCGTGCTCAAGGGTCGTACCATCGTTCTCAAGGGTCGTACCATCGTGCACAAGGGTCGCATCATCGTGTTCAAGGGTCGTACCTTCGTGCTCAAGGATCGTACCTTTGTGCTCAAGAGGTTGATATCTAACCTGGGCGTTATTACAGCCAGAGGCTCTTCCATCGGTGGGAGTAAACAATTAGAGACACTACCAGCCTCCTGCCTGCCCTCACCATATTACACTACCAGTCTAAGACGGTTCTTAGTACAGACAAAACTATAGATGTATTTTCATCAATTTCATTAATACATTAAAGTAAAACTAATATCCAAGGAATCATGAAGTTATATGCATGTGAACGTAAAGTATTTTCCAGTGCAAGAACAGATGGGAGGATGACACTGGTCTGTTTTGAGTCTTAATCCTGAGGTCGTGGTCAACTGCAGCAGGAGGTTTATTCTTCGTCACAAGGAGGAAGAAGCCCTGGCAGCATCTTCAGGAGGCCTGCTGCTGCCTTGACCACCAAGCAAACCTCTTAGCCAGGGGTCAATAGACATAAGGTTATGTGTCGGTGTTGACACGGGGAAGTGTGTGAGGTCTGAGGTCATTTTGGTGTAAGTGGAAATATGTGTGGGAGTGTGTTCATTGTATATGGTGGTGGTAGGTGGTCTGTTCATTGTATACGGTGATGGTAGATGGTCTGTTCATTATACACAGTAGAGGTACGGTGTTCAGTCATTGTTTCAAGGTGCGAAAGAAAACTATACAGATCGTCAGAAACACTTTGGATATTATTATCAACATTATCATCATCAACATTATTACTACTATCATTATCATTGTTATTATAATCATTGCTATCACTGTTGTTATTTCTATCACTATTCTTGTTATTCTTAGTCTTATTCTTCCCTTTTATCGTTATCATCATTATCATTATCTACGGCCACTTAAAACACCGTCGCCTCAGCATTCCTGCCACTCATATTAACAGTAGTTGTCGGTGGTCATAGCCTGTGGCACTTCACAAACTCCTCCTCCACGAGATAGACAAACGAGTCGACTCCTTTAAGACTTTCAGTCATGGCGTCACTCCTTCTTCACAGTCGAGACTTTACCCATAATTTATTCTGGAATCTCCCGTCACACGGTCAGCGCCGAGAACCTGTGTGCTCCAGCAGCGCTGCTCCCTTCTTCCCCCACCGTGGTAATATGAACAGCCGCAACCTCAGCCTCTTGAGCACCGAACTTCCTCCCTCGAGGAGGTAAGTTTTCCCTACAGAGGATTGTGGCACGTAGGAGGCCGAGGTACGCAAAGGGGTTTGTCTACCGGAACGTGACGTAAGATGAGGTGCTCGAAGGCTGGGGCCAAAATGGGTGAAGAGTTTTTTTATCTTTCCCTTCATTTTCGAAGGTGATCTACCATGCTCGAGTATGCTGGGCAAAAATATATATACTCAATAGGAAAAATGTTCTTTTTTTTAAAGACTTATGTCCTGGGATACCGTTTTTTTTTGTTTGTTTGTTTGTTGTCTTCCTAATAAAGGTGACCTTAACTTTTGACATCTGAGTTCGAAGACTTGATCAAGCGTAGACCTTTCTTTGTCTGGTGATCCTGTGGTGCGGGTTGGGTTATGACGTACACGCAGAGAAGCATGCGTGGGAATGAACATGGACGCACGCTCGAACAACGCACACACAGGCATGCGTAAGAACGAACGCACGGACACACAGACGCATGTACGCACGCCCTCACACAGGTGAAGAATCGCTACCCGACCACCATCCTCCTCCCTCCCTTCCCCTATATTTACCTAAACCTTTTTTGACATTAGGAAATCACGCGATGAATGTAGTCTACAGAAATATTGGGGAAGGTGTTTGATCAATTGTCATCGACGATTTCCATCCATCAACCCAAAGATTGAGACGCACACACACACACACACACACACACACACACACATATATACATAGACACAGAAGCAGGTATAGGGAAACAGGGCAGTTTAACGGCACACTTTAACTGCTCTTACAAACTGTTGTAAAACTGGAGCTCGGGGTGTGAGAGGAGAGAGGAACGGATGCTGTCGATTGGAGAAGCTACCTGGGTTAAACGAAGCATTTTATTACTTGCTTTATCGCAAAGGGCCAGAATGGTTGGAAGCCTGGTGGGTATGTGGACGATATTATACTTTAAATGCTTGAGGTTTCTTGTGTCTCTGTAGTCTGCCTGACAGTGGTGGTAGTGATTAAGTGATGGTGGGGTTAGAATGTTTTGATTGTTATCAATTGTTTATTTAGGTGGATTAAAAGTATAGCATGGGGGATAGGGCAGGTTCTACACGTGTGTGTGTGTGTGTGTGTGCGTGTGTGTGTGTGTGGAAGATGCTGCTGTGTAACTTCTCCCAACTCGCAACTCGTGGACTCCAGCAAATTTCAAACGCTGGTAACTTCCAGTCTCCAGCAACTTGAAGTCTCCAAACTTTCAAACCCAGACGGGTGCTAGCGGCTCGCCCGAGGCTCAGGATGAAGCCCCGAGACTCAGGAACGAAGCTTTAGGCTCATAACGATACTTGGGATTCGGGACGAAGACCGAGACTCATGACGAAGACAGGGGTTCGAGACGAAGTTTTGGGGGATTAAGGTCGAAGTTTGGGTCATGGAACGAAACCTTAGACTCAAAAAAGAGTCCTGAGGTTCAGAATGAGGGTCCCGGGATTAAAGACGAACCCTGGGGTTCAAAACGAAGCCGGATACTACGAAACACAACATGAGACTAAGAACGAACCTCGGGGTAACTGGTACGTGGACTATGGCGCTTGTGGTCTGCTTCGAAGCATCATCTCGTTTCGTTCCGGACGGGAGCAAAGAATTGGTTCATTCTCGACAGCTGGAAAACGGAAACATCTTCTTATCGATATATGTGAGACTACTCCTCTGTATACCGTCTGGGTTTATGGGGGTCTAATGAACGAGGCTTCAGAACACCGCCTTGGGAATGCTGTAGACCTGTGTGGCGTCGTGTGTGAATGTGTCGATACTGAGTCGCCTGGTCCTCCCGTGTCTTTCTTTTCCTTACACTTTCATTATCATTTTCACGATCCGTATTCACCAATCATGACTACTTGAATCCTATACTGTATTTACAGTTCGAATTTCCTTTCGTATCAATTGAGAAATATGAGGAAGGATATGATAACAGATCCCGGCAACTTCTTAAACCAAATCCAACCTCACAATCTGTTCGGGATGGACTGCACAGGGAAACATCAACATGCAAAAGACATTCCAATTTCTTCCTTGGGTTCCACAGCGCGCAGTTTCTACCTCAGAATGATCAGTAATGGTCTTTCTTTATTTGTTTCTTCCCCAAGTTATCACGGAAAGAGACGCCTTCCGCCTCCAAGTGGCAGCTAAAACTCTAATGTCCTCGGTTCTGCTCCTCCCAGAATGCCCCTGAAATGGACGTCGTATGAGGTGATTTGACTGTGATTTTCTGAGTATCAGTTTACCCGCTCGTCTCCCGGACTCATGGTTCTCCCGATTGTGGACAGTAATGTCGTGTTTGGGGGGGGAGATGGTGGAGGTGCGTGGGAGGATCATATAGGGTGGTGGAGAGTGAAAATGTCGGTGGTGAGGACACTAATAGAGACTGGGTGGAGGGGGACTGGGTGACTGGGAGGGAAGCGAAGGTGGGAGGATTATGTAGGTGGAAGCGTCGAGGTGGATGATGTGGAAGGGATTGTGCATGCACTTGGAAAAGACAGAACAAGGAGCCCATATTCTCTCTCTCTCTCTCTCTCTCTCTCTCTCTCTCTCTCTCTCTCTCTCTCTCTCTCTCTGTATATATGTACATGTATATATATATATATATATATATATATATATATATATATATATATATATATATATATATATATATATATATATATATATATATATATATATATATATATATTGCGATATTTAGCTGTGAACGAGGATTAAGAAATACTAACAAATTCTGTTGGTCAATAAAACCTTTCGCAACATATCAAATTTGGTTCTCTATTGCCATACGAACAAACAGAATAATGTTTATATCAACACTGACACTCAGGTACCCCTGTGATCAAATTTCGTGATAACACGTGACTATTGTAACAAAATCTATATCAAGAAAAGTGTTATTGTCATTTTATGTCATGTTAGATTTTTCAATATATTGTATGGATTTGTTTATCTGTGAATGATGGGAATATGTTAATGGTATTGTAGACATATATATGCATACACACACACACACACACACACACACACACACGCACACACACAAACACACACACACACAAACACACACACACACAAACACACACACACACACATATATATATATATATATATATATATATATATATATATATATATATATATATATATATATATATATATATATATATATATATATATATATATATATATATATATATATATATATATATATATATATATATATATATATATATATATCCAACAATTACATCATATAATTAACTACGCAGACTAGTAATATTAACATTATTACCAACACTAATTACGAGAATAGCAAATTCTGGAGTCTGTCTCCCTGCACTTGCCATGATATCCAAACTCTCCAAACTACCAGGATAAGCGGAGCGCTTAGTCTATAATCCAAATTTAGGAGTAATTTTCTTGGCAAGTTTTCTCCATTTCTTTTTCCACCTTCCTTAAAAATGCATCGATTGTATACAACACGGAAATGAATAGGATCAACCTAACTCATGTTTCTTTCTTCTCTTGGTGATTTTTGGGGTCTATCCCTTGAACCCAAGTCATGATTCCTCTGCCTAATGTCTTGAAACCCTCATTGGTGACATGACCACAACACTCAGCTGTAACGAGCAAGACATACAATAAAAACATAGTCTATCTCCAGATGCCATAACAGAGAAGTGACAGCAAACCACAACACTCAGCTGTAACGAGCAAGACATACAATAAAAACATAGTCTATCTCCAGATGCCATAACAGAGAAGCGAAAACACACACACACACACACACACACACATACACACACACACACACACACACACACACACACACACACATACACACACACACACACACACACACACACACAGTGCTAAAAAATCTAGTAATGGGCAGTAAAGTGGACATGGATATAATCCTTGAGATTACAGCCTATGATTACCATACAAAAAATTTTGTTCCGGCAGCTTAAGTGTCAGTGATACAAAGTTTAATCACATAGGTAATGGACATATCAGTCCCCCTGACTCTCCTCTGTACCAGAAAAAAAGCAGTAAGTCTGTACGTTAATCATCTTGACCCACACATCCTGAGGTTGTCACAAAGTGCTACATGTACCACAGTACCTCAGGGAAACCGGTACAAAATCCAATGAAAACTCTCGAGTATAAAATCCAAATTCAGCTACAAGATCATGACGACCCTCTTTGAATCAGTTACCCAACGTGCAAGTGGTAGACTTACCTGAGGAGAATGTGGCCAGTGTCTGTATCGTCTGTGGTGTCTGTAGTGTCTGTAGGGCCTATATGTCTGTAGTGTCTGTAGGGCCTGTATTGTCTGTAAGGTTTCTTCCCGCCTTGCCTCGTCCCTCTTCCGAAATAGACTGTCATTGGAAGAACTACACATCCACAGGAAAACATCAGGCCATAACAATTCAGCTCTGTGCTATCATAGTCCACTTTATGGCAGGGATATAAAAAAAAAACATTCTCCTTGTTAACGCTGTAGTTAAACTACAAGTCTTTCTACCCAGTGGAAACCTCCATATCGTCAGGGTAACACCTTCCTCAAAACATGAGTCGAACCCATCCAATATTCGCTGGAGTCTCGCAACACACTATCTATCATATGGCATTTGGCGTCTATGGCATATAATCCCGGATGCCATGTTCATATCACATTCCTCTCACACGAATTCATAATCGTAGTTATGAGCAATAGGAGACAGTCCAGAAAGGTCATCATTTTCTCATAATACAATCTCTGCATCTCAACTGACGTCACAATGTAGCCTCTTCCCCTTTCCTAAGCTGAAGGTACCCAAACAGGCGGGTGTACGCACCCAGAACATGTGTTCGTTTATGCTTCACTTGGACTGATGTCTTGCAAATGGAAGCTACCATCAAGGATTCTGTCCTGGTTAGCTACCACTCAGGGCTTCGTCCTAGCCCTAACCACCGCTTAGACCTCCATCGTAGGTAGCGAAGAACACTCAGATCTTCGCTCTCGCGGACCAACACTCAGACCTCTATCGCAGGTAGCCAACAACACTCAGACCTTCGCTCTCGCGGACCAACACTCAGACCACCTCCATCTGGCCTGGCTAACCCCGGCACAGGCAGCGATGGCCGGATATACATTATCCAATATATTCCTGGTGGGTATCTTCATAAATAGCGACTAGTTGGACAGCGGAATACATTAGGAGGAGGCCGTCCTGCGAGAATGGTCTTTGGAAGAGGATAAATAGAAAATACGACTCCCTGCAGGACTCAGGTATTGAATTATTTGAATATCGTCTGGCTCTCTCTCCTCTTGAGAATGCACTTTGGATTATCACTAAAATACTCTTAAAATAATAAATTCCCTTTTGTATATTAGACTTGCATTTCACGATCCGGCCTACTGGCCACTGAAGGGATGATGAGAGATATATTCAGCAACATTCATACAGACCTTTACATTCAGTTGTTTCTTAATAAAGCATTTCTACATTTCAGATTGAATTCTGTATCCGATATATGATCAATGTGCAAATTATCTACACAAGATCTAGGCTTCCAAAGCTTAAGTTCCCAATTAGTTCAAACCTTTTATGAAAATAGAAAGACATTATTGATTCTCTTATCAACTTTATATTGTCATTGGTAATACCTGAGATATGAATTATCGTAGTTCTTATCTTGTTTGCCTGTTAGATTGGGGTAATTCCTGTAAGAACTTGGGTTTGATATATCTTGTACAACTCCTCTATAACCAAAATCTTAATATCTCCATCATAGATGATGTTATATTTACTGTAAAGACATTACATCTCATTACAATAAGATTTAGAAACCTTTATAATACAGGACTTCTCTTAACACAAGTGAGTTCGTACAGGACGTAGAGACATTATACAGGGCCTCTTCTGACACTACATGGAAATCATACAGGTCTCTGTGTAGAGGCATGATATAGTGCCTCATTCGAGGCATTACAAGCCGCCTGTATATCATGATCTGTTCATGAAATAGATTTTCTTATAACTGTAAATATGATACCTGTTATTTGTACAGAGAACCATCGTTGGTCACGGAGGGAAATATTCTGTATGGTGGAGACGGTTTGGCGTGTCATATTCCGCCAGGGATCCGATCTCACTTCCCATATTCCGCCAGAGATCCGATCTCACTTCCCATATTCCGCCAGAGATCCGATCTCACTTCCCATATTCCGCCAGAGATCCGATCTCACTTCCCAAAGCTCCTTTATCTTCTTTCCCGTTTGGCTTTGGCTGTGAGGACGCAACGCCCGTCTCCTGGTGTTGCTGGCGAAGGAGAACGATTAAGAAAATCTTATAGTATATTTAGATGACCTAGGACAAATAGAAGGGTAAAAGCATCGTCCACGACGACTGAGAATGTTTAAGAAAAGGCTGAAGGCATGGTATAGGAAGGCTGAAAACAACGAGAAAGGCTGGAATTATGATCCATTGAGGTTAAATACATAATCTAAGAAGGCTAAGAGATTTTTCTATAACATCCAAGATGGTTGAGGACATTACCAAGGAGAGGTGGTAGTCTGGTCGGTTGGTCCACATAGACTTCTGAGTCGAATGCAAATCGTAAGACGCACACACACACACACACACACACACTCACACACACCAGCATTACGTTAGTGTCTGATCATTTACCATCCCTTAAGACGCAATGATGGCTACACACAGTTAAGTCCACGCCACCACACTGGTTATGCATACCATCCCCCTACTGTGTACACATACATTTCATCCTACATAACGTCCTTCCTCTACCAAACTCGTTTCCTGGTAGCGAAATACTGCGACGGTGAGGAAGTAATTTCCTCTTTTCTTTTGCTCATGTTTACCTGAACTTTCCCCGTTTCAGTTGACCATATGCCTCTCTCGACCGCCCTTCCTCCTCTTACCATGCCATCCCTAAAACAAGTCTCTACCCTTAGTGAAGAATCTGATTCTCTTTCCACCAGTCACCTCCCGGGGTTTTGATCTACATCACAAGAACCACTAATGTCCAGCCAATCCTTGTCTCTGTGATTACCCTTGGGTTATGTCCCTCTTGTGTTTTGCGTGTTGACATTTCCTTCGAGCTCCTTCCCTCTTGGGTCCGCACACTCAAGACTGACTGGTGATCCGTGCACTCATGATCACCTGTTGATTAGTGTAGTTAAGGCTAATTGGTAATCCTTGTACTCAAGACGAACTCGTGATCGTCGTCCTCAAGACGAGCAGGTGATGCTTGAACTCAAACCTAACTGGTTACCCTTTTACTCAAGTCAAATTGGTAATCTACACTCAAGACTGAATGGTAATTCCTTCACTCAAGACTAACTGGTGGTTCGAATCATGTCTTTCAAAGGGCGTGATCCCCAGGTAACACTTGCAGACATCCTTAACTGGTCCTAACTGCAAATTACATCGTCACATATCCCGTAAGACTTCGTGTTCATGATGTCACATTTCGTGGTAATTCTTAGGAGATTTTCGTCTTTGGTGTCCATTTGATATATTGGAGTAGATAATGTTATGAGGGACCTGGAGGTGAGCGCTCTCTGGAGAGGATATGATGGATACTGTAAGTATAACTTACAATAAAATAGTTTCCCTTAGAGTTCTATCCCTCTTCCTCACACTCTCTATCTCCTTCACAATCCTCTCCCTCTCCCCTCCATCTCTTTCTCCCCCATACCTTCACCCTATCACTCCCTCTCTCTACCTTTCTCTCCCTGTTCCTCCCTCTCTCTCTCCCTCTCTCTCCCTGGCTTGCTCCCGATCTCTGCTCCCTTCGCCCTAAGGGACTGTTGACGGCAAGTTAGGTGTACGTCGCTGGGAAATTAATATCGCATATCCAGTCCGCTAAATTGGTCGGTTTATTTCACTAGGATGGAAGGGAAAAGCCTAATTGAAATATGCATATTCAAATGTACACAAGTTGAAGGACTACTGTGGATAATTGTAGAGTCAGCCACACGAACGTAAATGTGGATAATCTAGAAAAAGATATATTCATAGTAATGGCCTCAGATAATACGTGTTGTGGTAATCTAATCTTCGTAGCCATTAAGACAACAACTTGAGAAATATATTGTTATCAAAAGGTAATACGTGTCGTTTATGAGCTACATGATATGAGACGTTTATTTATTTTTTACCTAGTCCTTAAACCTGTCTTTTACACAATGTACCAACTGTAAGCATATTTCTAGACTGAAAACCTTTATGCCTCCAACAGACTGTCCCAGTGTTAAGAATAATTTATGCAAAGAGTTATTAAAGGCTGGCTGGTTTGGGTTCCAGGGAGGAGTCCGCTATTAAAACCTGGCTGGTTTATGTACAACGTGGGTGGGTGTGCTATTAATACATGGCAGGATTAGGTACCATGGAGACTTCTCTTATTAAAACCTGGTGGGTTTAGGTTGGGCGAGTGAGTACTACGTTTGTGAGAGACTAGTGAGAGAAACGGCTTTTGTTTTGCCTTAAACACCTCTCTCTCTCTCTCTCTCTCTCTCTCTCTCTCTCTCTCTCTCTCTCTCTCTCTCTCTCTCTCTCTCTCTCTCTCTCTCTCTCTCTCTCTCTCTCTCTCTCTGGACTTTTAAAAGGCCAGAAAATGAAAACGTGAAGACAGGACAGAATGTTTCAACCTTTGCTCTTCAGCTTCTCTGTCGAAGGACCTCAGTCCAAAAGGGCCTTAGACAAGAGAGAGACACTCAGACTCACTCAGTTAAGGCCGACACTCACACTTCTGTCTGGCACACTCTCAGTCTAAAGAGGTTAACACAAGATTAAAGCGTTTCTTCCATTTTCTTCCATCTTACAAGAACGTCTCATGTAAGAATAAACCTCTTAGTACTTTTCCCGAAAAAACAGGTCACATAACGATTAACATTATATGCTAAATGTCTTTTATCACATGCTATTTCCCTCATCTATTCTCTCGACTGCATAGATTCCCTCATCTATTCTCTCGATTGTATAGATTTTCTTCTATTTCATTTTCATTAGTTCACTTCTTAATTACCCAAAATTCTCATGTTAGTGACAGTAATGACCTGGGATTATCAGGCAGTTGATAATGATGGATCATTACGATATGGACAATGAAAGTGGTCATTCTTAATTACCATATATATGGTTGACAGTGAACAATGCTGTTGAGAACCCCGAGTGGCAGTGATAGATCATAATGACACTGAAGGTCAGATGTGAGTCACAGTTAGGGCCATAAGGGCAATGATAGAATCTAACACATGTGGTGGAATTAGTAGCTGGATGATCTGCCCCAACACATTGTCAACACAGACAGTGATCAGCCTCCGTCAGTGTCAGGTGCTGTGGCAGATGGGAAGTGTTGATGCCAAGATAATGCACGATTCGTAATGTAACGATGTTGATATTGGCCAGATGACATGATGGGTCCTTGCAGATCCCACGAGAAATACAACCGCTTGTAGATCCCACGAGAAATACAGCCACAGTGGAGGCTAGGTTCCATTTGTGCCTGGTAAGGAGGTCACCTGACTGTGATTGGTCCACTAGCTGTTGTCAGGGTGGTAAAGGACGTACCTGAGGAAGTATTGGTAAGGGTGATATAACCCTGCACAGGTACTCTTAATAAGGCACCAGGTGACATGACAGTTCACTTAGAGGTTCTAGAGTTGTTTTAAGCAATATAAGTGTCCTGTATCTCTAGATGTGTTTCAGAATGATTTGAGCATAAGAGATTCTATAGAGGGACTTCCTTGAGCAGGAAGCATATTACAAATGTCTCTCATACGTCGCTGGAGAATTTGCAGGTGTCTTGAAGTGTACATATACCCCTTTGAAGATGCTGGACATCTAAAAGTGACTGGGAATATTCGTATGTAGGTATTCAATGCTCTTTTGAAGGGTATCAAAGGTATATCAGAGATTCAAAGACTTCATCGCGAAGTACTCGACGAGGTTTGATGGACTGTAGTTTTATTTATGATGCTTAAGAAAGAAATTTTCAAGGGAGTCGCCAAATGTGACTTACTTAAACGACTCTTTCCCATCTCCCTCTTCGCTAAAGTGGAATCAAAAGCCTTCCGCCACAACGCTTTTCAAGTCACCTCATTCAAACATAACTTGATATTTCTGGTCTTTCCCTTTCCCGCTGGCATCATCTCAGACACTACGTTCGTGAGCTGCCTATGTCAGCTCTAGCCACTAAAGCTCACGGTGTCCAGAGAAGCGGTAACCACAGCAGCGACAGCTGTAGGAGCAGAAGAGAACAGTAACAGCAGCAGATGATAAGTGGTAAGAAGAAAAAAGCAGAGAACAGTAACAGCAGTAGCGGATAGGTGGTAAGAAGAACAGCAGCAGAAATAGCAGTAGTCACAGAACAACATTAGCAGTAGTAGTAGCAGTTGCTGAAACAGCAGCAGCAGAAGCAGCAGAAGCAGCAGACGCAGCAGTAAAGTGTGAGGTGACCGATAATATCGACGTAAACATCCCACCGCCAATGTTCAGTCTCCTGCCATCATGATATATATATATATACCATGTATAGCCATTTAATAGCCATGTGTCACGCCTGGATGGCTAGCTCCCCTCCCAATATGGCGCGATGGCCAGCCCATCTCGCCAGGCCTGGCGCGGTCTGGAGCCTGGGTCACAGCTGAGGAAGCCATAAGGCCTCGAGTTGTACAGAGTATCGATCGATCTTAAGTGTTTAAGATGACCTGCACCATCGTCTCTCCGTGACTGGAGATTTTCAATCATGTTCGGAGAATTGTAGGAAAACACATTAATATCTTAAAACCATTAGATTTTTTCCTTCTTCTGGGTCAGTTTAACTGTTTTTTGTCTTTTTTTTCGCAAGTATGTGTGTGTGTGTGTGTGTGTGTGTGTGTGTGTGTGTGTGTGTGTGTGTGTGTGTGGGTGTGTGTTCATACTCATACACGTGTTCAACTTGTGTCTGCTCCCATGTTCGTATGTTGTATACCTGTGAATATTTCTCTTTGATTTCTTCATCTGCAACAACGACAGGAAATGTTATAGTATTTCCATCTGAACAGCAATAACTGGTATAACATTTTACACATTACTTGATCATTCAGAACAAACAATTTCGATGACAACAAGCATGTTGATTTGTTTGTATTCTTCCTCTCGACACTGTATATTACCAACCAGACATTTCAATTTGGCAATAATTGAATATGAGAAACATTCAGGTAGTATGACTCTATATAAGGTTCTAGCACTGGTCTCTCATTGTTTATATCTTCCCTTTGTTTGCCTGGACATGTATTCTGCTCCCTCCAGCTGTTTGCAGGCTCACTCTACAGGCTTGTGCAAACAACATTCTCCCTCCAATGGTTTGCATTCTCGTCCAGCTGCTCTTGAGCACACACTGAGGTCCTCACGAATTGTTTACACTCTGGCTAAATCGCTTGTGTGCATTTGTAGTCTACTATCTATTGGAAGGTTCAGTCAATTGCTTGTATATTTATGGTTCCATCACCACTTATCTATACTCACTCCAAACACAGGTTATTCTCACAATTATTCAACTTGCTCGGAATATATGGTGCAATTATTTGTTCACTGCCGAACGCATATGTTACATTCGAAAAAGGAATTAAAAAAAAACAGGAACATACCAGTGATCTCTGGCGAGGCTGTGGTGATGACAGAAGAGATCATAAACAAAGGAGAACTCTGGGAGCTTAATGTCAACGTAGACTTGAAGCTTAATACTTTGTGGATCTAACTCTCACTCATCTACCTAAGCACTTGTTAATGTCCACATTCTACCACGATAATGTCCACATTCTACCACGATAATGTCCACTTTCTACTACCTATGTACATCTGTTGCCCTTCTCGTATTTGGATGATGTTCTCATTCTACTGCCTGAGCACCTGTGTTGCTCTAACTAGTTTTATCTCCACGTTTCCACTCTCTCTCTCTCTCTCTCTCTCTCTCTCTCTCTCTCTCTCTCTCTCTCTCTCTCTCTCTCTCTCTCTCTCTCTCTCTCTCTCTCTCTCTCTCTCTCTCTCTCTCTCTCTCTCTCTCTTGCATCTGCACACAAGCATTAACCCTTACAGTTTGCTTGTACTTACTGTATTTACTTGTCACAAGTTGTTTCACTCACTAGAGAGTGGAAACACCGGTTCCTCTCTCCCTCACATTTTGTTTACACTCATCCTATTGACTTGTCACATACTGCACTCTCAACTTACCTGTTTACATCAGCTGTTTACAGTCCCACTTCAGCTCCCTGGCCAACGCTGTCAGCCTGAACTTCTACTATAAGCCTTTTACAATCAACAGACAATATATAGAAACTAAAGATTTTTCTAATGCAAATCTCGACAAGTTAAAGAGAATATTGAATCGAAAGCAGAAATGATCTTGTTATGAAGTACAAATTTCTAAATAGAATTGATGATTTTAAAGCTTGGATGGATAGTGCTAAGGGAGAGTAAGGGAGACACCAAAAAGGCGTAGTGCAAAGGGGCGTAGAAGGTCAGTGTGCGATGTGAGGCAATGCAGGGCATTACGTTAAACTTTCGTGGTCATTTATTTCGTAAATGATAACTACAAAAGGTGTGGAGCATAGTTGTTTGAGATCAAAGAGAAGTAAGTGTAAATACGAGTGGAGAATTTTAGAAACATACGCATTCAGCTTCAGTGGCCAAAAATGAAATTGTCTTTAGGTCATGAGCCAAGTTAAGCTCCTATAATTGGGCATAACTTAGGTAGAATAGAACACTAAACTTATGGGTTTTTATGCCATTTCGTTATTCATATACTGCGAAAGAAAATAAAGTTTCTTAGTTGTTTGAATCAGATATTTCAAGTTATGACGAAGTTATGTTTAAAGCATAGATCCCGGCAATGGACGGACGTATGGATGACAGATGAACACACAGACAGACACACGGAGAGACGGACGACGGATGAGCACACAGACGAACAGACGGATATACAGACGACGGATAACGGACCGGGCGATAACTAAATGTATTTCATGAGACGCATGATTATCATTGTAATTTGTTTATCATTGTATTCATCAATATCATTATCTTTTTGATACGTATTTTCATCCATCAAAACTTAATTAATTTTCTTTTTTTAATCAGTTTACCCGCCATTTGTCTTCATAATTCATGCCATCTCGTATTTGTCATTTGTTTGTGTATATGTATCAAGTTTATGACGTCTGGTAAAGGAGTTAACACATGAGGAAGGGATCAGAATGTCTGTATTGCAATGCCCTCTCCATTGTTCCTCATTAGTGGTATTTAGTTACATTACTGCTTAATTACCATGTTGATGGCGTTTCTCCTTTAATGATTATTGGATATTGGATCAGTAATGCTCTATATGCTTATGTAGAAAGCCTTGATACCTCATATTCACAGTGTATTATCTCTACGGTCTTTCTATTCATAAGTAAATGTTTAGTTATATGAGGTAGACATATGAGTAACTTGTGTGTGCTGGAAGTTACAAGGCTGTGAATGCCATAGCTAGGACTGGTGAGATGTGAAGTTGCCTCTATAGTTAGTAGGACGTAACTGCTGGGTGCTGCCTCTCCCAAGCAGTGGTGAGGTAAATGCATTCTCCTCCCAGCAGATGGATGGGAAAGGGGGTGGCAGAAACTCGGTGCTACCCCTTCAAGTAGGTGGAAGGGGCAGCTTTAAAGAGAAGGGTAGAACCAAACATGGCAACGTCAGCATCTACCTGGTCTACTCACACAGCCTGTTGTACACACACACACTGGTAAGAACGAAATTGAATTCCACTTTTGTGTTTTTCAATGATTCAGGTTTCGCCATTCAGGTCCTGCTAGTGGAACTGAACGATTTTGGAGAATAGAAAGCAGACCAAAAATTTAAGAAAATTGTTGTAGGG